>NC_134402.1:396774659-397094659 GCF_038048845.1 Mixophyes fleayi | reverse complement strand
ATATATATATATATATATATAAGTTAACCCGTGCATGATACTCATGCATTTTTTTGTCAAATAATGTCAGTATACCAAATTTCAGGTAATTCGGATGAGCCCTTTCTGAGAAAATAGTTTTTTCCACAGACTAACACACGCCGCTACACATGCAGGGGCGGATCTAGAAAATGCTTGTTCCCCCGGGGGGATGTTAGGGCGGGGCGATTTAGGCCCCACCCCCTTTCCGACTTCTGAGGCTGCCGGGGGCTGCACAGTATGTGCAGGTCCGCTCGGCAGTGACAGGCAGGGACAGTGTGCTGCCTGGCTGCTCTGATTGTGTTTAAAACACAATCAGAGCAGCCGGGCAGCACACTGTCACTGTCAAACGGACCTGCACATACTGTGCAGCCGTCGGCAGCAAACCCCTGCTAGTGGGGACGATTGCCCCGATCGCACCCCTCTGGATCCGCCACTGTACACATGTGTGTTCATGAGATAAAATTACCTCACGAAAATGAGTTTGACCCCTCAACTCGTCAATAATGTCAGTATACCAAATTTCAGCCCTTTTTGAGGTCTTTTTTCCACACACACACTAAGAATTTAGTAGATCAGTTAACCCGTGCATGATACTCTGCATTCTAGTCAAATCAAGCTACTTAAGGTGTTAAAAACTTCCCACTGTCACCCCTAGCAACCACTAACCACTCCCAACTGTCACTTCTCCTTCAAGAAATATAAAGGTCAGTGTATAACTCTGCCCAGCAGGTGGCGCTGCAGCTTGGGTTTTTTTTTTTTCACACACAGACAGACTAACACACGCCACTAGACATTTATATTATAGATATTGGTGCACGTGCATAGAGGGTTAAATCTGCACAAACACACACACACACACACACACACACACACACACACAGAGCAGGAGACCTGGTGGAGCAACTTGTCTAATCAATTAAGGAGTCAGCCAGAGCAAGGCGTAACAAGAAGCTTAAAAAGCTGTGTTTGATCTGTGTGTGGGAGACTGGTGCCAAAAAGTGGCCAGTGACTAGTTAGGGACCTAACTGTTATAGCCAGTGTTTAGGGCTATTGGATTATGATTATTTCTGTGAAAGTTTCATTTTGTTTGCTGAAGAACTGCCAGAACTGTTTATCCATCCTGACAAGTAAAATAATCGTCAAAGTGCTTCAGAAAACCTGTGTGAGAAGTCATCTGTTTTCACGCTTTTCCCATGTGGTGTCATCGTGGAATGTGCAAAAGACAGCTAGGTCATTGCTGTCCCCCAAACCAACAAATCCAGGGTGGTTAGTTATGCAAAGCCTCATGACTACATTGATTGTTTGCTGCTTGCAAAAGGTGTTGCAATCTCTGAATGCAAAGGCAAATGCGTAAAGTTGTTTTTTGTTGCTTGCAAGTACTGCAAAAACCTGCTTATTTCAAATGTTTGTTTGCAAATGTGTAAAACTGTTGACTACAAAATCTTTGCTACTAATGTGAGGAATTTATAGGTGACACAAACTTTAATCACAAAGCAAAGGCGCAAAATTGTTTATTGCAAAATCTTTGCTGGAAATGTGTGGAGTTTATAGGTGATTCAAACCTTAACCACAAAGCAGGTGTATGAAATTGATTGATGGTTGTTTGTTGTGAACTACAAGTGACATACAGCCTTTCCCACAATCAAGTCTGTTTAATTTATGCTTAGGGAAGCAAAGTTATATTTTCCTTCACACCAAATTAGCACTATGGAGAAACTCTTGAGGGCTCTGGTAAATGTGACCACTAGGCAGCAGGAACAGCAGGGGGCATTACTAGCTGTAGCTACTACACAACAAGCACAGCAGGCCCAAATGCTACAGGTAGCAGAGGCCCAGATAAAGAACACCAAGCTCTTGTGTAAAGAGCTAGCACAAGTGAGGCAGGTGCATGATGTGTCTGAGATGCCCGTCTTGTAGAAAATGACCACCTCAGATGATGTGAAGGCATATCTCTTAGCCTTTAAGAAAGTTGCCACGAGACTAAAATGGCCACAAGGAACCTGTGTGGAGCAGCTGGCGCCATATATGAGCGGTGAGGCCCAGCGTGCTTATGTTGATTTATCTGATGAGCAGGCTGCTGTCTATCAGGAAGTAAAAGATGAAATCTTGGCCCTGATAAGTGTGACTGCAGCGGGGAGAGCTCAGAGCTACCATGACTGGCATTACATCCCAGGAAAATTGATTTGCTCACTGATTGCTGAACTCTCTAAAGTGATAAAGAGTTAGTTGCAGCCAAATACCAATACACTTGGCCGGATGGTGGAGATACTAGCAATTGACTATTGTGTTCGTGGGCTGGAAAGGAGCTTACAGAGATGGATGCTACAAGCGGATCCACAGTCTTGCTATGGCGATAGTCCATTACTCAGCAATGAAACGCATGTCTAAGACTTCAGAGGAGAATCCAAAGCTTATGCTCAAGCAAAAGTGGAAACCGCGGCTGGCAGAGCCGGTGAGAAGTTTCTCCACCTGTTTGTTTTGAATGTAATGAACTTGGGCACTTCCGTGCTGAATGTCCAAAGCAACAGGAACCAATGGACTGTACTATGGTCATTTAAGAGAGGATAAGACTCGGGAAATAGTTTTACTACGCTCTTATTTTCCAGGAATACATAGGGCTGTAAAAAGCTATTGCTTATCCTGCCCAAACTGTAAAAATACCTCTCCAAAACCTGACTACAGGGCCCCATTCTTGTATAAAAAGAAGAGAGATAGAGTCCGCCAGTTGAATAAAAGTCAAGAACGTGGGGTTCTTTACCTATGTTAGCAGAATAACCACCTGTAATTGAAAAAGTCAGTTAGCAGTTAGTCAAATATCTATAGTGACGATCGATTGGAGCACAGAATCAGAGACCACACAAGTGTCTGGTTTCCAAACTGAAACTATTTTACTGCAGAAATAACTCATATAATTATACATAACAGTTTTTAGGGGTTTAGAAGGCTATAAAAGTGTAACAACCAATTAGAAAACAGTAAAATATGAAAATTTAGATGGAGTTTGACTGACGTGGGCGTTGTCAACAAAACCTGATAGGGACCGTCGTACCTGGGTTCTAAAGTTTCTTCGTACCTTACTTTCCTCCCATCCAATTTGAACCTTTCCTGCTTAGTCAAATTAAACATTATTCTGCAAAACAATTGTTTTGTTATATAACTGTAAAAATTCCTTATTCCATTGTATATTCTTTGTCAAGGGATTGAAAACTGTGGGCATCCAGTCAACCTGCATATGGACTAATTTACTGAGATCGGCTCCTGTTTTCACATTTTTCCCTATGTCTGAGAGATCAGTAATATTCCACTTACACATGGTTAAGTTTCTTTCTCTGAGTTCTTGATGTACATAACCCTCTCCCGTACAATTTGCCATATCATTTTGTAATAACCCTGGAGTGGCTGCCATAGCTATAGTCACATAACTCATTAAAAGAATGTTTTTTATCATGATGCAACGTCTAGTGTGGGTGTGAGGGACAGATATGATTCCCATGTCTTTTAAAAGTTCCTGGAATCCTTGCCCCATAAAGTGTATCCCTCTGTCACTTTCAATGACCTCTGGTACCCCATATCAGCAGATTACCTCACTCATAATTTTCTTGGCTGCTGCTATACCATTTGCTTTCCTATACAGCCACGCCTCCAGCCAGTGACTAAAGAAGTCGACACAGACTAGCACATTCTCAAAGCCTGAGCATTTGGGAAGTTGTATAAAGTCTATCTGTATCCTCTTATAGGGATACTATGTCTGGGGAGGGCTTTTCCATGGAGTTGGGACAGACTTACCTGGGTTATTCTGTACACAAATTAGGCATCCTGCCACTAACACCTGTGCTGCTTGGGTAAACCCTGGTGTTATCCATAACCTGTTAGTGAGTACAACCATAGCCTCTTTCCCCAGATGCACTTTCCTGTGTGCTATATTGCCCATAATGGGATAAAGTGCTTTTGGCAGACACAAACGCTGACCTTTACACCACTCTCCTTGCACTTATAGTGCTCCATGTTTTTCCCAAGTCTTTTTCTCATTCTCTGTTGCTTGCCTCTGCATAAGTTGGAGTGTGGTACGGTCAAACTTGGGGTCAGGGGATCACCATGTAAATAGACTCCCATTGGGGTACTGGGGCTATGGCGGCTTCTCTTGCGGCCTGGTCTACCAGTCTATTTCCCTTAGCTTCGGGGTTAGAGTCTGTGTGTGTGTCTTCACCTTCAATCAGTTTGGAGGACAGCTGGAATGCGGTGAACAGTACCCTGGTATGTTCAGCATATTGACTGGTTTGCTTGCTGAACCCATAAGTTCCTACTTTTCTATATAGGGCCATAATCATGCACAATTACAAACTCATAACTTGAATCAGTGTAAATATTTACTCTCTGCCCTTCTGCATATATGCATGCAAGTGTCAGGGCCTTTAGTTTAGCTTCTTGTGCTGACATGTGACTCAGTAGAGTCTGTTGAATCACTATTTCTGTGTGTGTGGTTACAGCACACCCTGTATAAGGGACAGGATTTATGTAGTAGTGTGAAGCAGCTACAAAAAGAGTAATGTCTGCATCTGGTAATGGTTTATCTTTAATGTCAGATAAAACCAGAGATTCTTCTTTTATTAGTTCTATACAATCATATTCAGAAAAAATTTGTGTTTGCATTTTTTCCATCCTGTTCAAGATGGGATTCCCCCAAATCCCTAGGGGAACCCCGATATATACAGGTACTTCTCCCACCTTTTGAAACTTGCTGCAATAAGGCAGCAGGATTCAACATTGTGCACCGCTTAAGTGTAACGTTACAGGGAGTTAGCAGTGCTACTTAGTCTGGCTGCTGATAAGTGTTTTGTTTGTGCTTGATTTAAAATTTCTGTTACTGCATGTGGCACCATTAGGGTCACTGGGTGCCCTAGCACAATATCTGTACTTTTTCCAAACACCATGGCTGCTGCAGCCACTGCTCTTATGACTGGGTCTAATTGTGCAGAGAAGTATGCAAGTGACCTTAGCTTGCGACCATGTATCTGTGTCAGTACTCCTTGTGCATGTGTATTGACTTCATGACAAAATAATGTGAAAGGCTGGTCATAATCTGGCAAAGTCAAATGCTGGCGCTGAAGATACTTCAGCTTGAAATTGGTTAAATATTTGGTTCTGCTCAGATGAGAGTATAAATGGCTTGTTATTGTCCAGAAATGCTATTGCAGCAGCACAGATAATAGCTCATAAAGTCTTAAAGTTTTTTTCATTTATGTACAAACATTGAATTCCCATCAATGCATAGCCACATCCATCATATAAAGAGGTATTTACAGTATATAATGATTATAGCACAGTAAATAAGGGCAGTGAATGTCTTTACAACACTGATTGACTCAAAACTATTCTGAGGATAAAAATAAAAACCTTTTGTTATCTACCATAATTTGACATTACATTGCATTTCTTTCTTCCAAACCATCTTATATAAAATTTGGTTTAAAAAAAACAAAACAAAAAAAAAACCACCGAACCCAAACACTATTTCATATTCAACTATATTAGTTCATTTCTCCTTTTCTCTTTAAAAACACAGTATTCATTACTCAGCAGTGTCTACATTATTTAAATCCTTCATTAGTTTATACCTATGTTTGTTGTGGCTGTAGACCAAAACATATTGCAAACTTCCATTCATTGGAAGTTGGATCAATACAATCTGGATTGCCTATAGGGTCTTTGCAGCTGGAAAACTTCTGTGAAGAAAAAAACTTTTGCATAGAGATTAACATTTATTCACTAGGAATTACAGTAACTATCATGCTTGTCAGTATCAGTACACCGTTATCAGGTAACCAGTAAACATTTTTGTGCAGTGAACAGCTGCTAATAACTGTGACGCTATGCGTTCCATGCCATGAAAATATTATTTCCTCAACGGGGCAGTCCCTAATATCACAAACAGGGAATGTCAAAGAGACGTGACCTGGACGAGTGTTCAAAGCCACTCCTTTCTCATCATCACCTAGTACAGCCTCCTTGAATGACTCCATTGAAATCCAGGAAGAAACACTCATTCATCACCAACAGCCACCTGAAAACTTTCTAAGCATTCAGCCATTTTAAAAGCAACACTGCTCCTCTCATAAATCAGAATACTATCGTTAGACACCACACATTGTGTCTGCAAATCACTCAGCATTTTCTCAACTTCAGAAACAAAATTATTTTGTTCAAATAAAGAAACGGCTTGTTGGATCTCAGCCAGTTTTCTTCTGACACGATCTACATTATTTACAAATGTACAACTTTTTCAACCGTGAAACATGTCTCTTGTAAAACAGTAAAAACAGACAAACATGGATCTCCCTCACATGCAGTAAGACGCAGATAAAACTCACACACAGAGAAAGAAAAATTTAACTGATATCTTTCAGCCTACTGTTGTGGAACTACAAGTCCCAACATTAAACTAAATACAAGACAGCTTCAATGTGTTATTATCACTCACCACTCTGGACATATTGAAGCATACTCACTCAAAGAACCTTTTTATCAATTTTACATACATTGTCAGATAACAAAATACAGAATCTTTCTTCAAAATTTCTTTCACACTGTACGGATAGGGGAGAAAATACACAGTGCACTCGGCAAGTGTTATATGTCATTTATCTCACATTAGAAGGGATTGTCCATTGTGCTGTATATCTTCATAAGGATAAGCTTCAGTAAGGAGTATGTGGATTCCAAGGAAAAAGTCCTTGGTTTTTGCACTGACACTGCACAGGCAGTATCAGTTCAACATATCAATTCATTCTTTGGCTATCCCCACCTTGTTGTTAGTTATAAAACTTCGCCATTGTTCTGGATCTAAAGTACCGTCAGGGGGAAATCCTGCCCTTTTGACTATTTCTGGGAGACCCACCTGTGATTTCTTCCCTTCCCTACAGCCAAAAATGCACTTGGAAGTAAATACCTTTCCTTTGCTAACCTGTGCACCCATCTGCAGGTAGCTAGTCTCCAGATACCTTTGAGTCGCTAAATACTGCACGCACCTTTTTAGCCCGTAATACTGTAGTTACCGGAAGGAAAGCAAACCTCTATTCAATAAGGTCTATGGCTTTGTTTAAACAATCCCAACAGCTGTTAACTCCACTGCACAGTACTTACAGACAAAACAAATGAACATCAACGCTGGGACAACAGCACCAATAATTATGAAAACCTCGGCATTTGGGATTATTGTCTTATTCTATGAGGACTAACTATCTAAACCTTGATATCATCTCCTGTATATCCCGTACAATACTATATTACACAGGAGGTACAACAATTACAGCCCTAATTTTCCCTCAACAGTTCACATACTTTCACATTCATAGACAATTAGACTGAAACAAAATAAAATTTTACATTAAATATGTACTTTCCCTAATGAGATATCAAGAGCTGACTTATCAATTAGGTTCATAGGAGTGCGACAAATCAATTAGACAGAAATAACCCTGGGAACCATAAGTGCTGAGTACGAAGTAAACAAAGTGTAAAACACACTCAATGTTTACTTACCGTACGGATTTGTGTAGTCAGCAGTTACGATCCATTCCAGGGGGTCTTATTTTTCTGGCAAACTATGTGCACTCCTGGGTTTCGGAACCAAGAAATGTTGGTGTGCTTTACCTATGTTATCAGAATAACCACCTGTAATTGAGCAGTTAGTCAAATATCTATAGTGACAATCGATCAGAACACAGAATAAGAGACCACACAAGTGTCTGGTTTCCAAACTGAAACTACTTTATAGAAGCTTAACAACCAATTAGAAGATTTAGGGGTTTAGAAGTGTAACAACCAATTAGAAAACAGTAAATTATGAAAACAACAAGCTAATGATACATTATGCGTATTCTGCAATTTGTAAGTTTTAAACAAATCTTTCTTATATTTTTATTTTCTCAGGCATTCTGCCACCAGTCTTAATGTTACTTTTCATAGAACATTCAGCTGTCCATCCTTGGCTTGTCCATATTCTCTGAGAACATCTTTTGCAACATTTTTCCAAAGCTTCAATCTTTTTCTTTTCTCATTCTAAGTACAATATCTACTAACTTCTTTTAAAGCTATAACATAATGATTACTTATATAGATATATCATTTTCATTTTGCAAACTCACAAACGACAAGTTAAACATGTCGCTATTCTAAAAACCTGGCATGAGGAGACCCCACTGATAGGGCATAGACTAGAACCTAAACTTAAAACTGCAGATGCCCACTTTCATAAAAATGCACCTCCCGTAGTATCTACTTCACTGGGGTTGATGAAGCCTAAGGAACGGGTGTATGACAAAGAGGGCAGTTTTGCGCTCCCCGCGGAGTCTGCTTCATGTAGATGGACAAAGCTAAGAGAAGGGGTATGTAGCAATTTGGGACACTTTGTCACCTTCAACTAGAGGAGAGAGTGGTGGTTTCCCTGGGAAACCACAGCCTAATGGTGCAGAGAGGGTTAAATCTGCACATACACACACAGCACAGGAGTCCAGGTGAAGCATCTGGTCTAATTAATTAAGGAGTCAGCCAGAGCAAGGCCTGAGAGGAAGCTTAAAAAGGTGGGTTTGATCTGTGTGTGGGAGACTGGTGTCAAAAAGTGGCCAGTGACTAGTTAGGGACCTAACTGTTATAGCCAGTGTTTAGAATTATGTTTATTGCTGTAAAAGTTTAATTTTGTTTGCTGAACAACTGCCAAGACTGTTTATCCAGCCTAACAAGAAAAATAAACGTCAAAGTGCTTCAGAAAACCTGTGTGAGGAGCCTTCTGTTTGCACGCTTTTCACAAGTGGTGTTGTGTGTGTGTGTGTGTGTGTATATATATATATATATATATATATATATATATATATATATTGCTAGTGGTTTTCGCTATTTATTCATTTATTTAATTTGCATACCTGTTTGTTTCATTACCACTATATATTATTACACTGTAGGTCTAGCCTTGGTTGATAATAGATCTACACTGTAGGTGACTATGGAATTGTATTACTTGTCTGTAAAACACTCTGTTGGACTAATATGGTATATAAGTTGCTATGAAATACTGAGGAAAGAAGGAAATCATTGTGTGTACAGTGCTGTAAGTCCACAATTAGTTACATAAGTGGAGTCAGAAGACAAGATAGATTGTATTATGGGTACAAGACACCACCACAATGTCAGTTTTTTGACAATGAAGGATAACAAAACACACACACTGAGAAAATAAATATCTGTAGTGTTTAAAATAAGTGAAAACAAAAATAACATTTTCCATCAGATAAATGCACTCCATTTCAAAACTATAGGTGGCATATATTAATAAAGATAATGCTTATGTCACATAGAGCAAGAAATGTGCCAAACTACCACTGCTGACTACATTAGGCTTTATTACAATTAAATGATGCATGATGTGCCTCATGTTCTGTTATGTAGTAATATAGTTCATAGGGTAATAGTGGAGAATACAGGAGAAATGCAATAGCTTTCTAAGTATGTAGTCAATCTTAAGTTACAGTCTATGATTTTCCACAAATGGAATGTTCCATTTTCAACACATTCTAAAGACTATAATCACAATCATGTAACAGTCAAAACAAGACATGTATTTTACCAGCTAATGTTATATTCCAGTGTGAATTGAACCCATATATTGTATATTTCAGGAAAGAATGATGTAGCAGATAGGTATGTTGGCAGCAAACAGTAATAGAAAAAAGCAAGACTATAGTAAATAACTTATTTTTCCAATGGTACACAAGCTTATTTGTAACCATGAACATATTTAAGATGTTAAATGTGAGTCAGTCATTCCTATAAAAGCTGCTCTTTCCTCCAATAGCGGACTTTAAAATGTTTCTTGGTTGTCAGAACACCTCACCTTGCTCAAAATTAACAAATTAACTGATAAGTCAACTGATTTGTTCATAGCTGTAAAACAGTGCTTTGTGGAGTAACTCATAGCCACCAATTTAAAAATCACACAATATATGTATCCACACACCTCAGACACACCAAAGACACCTCTCTCACAAGCCCAACTTTGGGATACATGGTGGCGCATCCACACCCATGATATGGACACTTTATCCTTGCAGCTGATAAGACGGACTACAGGTGCTCATTTGGGTGCATGATCATAATGTCATCAGGTCTCTATTCATGTTTTTTGACTAGTGCCTGAGAAAAAGGGTCCTTTAATAAATTGTTGTATGAACACTCTTTATTGTGGCCTATCCAGATTTCCCCTGTTTGGATACCATAATCTCATATACTCCAATCTATTTTTGCATTAGTTGGCCCGTCCAACAAGAATTATACATCACCATATAGATTTTTGCGCCCAGGGAATTACTTTCTTTTTGAATTAGAGTGTCAACTATTTGAAATTATCAAAAGAAAGTGTAGGGTAGATTTGATGGTCTTCGGGTCACATGGATGTTTCTGTTTTTACTTGAGGATAGCCCTAACTTTGTTATTAAATAAGCCCTATTAGGCTGCTTATAAGCCATGGCGTGCAGAATGGCTGTGCTTCTTAAAGTTTTCCAAAGTGGGTGTAGCTGTCTCCAAGATCAATGCCAACAACTCTGATCTGAAGCCAGGCACTCCCATATGTACCACACAGTTCTTTACCCAGATGCCTTCCTCCAGTCCAGTTATTAAATGCAGCTTATTAGAATCCACAAGAGGCGGCACTCAAGGATTTGCAGTAATGTAATCCAATGAACGAGGTGACAAATCTCTTTCATTGGATTACTTTGGTGCAAATCCTTGAGTGCCGCCTCTTGTGAATTTTATACATATAAACGCTTTTTTAAAAATGTATATAAGTGAGTAAAATATATCACAGCAAAGCAATGCTTACTGATAAAATGTTTTACACTGTTTTACTTAAAGGCACATTGTGTCAGTTCTGAAAAGCTTTAATAAACGTTTATTGGCTGAAGAGAAGTCGATGATGTGTTAAATCTCCCCTTCCGCCCCGGAGCTTGGGTGGATAAACCAGTTTCCTGAAGACACTTACTTAAACATGAAACTGTGAACTCCTGAAGGAAAATACCACAAAGCCAAAGCCAAGACTGAGGAGTCAGAAGTGGCTGGGAATGTAGCCAGGAATAAACAATATGAGATAAAGGAAAAACTGGATCAACTATAAGAAAATGAGCAGTTTTCATCTATGAAAGGAAGAGTGAATTTCTGTACACACATTAATATAAACAGGATTATTTTCTTTTTAAGTAGGATTTATTTTTCTTTGTTGTCTTCACTGGTGTCATTAATAACTCATGGGCATCTTGTAAGGTCCCACATAGAAGACTATTTGTATTTGTTAACATACAGGTAACTGAAACAGAGGAAGCACCAAAATAAAGTGGCTTAATCGAATCAGTAAGTCATTATGATAGCTCAATGGGGTTGGGTTGTAAAAAAAATAAATGATTTATATAATGTATGGGCAAAATGATTGCATGCTATTGACCTCTTCATCAACATAGAATCTTGTGTCTATATAATGTATATCACTTACTGTGTTTATCTTTATTTTTTAGTTTAGAATCACATATTCTAGGCCTGTGGTTAGTAATTTTCTTTAATTGTAGAGTACAAGATTGATGGAAATGTATAGTTACATGACTGACTGAATGGACCCTACATGTGTGTCAATGTAGGAGAGACTTTAGACTGTAAGTTTCAATGGGACTGGTGTGAATAATGAAATATTCTCTGTAATATAGCACTATGTACTATCTGTTTATGCAAGCTGTTCAAAAAAAAACTTAAGCTGATAGTTACATTTGCCATTATATATTTTTCATTGAAATACTGTGTTGCTGTCAAAAACATGAATTTGTAATCTTTGTTTGTAATGTGTATAACCATATATGAATTGGTTATTTCTACAGTTATATGTATACTAAAAAGTTAACACACAGCCTCTGTTTAGGAGAGGGAGAGAGAGAGTAAGCATTTGTTGGTGTGTATCCATCTTATTTTGTTAAATAAGTTAATTTGAAAAATACACCCAAAATATCTTCCTCTGTAATATTTCCACAATAATCCTGTGGTGTTTGAAGTGGGATTCAGAAAAACTGGAACAGAAAGGAAGTCATACAGTTGATAATTTTTTAAGCAGAGCTTAAAACACTTCAATGGGTAAGAACATTTTTCATTCTGACTGTATGCTCAGTTGTCAGTCTAATGTATCCAGGCCCGGCGCTCCCATTAGGCAACGTTAGGCACTTCCCTAGGGCGCCGGGCTCTGGAGGGCGCCAAAGAATTCTGAAATACTTTAAAACTGTGCGGCGACCGCTGACCATACCTGTCATGGCCGCCGCACAGCATTCAGATGTACCGGGAGGGGGGAGGAGGCTATTTTGTCACCATCGCCGCCTCTCTGCTCCCTCTCCGTGGAGATTTTTGCGGGGGGGGGGGGGGGGGCGCCGCTTTATTAAAAATGCCTAGGGCGCCATGGACCCTAGTACCGGCCCTGAATGTATCCCACATAGTAAGCTGTCTGAGATGATTATATTGTATCTTACAACATTTGTTTGATGTTGTGTGCATAAATATTTTCATAGTAGTCACAGCATAAGTAATTACATTTTGTTAATGCACTAAGATACAACATTTGTTCCTTGCAACACAAAGTGGAAACTGTTCTCTGTGTCCTTGACTTCACATTACCTGATCTCCACTGGAACCAAACACATTAAAAAAACAGATGAAAGAAGGGTGCACTTACATGGACATGGTGTAAAATAATTTTGACTTTTTATTAATAGATGTGAAGAAATAGACTGTATATAGGTGGCTGTGCAGTACAGTTGTCCTTTTAGTCTAGTAAGGTCAGGCACAGCATACATAAAATATAATGTCAACAACTAGCTCCAAGGCATGCCCCCATAACCTGGAACAACACTCAGAGACTACCTGCACATTCATAGAGTAAGAATGATGTCTCTTCTTCTAGTCCTCAGCCCTTTGACGAGGTGGTCTCAGCCCAATGTGTGTGCAATCTATTCCTCCTGGAAGCCTATAGAAAGCTGATTTCAACTTATGGCAATCTGAACCCTTGTGGGGGAAGTAGATATAGGTAGGCACCAGTTTGTTAAGAAGACTAAACACTAATGTTAAGTGCCTTGAGAATGCGGCCTGGGTGATCCCTACAACCTGTGAGCACACAGACTGAAATGAGCCAGTAGCAAATAATGAAGACAACACATTCATTTTTGCAGTCCACTTAAAGCATGGGAGCATCAGGATAATGGCTCAAAATCATGGCACAAATGCTCATTCAGCTGCAGGAGGTTTGCTTTTTTGAGCCTAAACATTTTAATAACCTTCTGCCCAAAGAGGGAGTCCAGACTCAAACATGCCCTACATTCACGTGGCCTGCTCAGCGTAAGAGAAGTCTGGGTCTGGGGATGTTCCTCTTCCCATCTCTATGCTGTCTCCAAAATCTCATTTTTCTCCAAAAGACCCAACAACAAATTTGCAATCAACTCCATTTGCAACCACCCTCAGATTATTTACATTTGGAGGTAATTTTATAGACATCATTAGCCTGCATGGACCAATGCCTGATGTTTTTGCTAATCATGCCTATACAAAGCAGAGTGCTGATTTTGGCGATTTTTAGCCAAAATGGCGGCAATTTTAAAAATCACAGCTTCTTACATATGACAACTTCTATAGTTATAGTGGCCAAACATCAAGATGGTGCTTTGTTGTGATTTGTAGAAGAAGCAATTTGGGTAAACTCCCTTTACTGGTAATTTTCTATCAACTGACACTTCCATACATCGGCGGGTGTAAAAAAAGGCAAATCGCAGCTTGGTACCTTAGAGGTAAACTGTTGAACTGTCCGACGTTTCTACTAATGCTGGTGTCTCTTTTACTCAAAATTCTATTTGATTATTTTGAACAATAAAGTGTCCATAAATTTGCCATTTGTCACGGAAGCCACAATGTCTGAAGTACGTTGGAAACCTGGACCTTTTTTATCACATCCAATGTAATGACTGGACAACACAAAGGTATGCTTTTACAGTCAATATTCTTCCAAGAGGTGATAGCACGGCACATGGAGAAGTATACAGGTGACCCAACTCTAATCTGTTTCTGGTTGTTCTGAGGTTTGGACCCAGCTTTCCGGTACCACCGCTCTGTCCACTACCCAGCAGCTCTGGCCAGTGTGATAGGCCAGGGGGATCCCTCCACAGCAACCCTGATCTATAGGAAGAGGTCAGGGGTACAAGCCCAGATGCACCAGCAAGGGGGTACAATAGCAGCGACAGTTACCCAGAAGGAAAGCGGTTCTGGATGCCAGGAAGGAATCCAGTGGTGGCAGCAGCTTAAGCCCTTCCTAGTGCGCTAAGCCCAGCCGGTTCCCAGCAACAACAGACAGGGTGGCATAGGCGGTCCATCCTGTCACAATCATTATCTATCAAAGTGGTAACCCAAGGAGGACAGATATGGATTTGAATTGGAATAGAGACGTGTGAGCTATCATTTCCCTAATGTTTTCAGCTACTGCTAAGGAAGATGTGCATATTTTATTTAATGCTCCATGGAGTCTATTTAATTAGCCTAAATTAAAGTTGCCAGGGAAAAACTATTTTCCCCTTTTGTGACCCTGTGCCTATTCTGCGTGTAATTGCAAATGTCCTTCTGCAGTGTATAGACATATATCCTGCTGGTGCATTAAATGGTGGGTCTGTCCTTATCACTTCAAATTCAATTCACATGGGCCACTCTCAAAAGGAAAGCCTTTGAGTGTCCTTTAGAAACATGGAACTGAAATGTCACACATTGACAATTCATGACTCTTTTTCAATTGAAGGGGGATCCATCAATTAGAGTCTGTAGGAATATATTTTATATTTCCATCTCCATAAACTAGAGACAGTCCCTGAATAAGCCTGTCAGAAGGTTAAGAAAGCAGAGGCCAGTGACACAGGACTTAAAATAAAAAGTTATTATTCTAATTGGAAGTACATACAGGTTTGCACAGGATCTTAGAACTATTAATAATGTAGCCTTACCTACCTTCCCTGACCAACTCCTGTAGCAATACGTTCTATCTTTTTATCCAAGAAAAGTACTAAGATCTTTGTTCTGCAAGTTTAGCATTGTTGTACATACTGATAGTTTCTACGTATGATGGTCAACAATATATATGGAAAGCGTGGTCTTCTTTTTCCAAATCCTGAAAGAGATCTTAGAAAGCTGATAATTTCTATATACTCTTGTTTTAAAGGGTTATAAATATTTTGGACAAAAATCCATTACACACGCTTAATGTCCTTAGGTCATGATATTATTCATGGGCATAGATACCACTCTCATGATTATAATTAACAGGTTGGCAAAGTTGGCTAACACTAGTTCTGGTTATTCATTTGGGAGAGGGGAGGGACAAGCTTTCTTTAAATATTTATATCTTTATTTTTAAATAGTAAAGGTATATGCTGATGCCGTCATCATCATCCACAGGTGTTATTCTTTACACTGGTCTTTAGGGAAACACAAATTCTACTAATTATACTTGAATAGATCAAGGGGGGGCTATACTTTTGTGTACATGCCCCATCTGAGCCACACATAAGGTGCTTCAAGTGCAAGTCAAAATTCCATATCTAAATCAGACTCACAGGTGTTGAAATACATAGTTTGCCATCTCAGATTTGTGCATCTCATACAATGCACTGACTGACACAAAACACATTTTTTTTCTCCACATTATTTATAAATATTCAAGTACTCAGGCAATGCATGGTCATCTTAACTGGTGGTTTTTTCAATCCACTGAATGGAGCAAAAGCCCTATTTTTTTCTGCATTTGTCGCTATCTTTAGTCTGTGATAGCAAAACTATTGCAGTTTCCTGTTATTTGGGCTACCTCTCAGCCATCTATCCCATCTAGAATCTGTCTGAAATGTTGCAACAAGGCTGATCTTCCTCTTTCATCGAACACTGCTGCTGCCCTGCTGTGGAATGATCTTCCAAGTTCCATCAGGTTAGCATCTACTCTCAAAGGATTCAAGCATGCTCTTAAGACTCATTTCTTTATTCAAGACTATCATTCCTCCTCCTAACTCCCATGTCCTGGCTCTCTCCCCCAGTTAGTACCACCCTATTTGTGTCTCCCCCTTCCCTTTAGGATGTAAGCTCTCAGGAGCAGGGCCCTTTTTCCTTGTGTTCTCCTTCTACTATTCCATCACCCTCTGTACCTCTTGGCCTGCTGCGCTAGCCCTGTTTTCTTAAGCTTTGGCCTACTTCTCGCTGATTTCTACCTTCCCGTTCACTATCTGTCCCAGAAATAATCTGATTTGCTTTACCTTGTTACCGTGTTTGTATATATTTTTGTTCTTTCTGTATCATGTTGTGTCTTGGGTCTCTGATTTCTGTATATGTCATGTACGGCGTTGCGGACCCTTTGTGGCGCCTTATAAGTTAAAGATAATAATAATAATAAACCACTGCACCTCTCTCTAAATCCCTACACTGGCTCCTCATTATTAGCAGAATTCAATTCAAGCTATTCACCCTCACCTTCAAAGCCTTCGCCAACTCCTTTCTTCCAGGATCTCTGACTTTGTCACTAGATACACTCACATTAAATACCTTACACTCATACATCAAAGACTTATCCCATGCTTCCCCCGACTTCCTCCCTACTCCACCTGACCAGACTCTCCCCCAACCTTCAATCTTTCAAATACGCTCTCAAAACCCACCTCTTTGCTAGGCTATCTTACCCCTACCTGTCTTAACATTGCACTTTCCCTCTCTACTATAAGTTCTCACAAGCAGGGCCCTCTCTACCCCCTATTTCCTGTCTGTCACTCCTCTGTCAACCTCATATGTACTTCCTCTGTTTTTATGTGTAATTTATATTTACTATGATTTGTAATTCTGATTGTTCAGTGCTGCGGAGCTTTGTACTGCTCTACAAACAGACGATGAAGATGATGATATGGCCTTGCCAAATTAAATGACATTAGACAACCTATTTTCATAAACTCCTTGCAAAGTTGCATTATTTGGTGAAGATGAATATGATGCAGTCACACACCAAGATGCAGTTGTCTTTCAGCAGACACATGATAAGCATAGAAAATTACTTGTCCCAACAACTGGATGTGGGAAGGGCAGTTACTCCATACATCTCCCTCAAAGAAGATTATACTGTGAAGAAAGGTGTAATTTATTATATAAAGTGAAACCAATAATGCAATTCCAGACAGTTCCATGGCTACTAATTCTCCCTCACCTACAACCGTACAAACAAGTCACAAAGGTCACAATGCAAGAAATAAAATCCATGCGTTGTGTTAAAGAACAGTCGCCATTTCAAGATGAATATTGTTGGTTTAGAGATGTTTTCAAAGTGGTGTGGATAACATGAAAACGTTAAAGTGCACAAAAGGTCAGATAAGGGTCACCTGGGAGCAAAGCTCAGATCGTGTGCCCTGATCCATCATACAGAAAGGCACCATAGTCTCTTTTTCTAGAAACATGTAAGAGCTGACAATCCAGAAGAAATGAACATGTTAATTATATATCTAGCATTGCTGTCCTTTCTGATGGTGATAAGGGTGACAATAAGGATGCACTTGTTGGTCATTATGAGACTGTAGCTGTACCTGATGTAAGATGCAAACTGTAAGCTTTCAGACAACATTAGTTAATGTTTGTAATAATTCCAAGGGAAAATTCCACACCAGCCACGACTAACAACTCTAACCATAAGTACTCAAAGTATTAGACAGAGGGAAAAAGTACAGTAGGAGCAAATAGAGCTCTCTCCCTAAACACACCCAGAGCACAAATAATAGCTTTAGAAAGTATGCCTTTGAAGTTTGTTGAACCTATTTAGTTTTGGTAATCAGTGGCCTGAAAAGAACTGAGATAAGTACCTGCTCTGTAATATTTTTCAAACAAAGATATACCCTGCTTTATATGCTGACACTAAGAGAAACATAAATTTGAACTGTTTGTTTTTTTAAATTAAATGTTATTGAGGAAATGGTACAAACATGATAGAATGAACAGTCTTACAATAGAAAGCAGTGACAGATCCTCAAATTGTTTTTAAATGAAGTTAACAATAAAAAGAGAAGAAAAAAGGAAGGAAACGAGAGGAAGAAATGCAAAGGGGAGAAAGTAAAAGAGGGGGAGGAAAGCAGTGGGAACGGGATAGTGAGCTGCCAAGGTCAGAACAGTTGGAAAAATAATAAATACTAAAAGTTACTGCCACATTAACAAATAAGTAAACTTAACAAAGGCAAACCGAGGGGGGTTTCCTAGTGCCTAGAAACCTCTCTCCAAGCCTGGGACACTGTATAATGGAGGTGGCTGGACCCTGCTCCCGCTTCACATTGCTCTGCTTGAAAATGGAGAGCTGTGTGCACCTAACAGTAGTGCATGCAGCATTGCCCATGTATATTATGTGGATAGAAATTGCCTGTGTATATGATGGAGATAGGAAGAGTTGGAGAGCAGCCCAGCACTGTCTAAAATTATAGCCACGGCCCTATGCATGCTGGTCACGCCCACTGGTGGCGTGGTGTGGAAACCCCCCTCTACAAATCCTGCGTTTGCCCCTGCTTAATAATCTGTTTCCAGCGGTCGGATTCAACGGCTGGTAGTAATGCGCAGTATCAAAGATTGTAGCTGAATCACTTCACAGACAGCTAAGGCTTAAGGCAAGGAGCAGTATACAAAAGTCAAGTCAGATCAGTACATAGAATAATAATATAATGCAAGCAAGGTTCCAAGGTTTAAGCAGTAACAAATCCAGTAGTCAAAAGCTAGGTCAGTACACAGTAATATTAGCAAGGAATATAATCACAGGGTTCGAGCTGGATAAAGTTAAATAAAACTACCTAGCAGTGTGCTGTGATGATAATCAGTCAATTTGTAATTCAAATCCAGCGCCATTTGATGCGGTCACCAGGGGTCAGCAAGGACTCCATGGAACTGCGCATGCATAGGACTCCAAGCTCTGTTGTCAGGCTACCCATGATGAAGACCGCACCAGGTCTGTGGGAGGTGCTGAGCCAGAGCTGTGATGATCGGAGGGGAGTACAGATGGGCAAGCCTACAGTATTGACTTGCCCTGACAGGTAAGGTGCGGTATGTCCGGAGTGGGGATGGACTTGCCTCCATCAGATTGGTTCTGAGTCTGCTCAGCAGAGGATCAGCAGGGGAATTTCCTTTAAAAACTCAGGGGACAGAGGCCAGCCAAGAAGAGCTTGTCTGGGGACTTCCTTGCGTGTATGTTAACACTTTTACGTACCCTCCTAAGCATTAACTGGCTGTATTGTGCTGCTTGTTGCTCCCACTGAGATTGTAGGTGACTTATAGGAAGTTGGTGAGTTAAATAGGAGCTGGGGCCCAGCAAATTGAAGCAAATCAAATCCATTAGTGATTTGCAAGTAGAAGAGAAAACCTTTTTTGCTGAAATTCACAAATTTGAGACAAAACTGTAACTTAAATAAAACTGAAGAGCTCACTTCCTCTTTTATGTTCTCCCTGTCATCAACCTCAATAGCATGCTGACACTCCATGGAATCACCTATTGAGGTGGGTCTATGTCAGGGACTTTATGTATGTGAATAAACACATGAAAACTATGTAGATTTATTGTGATGGGTAAACCTTTCCATTTTAAATTGTATCTACATGTGGATATGGACAAGAAATATTGGGTTTAAAATATGCTTACATAACTTTAATTATAAATGTCACCCCATTCCCATGTACTTTACACATATTTATAAAACCAAAAGTTGACCTAACTCTACATTTTTAATTCACAGGCTAACTGGCAAACTTTAGCCCAGGAGGAGAATCGGTTCAACAGCATATTAAAGGAAGGAAAATGTAGGTACCCCAGTGACTCAACCCAAGATGGCCCACCTTAGGACTGGCCTGGGGGGCAGATGCTCCCCTGCCCCCCAGCCCAACCAGCCACTGCTGTCTGTCATGATTCCGCACTAGGACAACAAGCATTGTTCACACAGCGCCACCACTACATCGCAGGTACTCTCTCCACCAATGTCTCCCTCCTAAGCCTAGTACACATGAGCATCAGGCTTAGAAAGGAGAGACCATGCTTGTGATAGATGGACTCCCTTCATTGTAAATGGGGGGACGTACTGTGTGACCAGTGCATAACTAACAGCTCTGACCTATTTGAACAGACAGATCTATTATGCTAATGAGATTCCTGACAGGTAGAACAAGAAAAAGAACATAATAAACATAATAAAGAATATTCCTTATCACTGGCATAACGATAGGGATTGTAATGCAGTGCTACCGGGCTGCAGTCTGTCACTGTACAAATCTACTATATCAGCTCAGACTTCAGGAGCACTGGGAGCAGTTGCAAAGGTGATTGAGGCCAAATGTGGAGAGACAGAGCTCGGTCCAACTCGATTTAGAAGCCCATTAGCATGTCATTTAATGTAAGGTCAAAAGGTGTTATAATAATATCATATCCAACACAGCCAGGGGAAACCCTGAAGGTTAGAATGTCACTGCCAGCAATATACATGTACACAAAGGGCCTGTTTATTAAGACACGCAAAGCGAATGTAATTAGGGCCTATGGACGTCCTCATTCACTAGGATCTGAAGATCCGTCTGTTGTTGAATACGGGTCTAAGTGTGCTTTGCTCTAACAGACAATACACTGCAGGATACGACCAATACATGTGTGGAATATAATATCACAAAAGAACGCACAGAAAAACAAATTCAGTTAATGTTACTAATATAGGGCCTGATTCATTAACGATCTTAACTTAAGAAATTTCTTATTTCAGTCTCCTGGACAAAACCATGTTACAATGCAAGGGGTGCAAATTAGTATTCTGTTTTGCACATTAGTTAAATGCTGACTGTTTTTTCATGTAGCACACAAATACTTGATAGCTTATTTGTACACTGAAATTTAAAGTTGATATTTGTGTGCTAGATGAAAAAACAGTCAGTATTTAACTTATGTGCAAAACCCGCAGTTTAGTAAATCTAGCCCATTGTGTTATTTTTAAAAATGAGAAATTGGGTTATTTTTAAAAATGAGAAATTCAATGAACCTCTGGCATATAATGAAAATATTACAAGAGTGCTATATACAACAGCATTATGCTACCCTATCAAGTGCCTAAAATAGATCCCTCTCTCTTATGTAATGCAATTGGCTTCAAATGTTTTATTCCTCGTCACCTGTTGTTGTGCTTCTCTGTAATTAGGATCATGTTTATCACACTGGATTTCCTCTGTAAATGTATTTATAACAGCAGAATAGGTAGCAATAGAACTAAAATAATGTTTCATGTATCTTACTCCATAAATAAAGATTGCCAGCAATCCAGTTTCATCCAGTAATAAAGTCTCCCTTGTGAGAGCGAATGGGAAGTGTTACATTGAATTCCGTGCATGTAATGTTTGCTGGCACAAGCGTCATTAATGGATGTGATTCACCACCCACTTCCCAGCCGTGACAGTAACATAAAGAGAAGACGCAGTTCCATTTTCAGCAGTGACCCTGCACTCTGCACTGGCTGACTCATGGATGTTACAACTGTATCAGACAATTACAAGCAGCCAGTGCTTTATCCTTTCACGTAGCTGCTGCTTCTATAATTAGCTTTCTATGACTTACGTAGGAGTTCTTAGTCTCAAACTAACTAGCAAAATTTAAACTGCACAATTATTATTATTTGTATATTATTTATATATTTGAATCAAAAAGTCATATTGTGAAGATTGCAAGAGACGTTAACAACCTAGTAGATAATCTAATTATCCATATATTGTGTGCCAGAAAATATAAAGATTGTGCACCCCTATTGATTTGTACAAACATAGCATAACTGGCAATGGTACTGCTTGGTAGATGAAACAAGACTTGTAAATATTGTCACTCACATATATCAAAGTTCATAAAAGTAAGAAACAAGAATGAAATCTTGCCATGGGGTATATACTAAACTGTGGGATTGAAAAGTGGAGATGTTGCCTATCGCAACCAAATTCTAGCTGTTATTTTATCGACCGTAGTAAATAAATGATAACTAGAATCTGATTGTTGCTATAGGCAACATCTCCACTTTTTCAAACCATCAGTTTAGTAAATATATCCCCTGTGTCTTCACATGTAGTGAAGATTTAAATTTAGCTCTAGGATTTATAACTGATGACATCACAGTACGCAATTCCCCTAATATTGTTTTGTGATATATGTATAAATATATAAAATGTGCAATGATAAAGCTTTATAGAAAAATAAACAAGAACATTTACTTAGTGGGATTTAAGTGGGACACATAATTGCAGAAAAAGGGTACATTTATTAATTATCAAGATTAAGAAATGTATACTTTTCGCTACTCTTATATAAGTCCCCTGAGTGTTGGTTCTTGTTTATCCTTATCGAGATCTCTTATATACAGTGTTGGTTTTTTTCCCTGGAGTGCTAAATACTTACTATCTATCTATCTATCTATCTATCTATCTATCTATCTATCCATGTGATGGCTAGGTGACTGGGTCAGAGCATCTCCAAAATGGTCGGTCTTATGAAGTGATCCCGATATGCAGTGGTTAGTACCAACCAAAAGTGGTCCAAGTAAAGACAATTGGCGAATTGGTGACAGTGTCATGGGCGCCCAAGGCTCATTGATGCACGTGGAAAGCAACGGCTAGCCTGTCTGGTTCAATCCCACAGCAGAGATAGCACAAATTGCTGAAAAAGCTAATTCTGGCTATGATAGAAAGGTGTCAGAACACACAGTGCATCGCGGCTTGCTGCATATGGGGCTGACTCCTGTCCACCGCCAAAAGCACCTACAGTACAATGGGCACGTGAGAGCCAAAACTGGATCATTGAGCAATGGAAGAAAGCGGCCTGGTTTGATGAATCACGTTTTCGTTTACATCATGTGGATGGACGGGTGCCTGTGCGTCATTTACCTAGGGAAGAGAAGGCACCAGGATGTACTACACGAAGAAGACAAGCTGGCGGAGGCAGTGTGCTGCTATGGGGAATGTTCTGCTGGGAAACCTTGGGTCCTGGCATTCATGTTGATATTACTTTGACACTTACCACCTACCTAAACATTGCTGCATACCAAGTACACCCCTTCATGACAATGGTATTCCTTGATGGCAGTGGCCTCTTTCAGCCGGATAATGTGCTCTGCCACACTACAAAAATTATTTAGGAACATGACAAAAAGTACAAGACGTTGACTTGGCCTCCAAATTTCCCGGATCTCAATCCAGTCGAGCATCTGTGGTATGTGATGGAAAAACAAGTCAGTGCCATGACCATAAAAATGGATTGAATTTTTTTTGATACGACAGAAACACAAAATAAAGAAGGATCTCCATTTATTTAAGTTCTGACAAATTTTAGGTAATATAGGTATAAGATTACCTTTCTAAAAGGAATTCCAAGTAGGGGTGAGTTGAATGCCTAAATATTTAATGAGTGTGGTTTTCACACTTATAAGGGAAATTCAAGATGTTTGCAGTGTAATATATTATGTGCGTTGCATTTTATTTAGCATTAATAGATTTTTTATTGGATGCTCTATGTTGATAGGTGGTTCAATCAATGATACATTGAGTGGTTAATTAAGACATCTACATTTGTAATCCATGTTGGAAAATGTCCTTATGGTTGAATTCCGTGAATTGCCTCTATTATATAAACCAAACCACAGCACTAAAGGAAATAATTACGACATTGATGATTATAACATGGATCAATGGGAAAGTAATTATAGGGTTCATCCCCTTGACATGTAACCATAGAATAATTTCAACCAAAGAAAATGTCTTTGAAACATTAAGACAGTTAGTAGGGAAAATTAGATGTTGTCTTGCAACATTTCCTTTTGTTTGACACATCGCTGAATGATTAAGGTGCTGGAATCTACAAAATAGTCTAAGACAGTCTCATCTTTTTCTTATTAACTTTCCCTATTTATGTATTTATTTTCCATGGGTGGTGCTTGGTCATTAGCCTCACTGCATATACATTGTCATGACTGATCTCCAACCCAACTCTCAGAATTATTTAAAAGATGACTCCTCCGAAATATGGAAATTCAGTTTGGTCTGGAGTTTCATAAGTTATGTCCGGAGATTCATAAATTATTTCTGGAGATTCATAAGTTATGTCCAGAGATTTACCTTACATCTGCATTGAAAAGCTGTCCTAGCTCCTATTGACAGTGTGCTGTCAATGGCCAACATGCTACCTCATGATAGAAGTGAGGAGAGCCCTGTATATCTGGCATGGAACAGTGATGCTCTCTAACCCAAGACAGGCTTCTATCAATAATATGCTGCTGGCAGAAGCAGGTACAGCCAACCTAATCTCAGCTGATGTCAGGGCACCCTCCAGATCAGCCACGTTACAGTGAAGTCATATTTTGCATTTGTTATTAACTTCTAAAATGCCAGTTAAAAGAGAAAGACATAGGCCTTTAATATCCATTTTGAAATTCTTTGCTGGTCAGTTAGAATTGAATGCAAGGGCCCTTTTTAAATGTAAAACGCGCTTTTTGTTCCGCGCATGTGCACCAAAATTGCAGATCTCTGCGTCCATATTTTTGCATGTCCTGGACTTGCATCTTAAGCGGCAGAAAGGGGAAGGGAAGGGACATATAATTGTAAGCCATGTATGGTAAAGGTGTGTTCATGTAATTGCAATCTAGTTACGCAGCGAGATAGCTGCAGATATGCCCGTCAGGAGCTTGTAGGTGCTTGACCCCTTGAGTAAGATCATCTGATGATGATTGTCAGCATGGACTTTGCTAGTGCAAAAACAAGATTTTAAATAAATAGACAAATAAATTTAAAATCTATCATGCCCAAGCACCAGCATACCTTGGCATCTAGGACCCACTGGGATCTGTAGTGCAGCAGAGCAAACTATGATAAAGTATTTTACAAAATAAATAAACTCCCTTAAACACCCTCTTTTGCCCATTTATTAGTCACCTAAAACCAGAAAGGAACAGCTTTTAGCCCATTGGGAAAAATATAACAAGCCTTAAACAATAGGAATACTTGTTCCTTGCAGAACCGCAACGCAAATGACAGACTGGGTGGCTTGTGAGCTACAAATCAATACAGAGTGTCAATTGGACAAGTGCTAATGATTATCAAGATGTCTGTGCCTTAAAACACACACATAAATGTGCTTTTTATACCTTTATTATTTTATGCCAACTGCAAATACGTCCAACACTAAATGAGCCTTTTTATGTTCATGTTTTCATTAGATCACACAGCAAATCCTTCAAGTGTATTATTGCACAGTATTCTGCAATACAGAGTAAAATAATCTCCCCAAGTTTAATGAAAGATACCATTCCTATCCCAAGATAACTTTATCTTTTTTCAAAATCATACTATACCATTCGGCTTGGAAGTGGTCCTGACCCCATTACTGCTTTGGGTCCCAACCTCCCTAGACATGTTTATTATAAGTTTCTATAGCCTGTCATGTAACTATTATTAATACAGAAATTAGAAAGTCGTTCTCGTTCTGTCTTGTGGCATTAATTTCTGTACACACGGACATTAAATAAGGAGGTGAGACAAAGTCTCACATACAAATAATTCACCTTGACTGACCGACACTGATAAACAGTGCACTGTACGTAGATGTCTTTCCCAGGCATATGGCAGAACAGGGACAGAGATCAGTAAACCATACATTTCCACAGCACTGGACTGGCATCTCTCCATAGATATCAATGGTGTAAGATTCCATCTCCCCTTCATTCAGCTGTCAAAAACTGACTTTATAAATACCTGTATGTACATAGCTTTAATTCTTTGACTACAGCTAATTGGATGGAAATCCCACACAGGTCGCTATTCGCACAGCACTGAAAATCAAGTGGAATTTACACTCTGCTCCTCCTGTAGTGCACAGCAGCGGTTCTCTAGTTCGAGGAGAGGAATTGCTCACCCCGAGGCACCAACCAAGACATGAGCCATAGAAAATGGAACGCTTTTGAATAGGGAAGAAGTTTTTATTGTAGGGATACAAGAAAAGGCATCCAGTGGGGAAGGGGGGGGGGCTATGTTATTTTTTTGCTTTAGTCACCGTTGTGGCTCTGTTTGTATTTTGCACTTGTGGCACTGTCGAAGTTGTATTATTGGATGAACGAAAGTATTGGTTAATATTGTTTTACCGTGCGATTGCGATCAGTATGCCACGTAACACATGGCATGGCGCGATCGCACGATAAAACACGCACGCGTACACTCGCACTTTTACATTCATCTATTTATATATTTCATATTTATAATAGTTCCATTCCACAGTGGTTTATGAGCAGATAGTATTTGGTTTATAGTTATATATATATAATAAGGTTATATGTACACTTTAGTGATACTTAAGGTTCAAGCTATAGGAAATATGTCATGTTTAGTTTCATTTTAATCCCCTATTTATCCGTAGTTGTCCGATTCATTCGCCGAAGGGATCGCACATTGCATACTCTAGTTAGCGATGTTAGGGAATAAATGTTTAAAATTATACTTTCTGTGTTATGTAAATAGACTAGTTTGAACTGGATTCTGAGCGGGAAAATCGGAGTCATCATCTGGAGAGCAGACCCCCACCCTTGGAATGTTGACCCCCACCTTTGGAGGGGGTTGTTTGAACTGGCCTATGACCTGCATTACACTGGACCCTCCTGAAGCCTGGACCTATAGAAGCAAGCCACATCATCTGTATTGTTTTCTCTGTATCACTGAGTGTATATATACAAGCTCCCTGGGACCAGCTAAACAGTCATCACTGACCACAGTCTTCTGGACTGAAGGACTGTCTCGGTGGACCCAGCAGAGAGCGCAGCGTATGTATGTTTGTATTTGGTATCGGCTGTATTGCACTGTAGCTTAATTATGGAACTGCTAAACTTTTGCTTTTGATAAATAAATTTTTGTGCTTTGGAAACACAAGAAATCGCTTAGACAATGCTTATTGGAAAACGATGAAAATACTTTAATAGTACCACTTAACTATGTTAGTTAAATCTGTATCCATGGTATGTGCCACCTGGCTTGGATTCTGTTTATCCTTAGATTTCCCTTCCGTGTGGATGATGAAACTATCATTGATGATATCCTTTTAAGTGTGCTGACATTCACTAATACTGTTGGTTAAATGCCATTCTCTATTGTACTTCTTTGCTAATACTTCTCTGTCTGACTGCCAGCCCTTCTCACTGGAAATTCCATTCTCACCTCTGTTTTATCACTAATCCTATTCCCATTCCAAACTCTGGCTTACTCTGATTGCTTACTCAACCACTTACCTCTTCATATTCGCTGTTGTCAGGATGGTACTTGCTTTTACTGACTGCTAATAAGCATACTGTCTGTCTTACGTTTCTCTGTGGATCTCTTTCTTTCTATCTTTTTTTTCCAGTGTCTGTCTCTCCACGTTTTTCTTCTCCCTTCTGACTCCTCTATAATCCTTTCAGGTGACAGCTACAGTGAAGAAACCTTCCTCACAGCATCATATTCCCACACCTTCATTCTATCTCCACAGATAAAATATGACAGTTAAACAGCAGATCTGGCCTTACGTCTCACTGTCACACCCTCAGTGGTGTCCAGACTCATATCCAAGGTCACCACATCACTCCTACTTGAACACAAAAACAGTTTAAAGTTACAAATGCACTTTTACTGCAGTTTTACTACCATTGAAATCATGTAACATTTAACTAAGTTGATAAAATCAATTAAAAAAAGATTCAATATAGTTTGTTTATTGAAAGTACATTTCAGTCAGGTTCAACCCCATCTGAGATTTGGGACTTTTAATAAGTAGCAGAGGGGTCTTGAGAAGTAATACATTCATAAGACAGAGTTTCTGCTCAGAATCTCCGTTTACTTGAAGGTAATACAAGTCTATTTTAGGGCCTAGGTTTTTCTAAGGTCTCTTAAGAATTTTAGAGACGTGTGACCTGGAACAGAGCTGCTTTTCACACAACAGTTCCAAAATATTTCTCTGCTATTTAGATTCCTAATAAACTTACATTAACAGTTATTGAGAAAAGCATAAAAAAATATTTTACTTTGGTACAAACTGAAGCAAATTGAGACTTTAACTGAAGTTTCATTTTACAGAAGCACACGGTGATGGAAAAAAATTGCAAGTCTGTTTACATGCATAAATACTACTTAAGGGATAGTTATGTCATACCTGCAAGTTCTTCTTTTTGTGCCAAAATAAATAATGATATTTCTTCCTCCCCCCCCCCTATTATGACACTCCATCTACCATGCAGCCCCGTTCACTAACATAATTGTATAAGTGGATACGTCACTGCCCCCCACAAGATCAGCACAGTCATCTAAAATAATCTGTGCTGCTGCTAACATTCCTGTGATCTAATTGTCTACAAGTTGGTCTACAGGAACCCCATTCATACTGCACCAAAAACCCGGGTTTTTGCAGAGGCACGCTGAAAAACCCGGGTCTTGGTGCAGTATGAATAGTCCAACCACAAAATCCCGGGACTTAGACCCGGGATTTTGCGAGGGGTAATTCCCGGGTTGGACCCGCTCGCCTGCAGTATGAATGGTGCAACCCGTGTAATTCCCGGCTCTCACCATTCATACTGTAAAAAAAAAAAATGGGAAAGTCAAAAAAAAAGATTTTAATTACTATAAAATACAAAACAAATGTTTACTTAACTTATTTTCAGCCAGCGGTGTCTCCGGTGCGTTGCCGGCTGCATTTCTAATGGACTAGAAATTATGTCATTTTAGTACCCAGAGGTCCCCCTGACAGCCGGCAACGCACCGGAGACACCGCTGGCTGAAAATAAGTTAAGTAAACATTTGTTTTGTATTTTTTAGTATTTTAAATCTTTTTTTTCCCTTTTTTTTTTCTAAAACCCGGGTCGGGCAGGTGCAGTATGAACCCGCCCGACCCGGGAATCTTCTTATCTATACTGCCCTGTGCCCCGGCAATATCCCGGGTTAACAACCCGGGATATTGCCGGAGCGGCAGTATGAAAGTGGTATAACACCCCATTTAAAATTAAAATTAGTTACACATGGATCAGCCCGAGTGGAAAAATAATAACAAACTAGCCAAATGCGCTTAAAATGCACATTAATTAAAAGACAATTACATTTCAATTGGATCAATAGGAAAATAGGCTTATGTTATAAAAGTACATTCATATAGATGCCCTGAAAGTGGATAGGTCACTCTAATTAAATAATAGACTGTAATTCTGACATTTATTCAGAGTTTGTTTAAAATACATATTAAATAAATAGATTGATACCTTAAGGCATATAGGTATATTAAACCATATGTTTTGCATAATTAAACCTGTCCTTAATTAATAAATCAAAGATTTCACGCCAAATGACCACCCAAACATCTAACAACCCACATAAACGGTGCTGGTTTAATACAGTAAATATATTTTAATAGTAAAACAGGACTGACTGTAGTATTGGCCACATTACAGCAAATAAACTTAGCAGTAAATATAGAAGCTTTGATGCAAATAGTACACAAAATACTGTTTAAATAACACAGAGGCAACTGCAAGTGTCTTACTTGGTATGTACTTTGCTTGCCAACAAACTAACTCTGACCTCAGGGGACCTGCTTACAGGTTTTTCATTTGTCAGCCTGCAAGTAAGTGCTTATTCAAATACTCATAGCTGAGAGAGTGACTTTAAGTAAATCCAGTGTTTAAAATAGCATTCCAGAAGAGAAACAATGTGTACTTATTTAGTTGCAACCTACAAGGTTGTTTTTAGTTATGTGGCACTGAGTGTGATGACCAGTTAAAAGTGGTCCCAAGACCCAGGACCAGTGCAAAGTTGCTCGGTACCCTAGGCAAAATTTCAAAGCACAGATCACCCCCCCAAAACACACCAAATACCCACTTCCCAGACCCTCACATATTAATGTGTCTGCGGAGCTTAGATTTGCAAAACAGAAGAGTGACTAGGAATTGTATCCCAAAATAGTGTATAGTAGTGGGATTTTCTTTACATCTTCATTGGTACATATTACACTGCCAGTCAGGGGCGGATCTAGAAAGATTTTCTACCCCGGGCGATTTAGGCCCCGCCCACTTTCTGCCTTTTAAGACACAATCAGAGCAGCAGGGCAGCACATTGTCACTGCTGAGCGGACCTGCACATACTGTGCAGCCGCCGGCAGCAAGCCCCTGCTAGGGGGGGGCGATTGCCCCGATCGCCCCACCCTGGATCCGCCACTGCTACCAGTAGGTTTGTCGGGATGCTATTGGAATGTTAAGTCTAGGGTTAAATCATGGGGTAAATTTAGGTGTAATGTTATGGAGATGCAAAGCCTAGTGGGTAAGTGGGTGGGGGTTGGACAAAATATGGCAGTTTGTCGGCTGTGTTTGGGGAGTATATGGGCGGAGTTTGGGTGGGGCACATTTTTGTTCTACTTTCAAGATTCTGAGTTTTGGGAGCTAGGGATTAAGGGGCTGATACAGAGTGAGACGTATCTTACGTAAAATTGCTCTGCTTTGGTATTCCTCTAATGTGTAAATAAACATTTATATTTTATTTTAGTAACTTGTGATTGGACCCTAATTATGACAAGTGCGGAATGCCATTCTGCAGAATTCCAAAGCAAAAGACAATTGAATCGCCGGGACTTTGCACCTATGTGAAATGGCCTGCCCTGTCACATTAGTGTGAAATACAGTTGCAACTTTGCTCATCTCTCTTGTGTACATTACTCTGTCAGTACAATGCAGAGTAGGGCAGAGTAATTCTGATTCAGTGAAATTACAGTATATTTAGGATTTCTTTAGGCTTTATTCCAGGCACACAACCTGAGAGAGACAGAATATACTGTAAAACTTTCCGGCGATTCAATTGTCTTTTGCTTTGGAATTCTGCAGAATGGCATTCCGCACTTGTCCTAATTAGGGTCCAATCACAAGTTAATAAAATAAAATATAAATGTTTACTTACACATTAGAGGAATACCAAAGCAGTTCTGAATGCAGGTACATCAAGGATTATTGTAACTATGCTGAAATCTTCACAGCTATTTGGTCCAGCCTAACAATATGCTGTGCCCTATCTCCTGGAAGGGGGTGTTATGTTCAGGAGACTTGCTGACTGCAGAATCAACACCAGGGACAAAATGGCTTGTGAAGGCAAACTTGCCTTCATTGCCACTTTAAATTTTCACTGCCGACTTGCAGAAATCGGAGATTCATACAATTGCCGCCAGTTCTCTAATATAAATGTATTGCCCTGTCTGTAGAGCACATAATCAGAGTCTTATAATGTTCCTAGTAAGGAGATATAAGTATACATCAGCACAATTTCTTTTAGCCTTTGTATTAACTAAAGTCCCTATAAAACTTATGATTAGTGCACCAAGACATATATAATATGTCAAACACAAACTAGGCTCCAGTGGAAACCATAGTAATCTAATATCTCCCTAATAGATTTATGTTTTATAGTGATGTTTCATTTCTACACGTAGACAAATTTATACTCTGTGGTTTGCATGTATTATCAGTCTGCTATGGTTGAGAGGAAAACTATAGCCTATAAACACTTTCTGGCTATTCTTGAATATACTGTATTTCACACTCTGGTGTAAAGTTCACACCTATTAACATAAACACTGACTCTCTGAGTGACCTCAGAGGGATGGGATTGAGGGGGAAGACTGATCTTTTGAAACCAGTCAACAAACCCAACCTATGCAATGGGAAGGCAGTAAGACCTTCTGGATCAGGATCTTTGGAAAAAAGAAAGCTGTTTTAAGAATCATGAGCATATGATTGGCCAATCTGGTGCTATGATGGTTAGTGAGGGGAGGGTACGTCATCTGGAGACAGCTGACTCGCTGCAATCGCTTTCTTAACTCTGCAAGTGAGTACACCTTAAGCCTATGGCGTTGATTTCGGGATCAAAGCAGAAGAGACACAGGGATAGAAGTGACATCCAGGGGAAGCCCAAAAGTGATAGCCCATCAGTGACAGGAACCTAAGCCTTATAATCAGCAATTCAGGTTAAGGAAAGTGTCCTGCCCAGAGTGTCACGAAAGTCAGATAGTTGAAATGGTCTTGATCTCTGCTTGAGTGATAGCTTACCCCCAGAGACGTGCGGAGTCTAACGGAGGAGAGTTATTCACCAGGGTTTCCGCCAGGGAATATGATCTTAGTTGCTCTCAACCACAGGTCACGGTCCTCTAGGGGACGCAAAGCAGATAATTCAAAAAAACCACAAAGTAACTGTAAGGCAGAATGAAATGTAGCCCCCGGCGTATAGGAATTTAGGAACAGGATGGAAGATGTGCGATGATCAGCAGTATAGCTACGAATCTCGATAGTAGACTGAGCAGGTAGCAATTTGAAGCGATAAGCCGCCGGACTCAGAAGAACCGAGATATACACTAGTTGTAGAAATTCAGGAACAGGACAGATGCAGAGTGAAGCACTATAGTCACAGGTCTTAACTGCGGAATAAGCTGAACAGGTGTAGCTGTGAAGCGATGAGCTGCGGGGAGCAGAAGTAGTGAGATCCACACAGGTGTTATAACTCTGGAACAGGACCGATGATGAGTGATACTCTGCAGTGAAGCCACAGGTCTTGACTGTGAAATAAGCTGAACAGGTAATGCTGTGAAGCGATGAACCGTGGAGAGCAAAAGCACTGAGACCACACAGAAGTTATAACTCTGGAACCGGGCCGATGATGAGTGAAGCTGTAGATGATGATAGAATGGCCTACCCACCAAGACAGGAACAGAGGTAAGTATGAGCATGAAAGGGAGTCAGAAGAGATGCTTCCCATTAGGTAGGGAGACCTGATGATCTGACATCCATAGAAAGGAGGAGCACCCTTATAAAAGGAAATGGCTGGTGATCGTCCTATCACCGTGGAGCAGAGGTTTTAAAGGTTCCTGGGGTTGTGCATGTGCAGAATACTTGGCAAGATGGTATCCGAGGATAGAGAAATGCCAGGCTGTACAACAGATAGGAGTAACCACGGGAAACCCATGTATACTGTCACGGGCACTAGGAGTCTTTACCCAGGGATCACCAGGTGATAGGCTTACCAGAGCAGTATAGGTGGTAATATGGTACTCTGGTAGCAGGGTGATCACGGAACAGGAAATAGCAGGTGATGAGATGCTCAGGAAAGTCTATGACTAGCAGCACTGGCAATATGGAGGTAGTAATACACGAGGAACTGTATGGACAAAGGACACGTGAAGGTAGTCAGTGGTCTGCGGTAGCAAGTTGTACCACTGCTATAGTGAGGAGGAATGTCCAACAGAAACGAGGGGGTGATGAGAGTCAGCGGTCTGCAGATAGCAAGTTGTACCGCTGTCTGAGTGAAGGAGTGGAATCCAAGTGGAGGTATCCGGGTAGTCAGTGGTCTGCGATAGCAAGTTGTACCACTGCTATGTGAGAGGATACTGGAACAGGTGATACAGGAAACAGGGATCAGTGGTCTGCCTTCAGCAAGTTGTACCACTGAATATATATGTGAGGAGGTGCACGGGGAGAGACTGCAACACAAGATATACACGGGCACCTTGACTTTGAACCACAGTGATATGCACAATATAAATGTATAGATGACTGAACAACACTGCCAATATAGAAAGTCTCTTGAAGTAATCCGGCATAAGATAACACAGTCAATGATGGCAATAGACTCAGCGGATAGTACACTCCAGAGGAGAACCAACACAGTCCAGCAAGGTATGCAATACACAGCACAGTCAATGGGAAGTATGCATACCGTGGTTCAGGAGAAGGCAGTCAGACAGGAGTGCAGAGATACCTGAAGGGCAGGAGGCCAGCAGGATACAAGTCCCTGGATGGGTGAAGCAAGGGTCTAGCAGGTGCAGCGCACAGGTAGGTAGACCAGCAGGGAACACAGGAAGGCGTGGAGAGCGGATCAGCAGTAGATGGATGAGTAGCGCTGAGAAGTAACAGCAGCGGGTCTCTGCGGGAACACGGAGGTAACCAATAGCAACCAGCAGGTGCAGTAACGATGGGACACCGGAGCAGAGTTGAACTGGAACAGATGATCACGGAGAGTAGCGGGTAGCAATAGTGGCAGCAGACTCAAGGAAACACGGTAGAGTAGACAAGGACTGAAGACTGAAGTGCACGGAGGCAGCGGATAGGAATCAGCTAGCAGTCACGATGATGAAACACAGACGAGTTGCAGGTTGAAGACTGTAGTGCACGGAAGCAGCGGATAGGAATCAGCCAAACAGTCACGATGATGAAACACAGACGAGTTGCAGGTTGAAGCCTGTAGTGCACGGAGGCAGCGGATAGGAATCAGCTGGCAGTCACAATCATGAACAGGTGAGTGGATGTGGTTGAAGCCTGTAATGCACGGAGGCAGCGGATAGGCATCAGCTAACAGTCCCAATGATACATGGTAGAGTTGAAGTGATTAGAAGACTGTAGTGCACGGAGGCAGCGGATAGGAATCAGCTCACAGTCACGATGATACAGTAGATGGTAGAAGTGGTATGGGAACCACAGTAGCAGAAGTGGTTTGGAAACCACAGAGGTAGAAGTGGTTTGGAAACCACAGGAATCAGCAGGGCTGAATAAACAAGGAAACACAGGAACACCTTCAGAGACTCATGGGGAATGAGACTCCAAGATCAGGCAACGTGGTGTTGACCACAGGTGCTTAATATAGGGAGGTTGCCTGATCTGCCAATTAAGTTAAAGGAACATACACTGAAGGTTTGGAAAGGGCTGCGCATGCGCAGTCCCTCAGGATAGAGGACGTCCACGGTTCCTAATAGTCCGGGAAGAAGCACTCACAGTCCGGTGAGTGACAGTACCCCCCCTTTTAAAGGTGGGCACAGAACGCCTGGAACCGGGCTTGTCCGGATTTTTGGAATAAAACTTCTTCAGAAGGGCAGGAGCATTAAGATCTTCAGCTTTGATCCATGAACGCTCTTCAGGACCAAAGCCCTTCCAATGAACGAGGAAACGGAGGACTCCTCGCGAAATTTTTGCATCCAATACCTCAGTAATCTCGAAATCCTCCTCCTGATGAACTTGAACTGGCTGCGGTGCTGAGGGAGGAGTCGAGAAACGATTGATAATAAGAGGTTTGAGTAAGGACACATGGAAGGCATTGGAAATCCGAAGATTCTTAGGAAGAAGAAGTTTAACACATACTGGATTGATAACTTGAATGATCCTATATGGACCAATAAAACGAGGGGCGAATTTCATAGATGGAACCTTCAAACGAATATTTTTGGTAGATAACCAGACACGATCTCCAATTTTTAGTGGTGGAATAGCCCGCCTCTTCTTATCTGCGAAAGACTTATATTTGTTAGATGTCTTCTTTAAACAGGTTTTGACCTGAGACCAGATATTTTTGAAGGTCTGACAAGCAGTCTCCACAGCAGGAACTTGGGTGGGCGGGAGGGCAGGAAATTCCGGAAAGGACGGATGGTGACCGTAGACCACAAAGAATGGAGTTTTAGATGATGACTCATGGTACATGTTGTTATGGGCGAATTCAGCCCAAGGGAGCAATTCTACCCAGTTGTCTTGGTTGGCTGAAGAGAACATCCTAATAAAAGTCTCAAGATCTTGATTGACTCGTTCCGTTTGTCCGTTAGATTGCGGATGGTAAGACGATGAGAGTGCTAATCGTATGCCCAAGGTTTTACAAAGGGCCCGCCAGAATCTGGAAACGAATTGTACTCCTCTATCTGACACAATCTCAGACGGACATCCATGGATGCGGAAGATTTCTTTAATGAAATGTTCAGCCAGAGTAGACGAGGAAGGTAAACCGGACAGAGGGACGAAATGAGCCATCTTCGAAAATCTGTCTACCACTACCCAAATAGTATTGTGATTCTTACTTGGTGGCAAATCAGTAACGAAATCCATACTAATATGGGTCCAAGGTTTGGACGGAATGGGTAGTGGTCGCAGCAACCCTGCTGGAGTTCTGCGGGAGGATTTGAACTGAGAACATAAATCACAGGAAGCAATAAACTCTTTGACGTCTCTCCTCATTGAAGGCCACCAGTAACTACGAGAGAGAATCTCAAAGGTCTTATGTTCACCGGCGTGTCCAGAAAAACGAGAGGCATGGAACCACGAAAGGATTTTCCTCCTCAGAGTAGGAGGCACGAGGGTCTTCCCAAATGGTAGCATTTTGGTGGACGAAGCAGCCAGAGAAATACATTTGGGGTCTAGAATAGCATGGTTGGGAACCTCTTCTACATCAGAGGACGTCACAAAAGCTCGAGATAGAGCGTCAGCTTTCTTGTTCTTAGCAGCTGGTTTGAAGGTTATAATTAATTCAAAACGGGAAAAGAAAAGAGACCATCTTGCTTGACGAGGGTTCAAGCATTGAGCAGATTGCAAATATGACAAGTTCTTATGATCCGTGAAGATCGTCACCGGATGGCGAGCTCCTTCCAACAAGTATCTCCATTCCTCTAATGCAGCTTTGATGGCCAGCAACTCCTTGTCCCCGATAGTATAGTTTTTCTCTGCGGGCAGAAGACCCCGAGAGTAGAAGGCACAAGGATGTAATTTTTGTTGCTCCGAGCGTTGGGAGAGAATAGCTCCTAAGCCCACATTAGAGGCATCTACTTCTAGGAAGAAGGGGAGTGTCACATCAGGCTGTCGCAGAATGGGAGCAGACGAGAAGGACTCTTTGAGGATTTGAAAGGCTTGGAGAGCCTCAGATGACCATTGCTTAGTATTAGCCCCTTTCCGAGTTAAGGCCACAATGGGAGATGCAATGGATGAGAAGTCTTGAATGAAGCGTCTATAGTAATTGGCAAAACCTAAAAAACGCTGGATGGCACGAAGAGTAGTTGGCTGAGGCCAATGTAGTACAGCATTTACTTTGTCTGGATCCATCTTCAGGCCAACTCCGGAAACTATATACCCCAAGAATGGAATCTGGGGTAACTCGAATGAACATTTTTCCAATTTACAGAACAATGAGTTTTTCCGTAGTCTGGAGAGGACCTCTGCCACATGTTGGTGATGAGAAGGCAGGTCCTGTGAGAAGATCAATATGTCGTCCAGGTAGACAACGACACATACATATAATAAGTCCCGAAAGATCTCATTGATGAAACCCTGGAAAACCGCGGGGGCATTACACAGCCCGAAGGGCATTACTAAATATTCGTAATGCCCGTCTCTGGTGTTAAACGCGGTCTTCCATTCGTCACCGGAACGGATTCTAATTAAATTGTAGGCACCACGAAGATCCAACTTAGTAAATATCCGAGCTCCCTTGATGCGATCAAATAGCTCAGTGATCAGCGGAATGGGATACCGATTCTTGATAGTAATGGCGTTGAGTCCACGAAAATCTATACAAGGGCGTAATGATCCATCCTTCTTTTTGACGAAGAAGAACCCAGCTCCAGCGGGAGAGGTGGAAGGTCGAATGAACCCACGCTGGAGATTCTCCTGTATGTACTCAGATGTGGCTTGAGTTTCAGGTAACGAGAGAGGATAGACCCGACCCCTGGGAGGAGTCTTGCCAGGTAGAAGGTCGATCGGACAATCCCAAGAACGATGAGGAGGAAGACGTTCAGACTGAGCTTTATCAAACACATCGGCAAATGAAGCATACTGAGGAGGGAGTCCCGGGGAGGAAGATGAGATGGAAGATTGCTGTACTTTAAGAGGAATAACTTGAGAGAGACAACGATGGTGACATTCAGGCCCCCAAGACGTAACTTGAGGGGTGCGCCAGTCAATCTGGGGAGAGTGACATTGAAGCCATGGAAGGCCTAAGACAATCGGACTTGTCGTAACAGGAAGAATTAAAAACGAAATTTCTTCATGGTGTAGTACACCAATCTGAAGGGTTACTGGAGACGTACTCTGGGTGATGAGACCATTGATGAGACGTGATCCATCTATAGCCGTCACAGTAATGGGTGTTTTTAAAGTGATCACTGGTAGGGACCATTGATTCACTAGTGATTTAGAAATGAAATTTCCTGCTGCTCCGGAATCAATCAATGCCTGTGACTCAAAGGATTTAGTAGCAAAGGAAATCGTAACATCGAAAGCGCAGACTTTAGATTTCATAGACAATGGAGAGGACTCCAGGGACCCTAACTTCACCTCTCCAGAACTAGTTAGGGCCTGGCATTTCCCGATTTCTTAGGGCAAGAACTGAGCATATGTGTGGAATCAGCACAATAGATACAGAGTCTATTCTTTACTCTTCGTTTCCTCTCTTCTAAAGATAATTTGGAACGTCCTATCTCCATGGGAATCACAGAAGGTGAAACTGGACGAAATTGAGGGTTTAAACGAAGAGGTGCTTTAGCAGAAGTTGTTTTCTCAGATTCTCTTTCACGAAATCTCATGTCTACACGATGGCAAAGAGAGATCAAATCTTCTAGTGACGAAGGGAGCTCTTGGGTAGTCAGTGCATCTTTAATTTTATCGGAGAGCCCCTGCCAGAAGGCGGCAACTAATGCTTCAGTGTTCCACTGAAGTTCAGAGGCTAAGATCCTAAATTGAATGACATACTGTCCTACTGTATGGGAGCCTTGTCGCAAACGAAGAATGCTGGAAGCAGCGGAGGTCACACGACCTGGTTCATCGAACACACTTCGGAACGTGGAAATGAATTTGGCACTATCTTGTAGAATTGGATCGTTTCTCTCCCACAGAGGGGAGGCCCAAGCCAGGGCTTGTCCAGAAAACAATGAGATAAGATAGGCCACTCTGGAACGATGGGTAGAAAAATTTTGAGGTTGGAGTTCAAAATGGACTGAACATTGGTTAAGGAAACCTCTACAAGTTTTGGGGTCCCCGTCATATTTTGACGGAGTAGGCAGGTGAAGCGTAGGAGCTGTAGACACCTGGGATGGCACTGGGGAAACGGAGGGAAGCACAGGAGCTTCAATACTAGCTGTAACAGTCTGTCCAGATGTTCCTTGGGAGGTTAACGATTGGTAACATTGAAGTAACAGCTGTTGGCGAGCATCCTGTTGCTCCACACGACTGACCAGATGCTGCAGCATCTCTTTAGCAGTAGGTTCCGTATCTGGGTCTGTCATGGCCTGATCTTACTGTCACGGGCACTAGGAGTCTTTACCCAGGGATCACCAGGTGATAGGCTTACCAGAGCAGTATAGGTGGTAATATGGTACTCTGGTAGCAGGGTGATCACGGAACAGGAAATAGCAGGTGATGAGATGCTCAGGAAAGTCTATGACTAGCAGCACTGGCAATATGGAGGTAGTAATACACGAGGAACTGTATGGACAAAGGACACGTGAAGGTAGTCAGTGGTCTGCGGTAGCAAGTTGTACCACTGCTATAGTGAGGAGGAATGTCCAACAGAAACGAGGGGGTGATGAGAGTCAGCGGTCTGCAGATAGCAAGTTGTACCGCTGTCTGAGTGAAGGAGTGGAATCCAAGTGGAGGTATCCGGGTAGTCAGTGGTCTGCGATAGCAAGTTGTACCACTGCTATGTGAGAGGATACTGGAACAGGTGATACAGGAAACAGGGATCAGTGGTCTGCCTTCAGCAAGTTGTACCACTGAATATATATGTGAGGAGGTGCACGGGGAGAGACTGCAACACAAGATATACACGGGCACCTTGACTTTGAACCACAGTGATATGCACAATATAAATGTATAGATGACTGAACAACACTGCCAATATAGAAAGTCTCTTGAAGTAATCCGGCATAAGATAACACAGTCAATGATGGCAATAGACTCAGCGGATAGTACACTCCAGAGGAGAACCAACACAGTCCAGCAAGGTATGCAATACACAGCACAGTCAATGGGAAGTATGCATACCGTGGTTCAGGAGAAGGCAGTCAGACAGGAGTGCAGAGATACCTGAAGGGCAGGAGGCCAGCAGGATACAAGTCCCTGGATGGGTGAAGCAAGGGTCTAGCAGGTGCAGCGCACAGGTAGGTAGACCAGCAGGGAACACAGGAAGGCGTGGAGAGCGGATCAGCAGTAGATGGATGAGTAGCGCTGAGAAGTAACAGCAGCGGGTCTCTGCGGGAACACGGAGGTAACCAATAGCAACCAGCAGGTGCAGTAACGATGGGACACCGGAGCAGAGTTGAACTGGAACAGATGATCACGGAGAGTAGCGGGTAGCAATAGTGGCAGCAGACTCAAGGAAACACGGTAGAGTAGACAAGGACTGAAGACTGAAGTGCACGGAGGCAGCGGATAGGAATCAGCTAGCAGTCACGATGATGAAACACAGACGAGTTGCAGGTTGAAGACTGTAGTGCACGGAAGCAGCGGATAGGAATCAGCCAAACAGTCACGATGATGAAACACAGACGAGTTGCAGGTTGAAGCCTGTAGTGCACGGAGGCAGCGGATAGGAATCAGCTGGCAGTCACAATCATGAACAGGTGAGTGGATGTGGTTGAAGCCTGTAATGCACGGAGGCAGCGGATAGGCATCAGCTAACAGTCCCAATGATACATGGTAGAGTTGAAGTGATTAGAAGACTGTAGTGCACGGAGGCAGCGGATAGGAATCAGCTCACAGTCACGATGATACAGTAGATGGTAGAAGTGGTATGGGAACCACAGTAGCAGAAGTGGTTTGGAAACCACAGAGGTAGAAGTGGTTTGGAAACCACAGGAATCAGCAGGGCTGAATAAACAAGGAAACACAGGAACACCTTCAGAGACTCATGGGGAATGAGACTCCAAGATCAGGCAACGTGGTGTTGACCACAGGTGCTTAATATAGGGAGGTTGCCTGATCTGCCAATTAAGTTAAAGGAACATACACTGAAGGTTTGGAAAGGGCTGCGCATGCGCAGTCCCTCAGGATAGAGGACGTCCACGGTTCCTAATAGTCCGGGAAGAAGCACTCACAGTCCGGTGAGTGACATATACATGGATCAGAATGGAACTAAACTGGTGAGATGCGTGATACGGAGGCCTTTTCCAGGGTCTTCCAATCACATCAGGGATGAGGGACGTGAACAGGGACAATAAGAGGAATATGTTGACATTAAAATGGCAGCCAATGTAAGTGGGAACCCTCATGCAAAGTTAGGCATGAATGCTCAGGATGTAGTGTTGATCATCCATTTTCAGAGGGCAAGGCAGGTCAGACATGGGGACTCTATGGGAAAACGCAATGAGAATAGACACGATGCGCTGCTGGCTTTGGAGACATCCAAACAAGGTGGTAGCATTGTGACTCTAAAAGAGGTTTCAGAAGGTTTTTGGATACTTTACAGAGAGCCCAAGGATCTGATATTGAACGGCAATCTTAAACCAGCTTGGGATTACCCAGAGTTGGCTACAGATAAATTAATGAAGGTGATGAGTCAGGGATGGTTGGGGGAATTTTTGACCATCCACCTATGGAAAGGCTGAAAAATTTCACATTGGGCATGGTCAGTAAATGATGGGATTAGGGGGAGATATGACCTGTGCTTTATACTTCATTTGATGCAGCCAATCAGTGGTTCAGATACTTCATCATCATCATCATCGATTTGTAAACCGCCACAAATTCCACAGCACCAGACAGCCAACATACAAATCATGTGGATACAAATGAAGAAATTAACAAAAAAGACAAAAGCAAAACATGTGCAACCAAAATCCAGAAAACCTCAAACGCATCACCTGTCTCCCCTCTCTTCCAAAGTCCTTTAAATGTGTACTATGGAATGCCTTGCGGCGGTCTTTGGTGAGTACCGGGGAATCTGTTAGACCCTGCACCTCTGGTCTGCTAGTGCTAATTGGGATTGACACATGTACCTTTCGGAGTTGTAGCATTATAGTTTGTAACACTTGTTTAAAATGCCTGTTGATATGTTATTATAGAGAAGTTTCTTATGCTTTGATTAAATGTATTGTTTTAACGTATTACTGAGATTAAGAGTAATGCAAGGCCCTTTTGAAGGCTAGATTTCCGCACCACGTGGTTCCCCGAAATGTTTCAGGCTATACCAAAACCTTGTTACATGCAACTAATAGCCCACACATGTGACTGTTACACACTATCTACATTAATATCACTGTACAAAGTGAGCAGTGGTTTCTATTTTGCTTGTCTAAACTGTGCACAATATATACATCAGAATGAGCCCTTTGAGTTAAGTTATATGTAAATTCTGGAAGGTCATAGTTGCATATAGAACCCAGAGACCATACAACAGAGTATAAAATATTTTCTTCCAACTTATCAAATTAAGCAGTGTAGCAGCAGTGAGCCAATCAAACACAAATCATACACAATAAGCTGACAACTAACAAACTAGTATCATTTAATCAAGTTTCTGTAGACCTGTTATACAAAAAATCATGTAAAGTAATATTTTGTCTAAAGTTTCATTTCACTGTATTTATCATAAGCCTATACAAATACAATCTGCATAAGATTTATAACTACATATTGCAGCATTGAGCACGATCTGTGATATTATAATTAGCCTCTACTTTATAAAGTACATAATAGTCCATGGCAATGCATATCGTACAATAACAATTAGTCTCATTAGACTGAAGTTTTCTATTAAAAAGAAAATCTAAAGTGTGGCACGTAGAGAGCACCCTCTAATGAGACAAATGTATTCTTTTGGAGGACTGATTAAAGCTAACAGCCTAAATATACTATAATACATGCAACACAAGTGGCAATTTGATTGGTTAAATAGACTGTTGGTATCATCATAATTACACTCATCAAGAGGCTGTTTAGCATAATACCTCTGAGGAATAAGTGTTTTAACTTACAATCTCAACATATTTGCAGCTGAGGAGACAACAGGAGAGGTCAGACATATTTTAAGATGAGCTTCAGGTGTGTTTCTTTCTATTGTCACTGACTAATATTATTGAATACCATTCATTTGAAGATGAACCAGAGATATTAAAGATAAATACCTGATTATCCCCCAAATACTGACAGATGGAGTCCATTAACATAAAACATACACTTAGGTTTAGGGGGAAAAAACTACAACTCTATAACTCAATGCAATATTTTTGCTAGGTTTTAGTGTTCTCCATTGACCCCCGTCTTTCTCCCAAACGCAAGTACAAGTGCTCATTAAACACAGCAAATCTTTAACACAATGCCAGTGGATAAAGGCTCTTGGGCCCTGCTTGGCAGCAAATTTTGGGAGCTGCAAATTTAAAATTAAATTAAAAAATGCCACATTTCACATTTCACATTTCATGATTAAAATGCCTAAACTAGTGGTATTTATACATTGTTGGTAGAACTAATAATGCTTAAAATTACAATATTAATATTTTAAAGTGCACCCAATTCAAATACAAATGTTTATAGTAGTTTGTGTAATGTACAAAAATTGCGCTGTTTAGCAGAAGGGTTAGGCGAATCCATTACTATTCTTAGAAGGTGCTTATTTTTTTAATTTGACACATTGGTGTCACCAAAATAAGAGAGGCTATATGGAATTAACTAACTCATGTATAACTAAAGTATAACTATGTTGGATCAATATGAGTTTTAAAACTTACAATAGTTTCTTCAAATAAAGAGCTTTCACATAAGCCATGACATCATAATTTAGGGTTTATACAAACATTAATGATGTATATTACCCAAACACACAGAAGAGGCAAGAGCTGTCTATACACAGGATTAAAGCCATCAAACTGCAATAATTACAGAATGCCATCAGCAGTGTCAAATTAAATTCAGAAACTCTCTTCACCTCCATCAGAGTTCAACATGAGAGAGGAAGGACTCCAAGAAAATCACTGCCACAGCGAGCGAATAATATGCAATTCAGATGAGAATAGACGGTGCTGGTTAAAAACAAAGGAGAGAAGCATCCAATAGATCAAAAGAATGTATTAACCATAATTCATAAAACAGAAGGCATTGCACTCACAAGTAAGCTGATTGAGATACTTTGGAAAAGTAGGCCGTACCCCAATATCAACTGTCTCAGACCCCGTGTGCCTCAAAGCTGCACATTTCAAGCTATGAACCTCTTCCTCAGGCACTTGAAACACAAAAGATATTGTATGTGGGGACAGGGGCAGGCTGGGCTGTGGGGCAGGGGGGCATCTGCCCCCCAGGCCGGTCCCATAGTGGGCTAACTTGGGCTGGGTCACTGGGCCACCTTCAATTTTTTCAATTAAAATAGGCTGTCGAGTCTTGTCCCCCAGACTAAAATGTGCCAGCCCTCCCCTGTGTGGGGAGCCAGCTGGTATAGAGCAATAATTACAGGTGTCAGATATTTGTAATCAGATAAAACAACCAATATAACAAACTAAATTAATACATAATGCATACAGAAAAAATATGAATATAACAGTTAAAAACAATTTATGACTTCAAAAAGGATGTAAAGACATATCCTTCATTAAATGTAGATAGAATTAGAGTTTGTAACGTAAAAATCCAGAACATTTCACAATTTCTTAACAATATAAATAATTTATTCTATTAGATACATGCACTAGTTTAATACCATAGCAAGTAAAATATTAGAAAAATATCACTATCTGTGTCAAACTTGGGCATGAAGAGCCCACATCAAAACATGTGTTGCCACTAAGTTGTAGCAAGTTAACGAAGGGGTGTGGCCAGCCAGAGGAGGACATGTGACCAATCCATGTAATACAAGACTAGCGCTTCTATACTGCACCATGGAATTCAACCCCATGCTGAATAGGATAGGACTGAGTGACATTATGCGAGGGTGAATCCATGATGACAGTTTCTCTGTTACTGTGTCACATATCTAGCCTGCCAAACCCTACCCTACCCTTCTGGTAGCAGCAGGGGAACCCTGTTTGTCCCACCAATCATGCCACTACCAGCCCAGGCTGTTAGCCTTAGTGCTGAGGAAATGTTTTTATTTTTTTTGAGAAGAAGTGGGGGTTGACCTGTTTTTTTTTATAAAAAATATTAATTTGACCTCTATTTTTATACACCACTAAGGTCCGTGCTGATGATCATTATCTTCAGTACAGAGCTTTGCCCCAAGCTCTCAGACACCCAAAAAAGATATATGAGTACTGACAAAGGTATCTGCTTGTCCCTGCAAGTCAGCATCAGTCGCAATTATGAAAAGACATACTGTAATAGGATCTAAGGGAGAAGGTCACACAAACCACAACACCCTTCCCACCACCCCAGGTACTCATCCGATCCCGAGGAATAGCTATGAGATGCACCATATCTTGTACACGATAGAACCCCCACTGTCCACCTTTTCACAGTCTTTGATAGAGTCCCGACTCTTGGATCCTTCTACTCAGCTCAGCAGAACTCTTCTCCCGATCCTGACACTTCTTACTCGCCCAGATTCACCTCGCTGGACTGCAGGCCTCCACCTGCTGCATGGAAACCTCGGCCTCTAAAAGGTACTCAGGACTTTGTGCCCTTCAGGACTTACCCCAAGGACACATTCCTTTCCACTCACACAGGGTCTCCAGTGCCTTTGCACTCACACAGAGTCCCTAGTGTCTCAATGTTTCAAAGGACTTTTGCCCTCCCTATGTGTCCTGGTGCCCAGCTAACAAAAAGGGCCTTATGCCCTGCTTTACAAAAGGGCCTAACGTCAACCCAAAAAACTCAAGGGTCTAATAAGCTAAGGGCTGAGAGCCCAACTAATAAACTAAGGACCTAGAGCCCACCTCTTAAACTAAGGGCCTTGTGCCCACTTAATAAACTAAGGGCCTTGTGTCCATGTAATAACTAAGGGCCTAGGGCCCACTTGATAAACTAAGGGCCTGGAGCCCACCTATAAAACTAAGGGCCTTGTGCCCTCTACTTGGCCACATGCCTAGTGCCCAAACAGCGCAACAGTCGTTGTGCCCGATCAAGTAGTGCTTATACTTACCTGCTCCACGCAGGATACCAGCCTTGTCTGACGGGTCCTCCACCGCTGTCTTTTTGGTTGCTCCGGTGGTATCTTCATGGGCAGAGCAGCTCTTTAGCCCTGACAAGGGCTCTCTGCCTCCGACGTCTTGTTACGGTTCTCAGGAGTTTTCTATCAGTCAGTCTTAGTGTTGGCCTTCCTAAGGCACGGAGTCTAACGAACCCCCCAGTCTTCACCAAAAACCGTTGGAAGGCGGGATAGATTTTGCAGCCGGAGGTCTGCAGGTCACGGCCCTTAGGTTAGCCCACTGACTTAATATGTGGCAGACGGTTGGTAAGAGTGTCAGGCGCCATCCCGCTGCTTCCTCGGGACGTCCACCTGTCCTCTCTCTCTCCACATCTGGTTGCCAGGCAGCCAGACTCAAGAATTCCAGCTATTCCGGCTATTCTAATCAGTTCTGACAAAGAGAACGGTAAAATAAAGGAGAATGGACTCTGTAGAGGTAGTGTAGTACGGAACAGAGGAGCAGGATCAGTAAGCTGAAGAAACATAGCACATACAGAAGAATCCAATCCGTATTCACTGGAACTCGGGTCGACTACTCTAAAGACACAGCACACTCATGAGAGTCGCCGGGTCGGATACACAGGTGAACAGGCAGCAGCGTAGTCAATAAGGATAGCTGAGTCAGATACATAGGTGCACAAGCAGCAGCGGATCCTGATGCAGTGGTTAAACAAGCCAAAGGTCATACACAGGGACACACCAGAAACAGCACATAATACACAGTTAGAGCCAGACACAAAGTGGTAACTTGTTGCTCTGACAAGGCTGCAGTGTCCAGGTGAGCTTTATATAGTTCGCAGACAGTATATGCCGCCTTCCAGCTACGATCATGTGACTGCCCAATCAAGGAAGTTCTGAGCTGTACACAGAGGCAGGGAAATCAGCAGCACAGAAGTAGGTTTGTGACACGTCTTCTTTCTTCTTTTCTTAAGCGCAGCGTCTCTTCTTTCCTCTCCGGCGTCTTCTGTATTCTATGCGGCATCTTCTCTCCAGCGCCAGACGTCCCATGATATCCTCTCCGTTCTTCTCCTTTAAAGGACTACTCAAATGGCGCTGGGCACGGCAGTTTTAATTCCCACCAATGCCATGTGGCGTCAAAATGCCAATCACGGCTCACCATAACGACAAAATTGAAAAGGCCGGGTGAGGAACCCTGTTTAGCTCCCCGTCTCAGCCATCAGAAAACCAGCAGCGAATCGCTCCGGATTTGCTGTCAATGCCGCAGGAGAACCAAGACGACAGTGAAGGGACTCACTGGAGGTCAGGGCCGGACTGGCCATCTGGCACTTCTTGCAAATGCCAGAAGGGCCGATGTCTAGATGGGCCGGCCGACACTTCTTGGATTCCTGCACCTCTGCTGTGCGACAGACGAGGGCTCATCTGCTCCCTCCCCCTTATCTTGTGCACTGTTCCCTGCAATGTGGACACAGTTTTTACAGTTTTTATTTTTTTTTCTGACTAGGGAGAGGATCGCGGAGGGAGGGGGTGCCGCGATTTTCGCGGGAGGGGGTGCTCGAATTTTCGCAAGGGAGTCGCGGCGGTGCCGTGACTTTTGCAGGGGGCATACAGATTTTTGCACGGGGGGTGCCGTGATTCTCGCGGGGGGGCGGGGAACAGGGGGCAGGGTTTTCACCAGTGTGGGAGAGCCAGGGGGGGAGCTGGTGCTGGAAGAGGGTGAGAACCATGGAGGAAGGGGGTGCTGGAACAGGGTGAGAGCAAGGGGTTAGGAAGAGGGTGAGAACCATGGAGGAAGGGGGTGCTGGAAGACTGGAAGAGGGTGAGAGCCAGGGGGGAAGGTAGAGGGTGAGAACCATGGAGGAAGGGGTTCTGGAAGAGGGTGAGAGCAAGGGGGGAAGGAAGAGGGTGAGAACCATGGAGGAAGGGGGTGCTGGAAGAGGGTGAGAGCAAGGGGGGAAGGAAGAGGGTAAGAACCATGGAGGAAGGATGTGCTGGAAGAGGGTGAGAGCCAGGGGGGAAGGTAGAGGGTGAGAACCATGGAGGAAGGGGTGCTGGAAGAGGGTGAGAGCAAGGGGGGAAGGAAGGGGGGTGAGAACCATAGAGGAAGGGGGGTGCTGGAAGACTGGAAGAGGGTGAGAGCCAGGGGGGAAGGTAGAGGGTGAGAACCATGGAGGAAGGAGGTGCTGGAAGAGGGTGAGAGCCAGGGAGGAAGGTAGAGGGTGAGAACCATGGAGAAAGGGGTTCTGGAAGAGGGTGAGAGCAAGGGGGGAAGGAAGAGGGTGAGAACCATGGAGGAAGGGGGTGCTGGAAGAGGGTGAGAGCCAGGGGGGAAGGTAGAGAGTGAGAACCATGGAGGAAGGGGTGCTGGAAGAGGGTGAGAGCAAGGGGGGAAGGAAGGGGGTGAGAACCATGGAGGAAGGGGGTGCTGGAAGAGGGTGAGAGCCAGGGGGGAAGGTAGAGGGTGAGAACCATGGAGGAAGGGGTGCTGGAAGAGGGTGAGAGCAAGGGGGGAAGGAAAAGGGTGAGAGCAAGGGGGGAAGGAAGAGGGTGAGAACCATGGAGGAAGGGGGTGCTGGAAGAGGGTGAGAGCCAGGTGGGAAGGAAGAGGGTGAGAACCATGGAGGAAGGGGGTGCTGGAAGAGGGTGAGAGCCAGGGGGGAAGGAAGAGAGTGAGAACCATGGAGGAAGGGGGTGCTGGAAGAGGATGAGAGCCAGGGGGGAAGGGAGTGTTGGAAGAGGGATGAGAGCTAGGAGGGAAGGTGGTGCTGGAAGAGGGGTGAGAGAGCCAGGGGGGAAGGGGTTGCTGGAAGAGGGGTGAGAGAGCCAGAGGTAAAGGGGGTGCTGGAAGAGGGGTGAGAGAGCCTGGAGGGAAGGGGGTACTGGAATAGGGGTGAGAGAGCCAGGGGGGAAGGGGGTGCAGGAAGAGGGGTGATAGCCAGGGGGGAAGGGGGTGCAGGGAGAAAAGTGAGAGGGACAAAGGAGAAGATGGTGCAGGGGCATAGGTAAAAGAAAGTGTAAAGAGAGAGACATCTTAAGAATGAGAATGTCAGGCAAGCAGCCATCATAAAACAAAAGTAGTAATGAAGAATGGGAATGCACAGAGGGGACAAGTGTTAAAAGAAAATAAAAAATCAAGCCTTCATACTCCATTCACTTATATTTTCCATACCCCCACTTCTAAATTTCCACTTGACCACTGCCCTCGGTCCTTGCTCCCGACTGGCCGTGTGAGCTGACAGCTGCAGATCCCTCATTGCCCAGCATGCCCAGTAGGAATACAGAACACAGGATGCCATAATCAGGTAAGTTCATATATTTTCTCATGTGCAATGTGTTTTTAACCATCCTTTGTTGAACTGGGGGCACTACTGTGTATCCAATGATGTTTAAAACACTATGCATTGCTCGTTATTGCGCTGTAATTTTCTTGCATATTTATCTGTACAGAGACTTTTAATTAAGAGGAAAAAACACTGCTTGTCATAAATTTTATCTGTGATTGTGTCAATATATCTATTTTTGCTTGCATTGTAAATGGTGTATTAAGCTGCTCCTGGGACTCACACTCTAGTATCTGATATGCTGTACCAATTTTTATTTGTGAATGAGTTTTTTGTCTGGGCAATACTGTATGGCATAATGTTATTTGGGGGCACTACTGTATGGCATAATGTTATTTGGGGGCTCTATTGTGGCATAATACTGTATGGTATATGATTTGTGGGCACTACTGCATGGCTAAATATGAATTGAGGGTAAAATTATGTGGCATAATATGACCTGGGGGCACTACGGTGTGGCATAATATGAACTTCTGCCAAAGGCAAGTCTCTCATTGTTGAATATGACGGGGGCCCAAAGAAGTTGTTGTACTGGGTCCCAAAATTTCTCTTTTCAGCCCTGCCTGTAAGTCAAGGGGGTAGATGTCTCCAGGTAAATAATCTAAATGTTTCCTATCTAATCAAACTGATGGATCACATCCAATTATCTCTCACCCACCTCCTCTATCCCCCTTAATTAATATACTGTGTTATTTAAAATGAATAGAAAGGACGCATAACCAGTTACAGTAGTATAAAAAAATATTTTTCTCTGACATTTTTCTGTAGTTGGAAATACTTTTAATGCGGCCGCGTGAGTTCAAATGATTATTCAATAGTTATGTTTTTTTCTGATATATTTGTTAGAGTTTTATTTCATGTGGAATGTTTCATGAAAATTCTGCCATTACTATTTAGTTGAGGGAAAAGGGTACCTGTTAACTATATGTGTGTAAGTATTCTGTTGTTGCTATTTTGTGGGAGATTTGAAAAAAGCAAAACATTGGTTTCCTACAGTGGCACCTGTATAATTGGTGGTATTGCTGTAGTATGGGGTGGCGTGGTGGTGGAAATGTTGTAGTGTGTTTGGGGCTTAGTATTGCTAATAAGTATGATAGGGTATTGCTGTAATGTGAGGATGATGTCAGTTGCTGTAATGTGGGGGGTGATGCTGGTTGCTGGAATGTGGGGTGATGCTGGTTGCAGCAATGTGTGTGTGTGGGGGGGGGGGGTGATGCCGGTTGCTGTAATGTGGGGGTGATGCTGGTTGCTGGAATGGGGGTGATGCTGGATACTGTAATGTGGGGGATGATGCTGATTGCTGTAATGTGGGGGTGATGCTGGTTGCTGTAATGTGGGGAAGGGGGGTAATGCTGGTTGCTGTGATGTGGGTGGGTATCGATGTAGTATGAGCGTGTGTGGGGGGGGGTTATTTATTGCTGTAATTTGGGTACTAATAATGTAATGTCTTGGTATTTATTGATCTAATATGGGTGCTAACAATGTAATGTTGAGGGTCATTAGGAGAAATAAATACACCCCCACACACACACTCATACTACATCATGTTGTACTGCACCAGCAACGCACACTGCGCCAGCATCAGTGTGCAACAATATAGTGCATGGAGCCCACAAGAGGTGGGCCTGTGTGCTTTAAATGCCAGGGCTGATTTTTAGCCCCAGTCCGGCCCTGCTGGAGGTCAAGCATCCAGGTAAGTCCCCAACACACACTTACTGTACTTGACCTGATTTTGCACACCCTATTCCCTCCCTCATTCTACCTTTCCAGTCATAAGGTGGTGCAAGTGTCAGATGCCACCAATTCAGCATATTGATGTATATACGTAGGCTCTTGTGTGTTGGCAAGTGGAGTGCAAATTAGTATATTTCAATCAGGTGTACACTGAACATAGCATCAGCCCCAAAGTGTTTAAGCAACGTGATTTAATTCTTTTAAACTGATTTATACAGACTGGATATAGAATTTGAACGATTGGAAGTTTCTCTCCTTTGTTTTCATCCAGTGCCCTGAATTTTCATCTGAAATACAGATATTATTACACATATATTAACATCACTTGTGTATTATATATAACATTTTCTGTGGTTCACAAATACATTGATTCTGTATCTTTTCTTCTGCTAAGTCAGTCCTGCACGTTGCCTGCATATAACCCGTGTCTAAACTCCACTATACGGATGTTATTGGCAACCAGTTCTATTACGAGTCCCATGACTGTCTGCCTGTTGCTTATTTGGTACTGAATAAAGATCTTATAGCAGTGATTTCAAAAACATGACATAGACATAAATACTCAAAGAGTACAGTAAATCATGTATTGATTATTGTTTTTAACAATTTGAATGTAAATGATGTCACATTTTTTCTGTAATATGTTATAGTAGTTATTGTTTCATTGCTTTCTGCATCAGTTGTAGTAATGAGACATTACTTCTTGTACATTTCAATCAATATTCTTCAATACATTATTTCAATCTTTCTTCATATTGCCATGCTATAGACAAAATTATTTCCTAGAAAATGCAAATAAATTCTCAGCCCTTGACATGAATTACTGTAAGCGCTGCGTAATATGTAAGCGCTATAATAAATAAATAAATAATAAATAAATGAACACTTTACTTTGGCAACAGAGTCATTAATGTTGCTCCCATGGATATTATGGGGGTCTGAGTACAGGCTGAGAACAGTCTGACTGTGCCAGTATCAGCAGTAATCCTAGGGAGTTTTAGTACACTTAAAGTAATGTCTATTCATGCCAGAGCCGTAACTTAGAATTCTAGGGAAAGACAAATGCATCATCATCATCATCATCAGTTATTTATATAGCGCCACTAATTCCGCAGCGCTGTACAGAGAACTCATTCACATCAGTCCCTGCCCCATTGGAGCTTACAGTCTAAATTCCCTAACATACACACAGACAGACAGACAGACAGAGAGAGCAGCCAATTAACCTACTAGTATGTTTTTGGAGTGTGGGAGGAAACCGGAGCACCCGGAGGAAACCCACGCAAACACAGGGAGAGCATACAAACTCCACACAGATAAGGCCACGGTCGGGAATCGAACTCATGACCCCAGTGCTGTGAGGCAGAAGTGCTAACCACTAGGCCACTGTGCAGACCCCCTAGCACTCGATTTTAACCAAATGAACCTAAGATATTCCTATATTGCGCCCCCCCTTGAGCGTTGCGGCCTGGGCGATCGCCCCTGTTGCACAGCCCTAGTTACGGCCCTGATTACTGCATTTACCAAGAAGCAAATTATGTCTTGTCAATCATTAGAACTAAGCAGAAGATAATTCAGGCCAATAAATGGCGGGGCCCATTTTCCTGAGACTGATGGCGCACTGCAGATCGTCGCGCTTTATTTTATGTTACTGGTTAAGCACACACTGATGCTTTTACCACACCGTTTTCCTCAGTAATATGTGCTCTGCAGGTATATGTGTTTATCTAAATGTGAGTCAGACACATCACAGATTGCATCCATTAGCAAAAGTGTCACAAATGGTGATGTAGACTGTGAGTCATAACAGTAAGGGGAACTTTGTTACTATAAAATACAAAATGTAGCTATGAACTTGCCAAAATATAACATTCTCATTAAAAACCATATAAATATGCTAAATAAATGATCTCATAATGATCATATAATCTGATAATATTATATTAATATACGCTAATGCGACGTACTCCCTATGTCATGTTAAACACTGTACATGCATTAACCGCAAGGGGTATATTTACTATGCGGTGGTTCTGTATCTACTAAAACCCGATGGGTTTTGTCTTTAATAAAATTGCCGTTTTAAAAAATTCCTTCAAAACGCCAGGATTCAGTGGATCTAGTAAATATACCCCCAAGTCTCATCTCATCCACTGCTGTTGTATTGTATTATTCACTCAGTCTTTTCTGTAATTTCTCCCAATTATCTCCCTGTCGTGTTAATGCTGCTGTCCATAAAGTGCATGCAGTATTAGTCATAAGCTTATTTCACCATTTATATGCTGCCCATTTTAGGTCACAACTTCTTATTCAACATATTCCCTCTCCTCTTAAGTGGTTAAATAGTCACCTAGTTAGTTATATACATTCAGTACAATAAGATGCAGCATCAAGTGACTTTTGACTTCCCTGCTTCCACTTATCATATAAGAAGTTGTGGAGCCTGCGCTGTCTGTTGCTGTTGTTTTAAGGAATAAATAAGATTGATCTGTATGTTCCCCCTCTCCATCTTAGGCGTCAAGGGGCCTATTTATTAAGCCTTAAACCATATAGCAGGGTGTTGTATGCCACCGCCAAAGGGGAGTAACCACATAATGTTGGGGGCGTGGTCAACATGGGCATGACTGCACTTCTATAGACATGACATATTGGTGGAAATTCAATTGCCGGTAATGTGACACGCAGACATCGGGCAGCGCACATTGCGGCAATTATGGTAAAACATTTCCGCTCATTTTCCCTTGCACCCCATAGAGATGCAAGGAAAATTGGAAGGAAATTTCTGCCAAGTCTCGGCCGCAAAGTGTCTCGCAGACGTTCTGGAGACACTTCGTGGCTAATTGAATTCCCCCATTATGTATTAAAATGGTGTTACTCTCATCTACCTGTTATTGCAGCTTTCACAACCTGGTACTGGATTCTTGTGTGGATCCTGGAATGTTGGGACCTGTTGGAAAATGTAAATATGGTAAAGCAAGCAGTAAGTGAACACCGTACATAACACAGATCATGCAGTATATAATACATACATTATAATAAAATATTACATTTATCATACCCTCCACAGCCACATCACGTCACCCCTCAACTGCATCATGCATCACGCCACCCCCTGCCACATCACCCAACACGTCACTTCCCAGACACACCACATCACCCCCCAGACACACCGCGTCACCCCTCAGCTACATCATGCATCACGCCCCCAACTGCCACATCACCCAAAACATTACCCCCCAGACACACCACGTCAGCTTCTAGAAACACCACGTCACCCACCAGCCACATCACGCCACCCCTCAGCTACATCACCCATCATGCCACCCCACAGCTGCATCACGCATCATGCCACCCACTGCCACATCACCCATCACGTCACCCTCCCAGACAGACCACATCACCCATTCCAGACACTTTACACATGTGTACATTGCTATATACCTCCATGCACAATGTCATATACACACACACAATGCCATATAAACATACAAAATGTCACACATAATTCCATACACATACATATTGCCATATACATACACACACAATTCCAGATATGAAGACAAGGCCAGGCTAGAACACCCCTACCCCCCAGTACCTTGTACTCACCTCATCTCCAGAGGCTGATAGCTCCGCTGCCATGCTCTGAAATGACAGACAGCCTGGCAGCAGTCTGATTTGTTGCCGGGCTGCCTGTCTCCATTAGTTCAGTGACAGCCTGTCACTGACAGGGCCGTCCCGATTTACCCCATCCCCTCCCGATTAGTCCCACCCCTACCGGCCGGGTTAGTGGGGGGAAAAAAGTTAAATAAAAATAAGCTTGTTGTCTGCAGTGTGGGCCTGGACCCCCTGGCATGTCCGGGCCCCGGTAATTAGTACCCAATTAAGGTTGTACATGAGCATTGAAAACTCCTGGTGACATCCCAGAGTTTTGTTAAAATAAAGTCATCGCCAGGACAGCATCTTATTGGGATGATTTTTTAATAATTAAATGGCTGAATTACATAATCCCTTATTGTCACGATAAGGGATGATAATTAACAGGGGGAAAATGCGGCCATTAATAATTAATGGGTTCAAAACACCAGTTGCCCTGAAATGAGGGGAAGGAATAAAACTAGTGTAAAATGTATATATATATATCGCAGAACACAGCTAAAACTTGGAGCACTGTGGATCCTGGGGTGTGTGTCGAGTACCCACGTTGTCTCCTCCAAGTCTGTGTTTCCAGTATATAATTACAGTAAGGTTCAATAATATTCCAGTGTAAAATGAAATTTTCTCTGAAGGTAAAAGGTAAAATTATTTTTGTTTTAAATATAGCTATTTAGACAAATCTGTACTGATCACTAATACCCAGCTAGATTTTTGCAGACTGTCTCATGGAGGTTTGCAAGAAAGGGTGATATCTCGGGGTTATCAATCATTCCTTTTAGCAGTTGTCTCTTTAAACTGGACACTTTTGATTATAGTGGTAGTTATTTGTTTTACTGAACAAACATTAATATGAAGATTGTGTGTAGGTAAACAGGGGAAAGTCCTTGCTGCTCCTTGGACTTTGTAATTAAGGCTTTTCAAAAAAGAGAAAACAGCCATTTACCCTGGAGCCTTCAGGACAAAGTGTGTACAATTAGTTTAATTAGTGGATAGAACCTAAAGCATCTTACGCCTTGGCCCCTGGTGCTACAGGAAGACTAGAGACACCGTGTTTCAGAGATTATTGTCTACTCTTTGAAATAGTTAGCTAATGTGATCCTAAAGGTCTTGGGTCAAAATTAAAAATAATAACTCATTAGTCGTAACTCCCTAAGAATAACCTACATCCCCAATTTGAACCTATTTCAAGCATTAACCTAATACCTAACATTTATGCAAGTGCAAATCGAAGCCTTTCTTAACCGTTACCGTAGTTCAAGCACTAAAACTAGGGCTTTGCCTCTAATAACGTTATAGCAGAAGATGTAATGTTGAAAACATAAAGAAAATCATTTTCTCACTGGAGATTTATGAAAACTTGATATAATCTACTACTACCTCCAACATACAATCTATTTATATTTATATTGCTGCAAGCAGTGGCAGAGTTATCATTGATGCATCAGGTGCGGGGCCCATGGAGATAATGGGGCTCACTGCACGGAGAACTAGCGAGCTGTGGGCTTTTGTTCCCTCTTCCCTGATTCCCTGCACTCGGGCCCACAGCTCGCTAGTTCCGCCTCTGACTGCAAGATCTTTGTCCTAGGTCTATTAAAGCAGCAATCCCTTAAAAAAATGTCATTGTTTGCAGCCTGTAGAAGGAACTTCATATTTTACTATTGTACATACTTTTACTATTGGTTTGTTTCTTCAGGCTGCAATTAATGATTTATAGTTCTGTACACTTTGTACAGGTGTCACGTGGCAACCACAGGCACATGACACAAGTTAACAGAGAGGCTTTCCCCTATGAGCTCATTCTGCACTGTAAAATCCGTCTCCTGCTTCACCCTCCTCTGCCATCTTATGACATGCTGAGAGTCTGTGAGTGTGAGTGGCAGCCAGACTTGTCTACCCTCCAGAGAAATTTTGAAAAGGAGTAAATGATTTGTAGGATGCAAGCTAAGAAAAATGAGATGCATGCTTATAAGGTACTTAATTTGAAAATGTCTATGTGGGATTGCTGCTTTATTGTATAAAAACATGGCTAACTGTGATATTCCAGGGAAGGATTAAGGAGGTGCCCTGGGATCAAGCCAATACAGATTCTGATGGAAACTAATGCCTAAAGCTGGTTAATAAATAATCTGAAGCATATTTCTCTCTCTGCCTGTAGTTGTCTCTGATATCTTTTTTTATGGACAAGAGGCAGCCAGATGACTCAGAACCCATGTCTCAGTTTTGCATCCTAATCCAGTATTATCAATTGGCATCTAAATCAGGATTGGTTTGTATGAAATGTTCCTTTGCCACTCACTAATAGGAACTTTGTAAATCTATACCAGAGAGAAGAAAATAAACATATGTCCTTCAGCTAAGAACCGACAATTTTTAAAATTTAAAATTTTTATGTTCGTCATATTTCTTAATGTTATATTATAGTTATTTGTGGTGGTGACTTGTCTATTGTAATGGATCTACTGCAGAGGTCTGTTAGTGCCAAACTGATATAACCAAAGCCTTTAGGAATCACTCATGAAGGTTCAAAACATTCTCAACAGAGAAACCAAGAGAGATGCATTAGTTGACAATGGCAGCAGGCCCGGGGTTTTGTGTAGAGTGCCCCAACCATTGTTTTTATTTATAAAAAAACGTATTTCATATAGCTAAACTGTTCTGTGATTCAATACACACCAATATGGCTATAATGATCAGCAATGTTCTTTTTTATTTTTGTCACATGTAAATTCATATAATATATATGTGTATGGAGTGATCAGCTATGAATGTGAGCAGCTGCATGATGGAACTCGGGCAGTTAAAGAATGAATTACAATGGAAGATGTGGGCCACGTACTACAATCTACTTATGTCCTGCCTGTAGATGTGAGGTGGATGTATCTGGAACTGATTGGCTCTACACAGTGAGGAAACATATTTCCAGAAGCATCTGTTTCACTTTAAAAAAATAATAATTTATGTTACACATAATGGGAATAGATGTGCATGCAACAGGAAAGGACATATATGAGTTAAATATAGATCCTTAATAAAAGTAGGCAAAATATTAAGTTTACAAAACGGTGAAGCTTAGTTTTGTTCAGAGAAATATAGAACATTACCACAGGCCTTGCTGTTAAAAAAATAACAGATGCTGCATTCTCACAGCTAGAAACCAGGTACAGTGATAAAATATTTACTAACATTAAAGACAGGTTAGCACTGACAGCTAGACCAAAAAGAAGCAATATCTAGGCAAAGCATCACAGAGCTTCCTCATCCCCCTCTCTATTATGTTTCTAGCGTAAAAAAATCATAGTCACATGCCAGAATCACACTGTCCGTTGTCAAGTCTGCTGCCGGTGCCGGCCCTTATCTCACAGCTCCACTCTGAACATCAGGGGGTGCATGGCCCTTTAAGAGTTCTGAACTTGTGGTCATGTGACTGATGACCAGAGGCCCTCTCTATTCATTAGCTAAGCTACTTAAACCATAGTTGCCTACTCTCCCGGAATGTCCAGGAGACTCAAGAATTTTTGGGAGCTCTCCTGGACTCCCAAGAGAAGGCAACCTCCCGGATCATGGCTCCATTTGTTGGTGAAGTGCGCGAGGACGGGGCTAAATGTGCATGCCCCACCTCCTGATGTGATAGGCCAAATTTGACAGGGTTTGACAGGGAGTGTGGCCTAATGACACAAATCTCGTGGTCATGCCCCCATGACGGAGCCCCCTCTGGGACAGCTTAATGTCAATGTTGACAAGTATGATTAAACCAGCTCTGTGCACAGTTCTGTACCAGGGTATTAGGCTCTATTATTATTAGTACTCCAGTGTTTTTGTTTCTGAGTGTCTCGTGGTTGAATTCTGTGAATTTTGACCTTGACTGTTCCTCACTCTCTTCTTTCTGTCGTTTGGTACTGCTTCCGCTCCTGTTTGCTGCTAGCTCTGCTTGTTTTGATACTCCTTATTGTTATCTGATTTGGCACTCTGCCATCGGTCTGCATACCAGTTACAACTAGGTTAACCAGAGCCTTCATTCATCTGTCACCAGCTCGTCACGCCTGGAGAGAGCCGCGACCTGCGAACCTACCAGCAGCAAAGCCCACACCTGCAGGGGTCCCTGGGTGAAATCGGGAGTTTTTAGATTCCACAACCTCTGTTACAGACAGCACTAATCCTGGTTGACGAAAGAGAATCCATTAATTTTGCAAGATTCGTGACAAACATTAAACTTAAGATACATTTTGCTATTATTACTACTATTAACATTTACAATATATATTTTTGCCAAGGTTGGCACCACTTAAGGTGTCTTTCTGGACAATTCTAAAGGATCAGCTAAACATTATACAATAATCCGTATGCAAAACTTCAATCCTTCAATCCTTTGTGCTTGTAGCAATAGGGAGCTTGCTATGGATAGTTAATGAATATATAAGCAATTTATGTATGGCCCAAATATATCAGACTCTCATTGTTTAGAGTAGGACCACCCTATTAGCAAAAGCACCTTGGCGTGGTGGGTGGCTTCAACATACATTTGCAAATGTGTGCAACTGAGACTTTTGCATTTTTATCTACAGTAGAAATAGCAGATCTGTTGCTGGCTATAGCAGTGTGCTGGGGGTATTTGTCTGTGTTTGTTCCTTTTAGGATAACCCCACCCTTTCATGCACCTGATATAGCCTATAAATTGATTTGAGCAACTTCCATTTTTTTTATTTGTCTGAGAGGCATGTTGGTGTCAGTAGCTGAGGGGGAGTACTGACATTGGATTGCTATTTGGAGGTCTCTGGGGTACCTCTTTGGTAAGTTAGCTCTCAATTTAAAAACACATATGTATGGCCCAAATATATCGGACTCTCATTGTTTAGAGTAGGACCACCCTATTAGCAAAAGCACCTTGGCGTGGTGGGTGGCTTTAACATACATTTGCAAATGTGTGCAACTGAGACTTTTGCATTTTTATCTACAGTAGAAATAGCAGATCTGTTGCTGGCTATAGCAGTGTGCTGGGGGTATTTGTCTGTGTTTGTTCCTTTTAGGATAACCTCACCCTTTCATGCACCTGATATAGCCTATAAATTGATTTGAGCAACTTCCATTTTCTTCATTGGTTGAGTAAATGTAAGTAGTTTATAATTGTCTAATTGTGTTACTTGGTAAGACTACCCACAGCTTCATGGAAAGAGACATGATGGCTGCAAGGGAAATTGCTCTAGAAAGTAAGGCTTTTTTTACATACTCAGAACAGAGCAATAATACTTTTTCACTACACACATAATCTAAATGTCATAAAAGTTCAAACTTAGATATTTGCCAATACAACATACTAGTTTAGTTTAGAAGAAGCAATTCTGAGTGGTCACTTGTGGAATTATCCTGTTTAGTTTGGTTGCTTTGTGTAGCATACACCTGCAATGCAGGTAATGATGTCTGCCCAGCTTCTCCTACAGTACTTCATTCTGTGTTAACGTCTCTGCAGCTGTCAGTTTCATATTGTCAGTTCCATACAGTCAGTCTGAGAATGATGTCACATGCAAATGCCAGATAATGTTTAATGCAGCTGTAATCCATACAATGCATAATGGTGGGTGTAGTTGTCTGCAAAAATCACTGCAATCATTGGAGAATCCTGAATTCCCTGTAGACCAATCTCCCGCATCATGTCCATTTACTAGTGAAGTGGGCGGGTTGGGGCACCTATGAATTGATTTGCCATGAATAACGTCACTTTGGTCCCACCTCCTGCGGTGAAATGACGTGATTGCTTGATTGCTTCATCTCCTCTGCAGCATCTTGTTCCTCTTATCCAACTTACTCCCACAAAGGGTCTCGCCTGACACTCCTGGTAAGGGCCGCGACCTGCGGACGGGCACAGCTAAGTCCAAACCACATTGCGGTGGTCCCTGGTGAAAACCGTCCGTTCGTTAGACTCCGCGCCTTGCTGGGAGTAGTGTCAAGTTGGGCAGATCAAAGAATCCAATTAAGCAAACCGTGACAGTATGAACAAGCCATGATGGATTCTACTGGGAAACCTTCTGCTAAAGATATGCTTCAGCATTTACTTAATCGAATGGAACAACAGGACGGGGTTCAGCGGCAACTCCTTCAATGTTTTCAAACACTGGCTTCCAGAATGGATTCTATTCAGGTTGCTGCCTCAACAGCTCCTCCTGCTGTTTTGGCTCCTGAACCTCCTGCTCTCAAGGTACCAGTTACTTCCACCTCTTCTCTTCGGATCCCTTCTCCTTCCAAGTTCGACAGGGACCCCAAAATTTGTAGAAGCTTCCTCAATCAGTATTCGATTCAATTCGAACCACAACCACAAAATTTTCCTACTCAAAAAGCCAAGCTGGCTTATCGTTGCTTTCTGGCCAAGTTCTGGCCTGGGCTTCTCCCCTCTGGGAGCGTGATGATCCCCTCCTCTCTGACAGCACTGCCTTTATTGAGGCCTTCCGAAAAAATTTCGATGAGCCTGGTCGAGTTACCTCTGCTGCATCTAGCATGCTCAGACTCCGCCAGGGTTCACGGTCCGTGGCTCAATACGTCATCAGTTTTCACACTTTATCATCTGAGTTGCCCTGGAATAATGATGCCTTGGTGGCTACCTTTTGGCAAGGACTATCCAATAAAATCAAGAATGCTCTGGCCTCCCAGGAATTACCAACTACCTTGGATGCCCTGATTTCCTTATGTAAACGTGTGGATCTTCACTTCCATGAAAGGGCTGCTGAGAGGGATAATTCCCGACATTCCTTGCCTAGTTCAACTCCACGTTATTTTTCTCCCACTTCTGAGGATGAACCAATGCAACTAGGACGGTCACACTTGACTCAGGAGGAGCGCGACCGAAGGTTTAGGAACAAACTGTGTATTTACTGTGCCGACCCTGGGTATATACTTAACAATTGTACCAAGAAGTCGGGAAACGCCAAGCCCTAATTTGTTCCGGGGAGGTCAGATTGGGTAATATAAAATCCTCTTCTCAGTCCAGCTTACCTAAGATTTGTTCTTTTCCCATTACATTGTATGGTCCATTAGGTCCTATCCATTCCTACGACTTGTTGGATTCAGGAGCTGCTGGGAATTTTATTTCACTTTCCCTCGTGTCTCAAAGTTCTTTGTCTACTTATCCATTGGCGCATCCTGTTTCTATTACTGCTTTCGATGGTTCCCGTATCTCTAATGGACTAATCAAGGCCAGTACTAAGCCTATCGTCCTTCAGGTGGGAGCACTACACAAAGAGACAAACTCTTTCCATTTCTTGCCGTCCTCCACTAGTCCTGTCATCCTGGGGCTGCCCTGGCTCCACAACATTCGCCTCAAATGGATTGGACTACCTCCCAAGTTTTATCCAGGAGTCCAACTTGTTTTCAGGATTGTCTTTCTCGAGTTCACCCCCTTGCCTCTACTTGCATTTCTTCAGAAGTCAAGTGTAATATCCCCCAAAGCAATATTCATCATTTTTGGATGTCTTTGATAAAACAAAATCGGAACACCTTCCTCATCATCGAGCTTGGGACTGTCCTATCGATCTCCAACCTAGTCAAATTCCTCCTCGAGGTCGTGTGTACCACCTATCGTTGCCAGAGACCCAAGCTATGTCTGACTATGTACAAGAAAATCTTAAACGTGGTTTTATTAGACCCTCTTCCTCTCCTGCTGGGGCTGTATTCTATTACGACCATGTGTTGATTACCGGGGTCTTAATGCTATAACAATCAAGAACCGATATCCCATCCCACTCATTACTGAACTTATTGACCGCATCAAGGGAGCCAAGATATTTTCAAAGTTGGATCTCAGGGGAGCTTATAATCTCATCAGAATCAAAGCAGGCGATGAATGGAAAACGGCCTTTAACACCAGTGACAGCCACTATGAATATCTGGCGATGCCCTTTGGTTTGTGTAATGCTCCGGTGGTGTTTCAAAGTTTTGTTATGAGATTTTTAGGGATCTCCTCTATGAATATGTTGTAGTCTACTTAGATGATATCTTAATTCTTTCTCAGAATATTCAGTCACATCGTGAATATGTGGCAGAAGTCCTGTCACGACTTCGCAAAAATCAGCTTTTTTGTAAACTTGAAAAGTGTCTGTTTGAACAATCTCAGATGTCATTTCTTGGCTATATAGTCTCTGGTACAGGACTGGAGATGGACCCAGAAAAGGTGCGAGCAATAATTGAGTGGCTTCTTCCTCTTGGCTTGCAGCGTTTTCTGAGTTTTTCGAATTATTATAAACGCTTTATTAAGGGATATTCTACCATTATGTCTCCCATCGTATCTCTCACACGGAAGGGTGCCAACCCTAAATCCTGGCCTCTGGAGGCCTTCGAATTCCTTAAAAATGCATTCTCCTCAGCACCTATTCAACACCTATGCAACCCAACACCTCTCAGCCATTTTTTCTTGAAATTGATGCCTCCAATGTGGGAGTAGGGGCTGTTCTTTCTCAGAAGTCTCATCTCAATCTATTTTATCCTTGTGCATTTTTCTCCAAGAAATTTTTACCAGCAGAAAAGAATTATGCTATTGATGACAAAGAGTTACTTGCTATTAAACTGGAACTCAGGTATTCTGGGATGATGACCATAGACTGTAAAAAAGGGTGTAGACCCAAAAGAGGAGTAGTACTGATTATTTCGGGAGATTTCTGCCCAGGGTAAGAGTTCTTTCCAGTTGTATTGTGAAGATGAGATAAATATGCGAAGAAAAGTTTCTAAATCCTGATTCACCCTTTCAGTTTGGCCATTTGTTTGGGGGTGATAGGCAGTCGAAAACTTGAGCTTCACTTGAAGAGCGGAACACAAAGATCTCCATAACTTGGCCATGAACTGGACCCCACGATCGGAGATTATTTCTGAAGGCAATCCATGAAGCCTGAAAATATCCTGAATAAACAATTGAGCCAGCTTTGGAGCGGAGGGTAGTCCAGTGAGAGAGACAAAATGGGTCATCTTGGAGAACCTGTTAACTCCATTAAAAACTGGAAGATCAGTAATGAAGTCCATAGACAGATGAGTCCAGGGTTGGTGAGGAATTGACAATGGTTGAAGTTGGCCGGCAGATGTCTGCTGAGATATTTTATGTTGGGCACACTTGGAACAGGAATTAATTGGACAGCCAATTAATTCTTGGATGTTCTGCTTGAGTGTAGACCACCAATAGGATCTTTGGAGAAATTTGAAAATCTTCTGAACTCCAGAATGTCTGGAAAATCGGGAAGCATGAGCCCATTGAAGCAATTTCTTGCAAAGTGCTGGAGCTACAAAATTTTTTCCCAGAGGCAGAGTAGGAACAATATTGGTGGTAGAAAAGGACACAGGATCGATGATGAGACTTTTTTGGGTGAGGCAAAGATCCTTATCTTCAACCATGGAACGAGAGAGAGCATCGTCCTTACAATTCTGGGATCCTGGCCAGTAAGTTACTTTGAAGTCAAACCAGGAAAAGAACAAGGCCCATCTAGCTTGTATTGGATTGAGACACTGAGCTGACTTTAGATACAAAAGGTATTTATGATCTGTGACGACAGAGCTGGGATATTTGCCACCTTCCAACAAATGTCTCTATTCTTTCAAAGCCAACTTATTGGCTAATAATTCTTGATCTCCAATAGAGTAGTTTTTCTCTGCCGACAGAAATTTGCGATAAAAATAGCCATAGGGATAAAGATATCCATCTTCAAAACTTTGAGATAAAACAGCACCTACACCTACTGTAGAGGCATCCACTTCCAGGATGAAAGGTCGGGATAAATCAGGCTGGCGAAGAATTAGAGCGGAAACAAAGAGTTGTTTAATGCAATAGAATGTTGCTTTAGCTTCTTCAGACCAATTTAAGTGATCAGACTCCTTTTTGGTAAGGGCTCTGATAGGAGCCACATGAGTGGAGACATTTTTAATGAATTTTCTGTAATAGTTCACAAAACCCAGAAAGCGTTGGACTGCCTTGAGAGTGGTTGGAAGAAGCCAGTTGAGAATCGCCTTTAACTTCTCTGGGTCCATCTGTAAGTCAGTACCAGAAAAATATAACCTAAGAAGGAGATGGATGGTACTTCAAAGGTGCATTTCTCCAATTTACAAAAGAGCCGGTTGGTACAGAGTCGTGAAAGAACCTCCTTGACATGGGCACGATGTGATTCCAGATTATTGGAGAAGATAAGAATGTCGTCCAGTTATACAACAACTGTTTTGTAGAGGTGGTCACGGAAAATTTCATTGACATAATGCTGGAATACCGCTGGGGCATTACTCAATCCGAATTACATGATATTCATAGTGCCCATCACAAGTGTTAAAAGCGGTATTCCATTCGTCCCCCGCACGAATTTGAATTAAATGGTAAGCCCCTCTTAAATCTAATTTGGTGAAGGTGGTGGCTCCTCTGACATGATCAAACAATTTCGTGATTAGGGGCAAAGGATAATGAATTTTGATGGTAATATTGTTTAAACCTCTATAGTCAATGCAGGGGCGGAGACCGCCATCTTTTTTCGTCACAAGAAAGAAAGCTGCTCCGGCAGGTGAGGAAGATGGACAGATAAACCCCTTCTCAAAGTTTTCCTGGATGTATTCAGACATTGATTTAGTCTCAGGGAGAGAGAGCGGGTAGGTGCACCCCCTAGGAAGTGTCTTCCCTGGCATCAAATCGATTGGCCAATCCCACTCTCTATGTGGTGGTAAGGAGTCAGTGCCAGCTTTACTGAAGACCTCAGAGAAGACCCTGTAAGGTAAGGGTGTAAGCACTTGACCAGAGGAGGCTGTGGTTCGAAGAGGTATGACACACTGGAGGCAGGAGTTCTTACAAGATATACCCCAGGATTTCATCTGAGACATAGTCCAATCAATCTCGGGGTTATGTAACCGGAGGCAAGTTAAACCTACGACTAAGTAATGTGAAGCTTTGGGAATAATAAGAAGCTTAAGCAATTCTGAGTGCAGAACCTCCACTCTAATCCTCAGAGGATGAGCCTGATGGGTGATAATACCATTAGAGATGTGACTTTCATCCACTGCTGTGTTGTAGAAAGGTTGAGGTAACGACTCTGTGGGTAACCACAACTCTTGAACCACTGTGGCAGCTCAGCATGTTCAAGATTGATTGATAGTACACAATCAGATTTTTGTGGAGAACAATTAATTACTCCTAACCTAGCTTCTCCATCACTGGTTAGGAGCTGGAGTTTCTCGGACGCTTGGGGCAGGAATCGAGAAAGTGTCCTGGAGCTGCACAGTAAAAGCATAAGTTCACCATCTGGCGTCTCTGATGCTCCTTTTTTGCTAAAGGAGAGCAGTTCACATGCATGGGCTCATCATTTGGCGGTGAGAACTGCCGGGACCGAAGTTGGTGATGCGGCTTAACCCTTTCACCCCTTCCTTTCTCCAGGGCACATTCCCGAAAGCGTAAATCAACTTTATTACACAGGGAAATTAGTTCATCAAGTTTAGAAGGCAGATCATGAGTCGATAACTTATCTTTAATTTTATCAGACAAGCCACTCCAGAATGCTGCAATCAAGGCCTCATCATTCCACTTCAACTCAGAAGCTAATATTTGGAACTGAACCAGGTATTGGCCCACAGGACGAGAGTCTTGTCGAAGGCGTAGAATTTCTATGGATGCTGATGTGGTTCTGCCAGGCTCGTCAAAGATCCAACGGAAGGCTGCTGTGAATCCAGAACAAGAGGAAAGCAGGGGATCTGCTCTTTCCCACAATGGAGATATCCAGGCTAATGCTTGACCCGATAGGAGGGAGATAATGTACGCGATGTTTGCTTTCTCCATGAGGAAATTGCTTGGCAGTAGCTCAAAATGGATCTCGCATTGATTCAGGAACCCCCTGCACAGTTTTGGATCACCATCAAACTTGGCAGGAGTTGGCAGATGAAGGCTAGAAGCCGTGGCAGGAACTTGAACAGGTGGAGCTTGTACAGAAACACCTGAACTGAGAGTAGTTTGAATGCTATCCAGGCGGAAGGACTATTCTTGAAGGAACTGCATGTTTTGTCCCTGTGCTTTTTTCTGGCTCACAAGCCGATTCACCAGGCTTTGCATTGCGGGATTCATTAGGCCAGTGCAAACTGTCACGCCCGAGGATCCGTCTGTACCCAGACTGGGTTGTGTCTCTGGAGCTGGGTTGGCTGATAATGTTCCTCTGCATGTATTGAATGGACTGGTGCAGATGGTTTGTACACTAGAAGAGGAGAACAAACAGGAACTGAATAGCTGGACCGGAAAGAAACCAGAATACTGGACCGGACTGTAATCGGAATGCTGTAACCGGAAAGCTGGAAGAGGATTGCTGTAACCGGAATGGAACCAGAGTGGATGGAACCAGATTGCTAGAATCGGACTGGAGCCAGAATGCAGACTGCACTGTCAGAGCTGGATAAATAGCAAGACTGTAGGGAGATAGATAGCAAGACTGCAAACTGCTGAGAATCTGGTTGGTGTCTGAAATACAACGTTGCACTGGCAACGGGTAAGGGCTCCATCAAGTCCTTTTATAGTTGTTGTTGATTCCTCATTGGAGACTGCAATTAGCTTGGCAGAAGCAACACTCTGAGTGACTATATCCAAGATGGCAGCTCCCATGGACTGGTTTTGGAGGGAATCTGAAATGGAGGCTGTTATTACCTGATTGGCTGAGAGGAATCATGTGGAATCATGTGACCGTATCCAAGATGGCCGCACCCATACTCTGATTCTGGAGGGATCTCTGGAGTGGTGACAGACTGGACAGCATCTTACAGAAAGGTCTGAAACCAGCAAAGCCTAAGGACAGCAGGGACAACTTGGAAAGGCAGCGAAGAGGTAAGTTACAAAACCTCAGAGGCTGGTGTGTGACAAATGTGTGTTGTCCAAGGACATTCAGTTGGTATTCAAGGGAAAGCTGTATTTCTCTGCAGAAGAGAGGAGCATGGAGAAAATCTGGTAACATGGCTAAGTACTTTACCATACATGTGTGGTGGTTGAGTACTGATGGGATTTCCTTCCCTTACCTTGTCCTCCAGATACGAGTCAGGTTTTTTTTTTGGTCGGATATCCGGTGGTCAGGAGATAAATTCTTCAATGAAAGGGACAAGGATTGGTCAAATAACTTGGGTTTATTAATAATGCGGTAAAGATAATTTTGGTAAGCCACCGCGCCACTGACCCCTTCAACTCAATGGTAATGACAAAATATTAATTTGATCAACATAGAGCACAATAGCATTTAACATATAATATACAACTGGTGAGTTTAAGGCACAATTGCGATAAAATCTTCAATAATAATAAATCAATTTTAGGTAAATCCCTTAACATTAACATTTAACTAAAACATTTGGTGCACCAATATTATCCCTGGTAACATTACCATATTTTACACTCAGTCCTGGGCTGACCTGTGCACAGGAATTTTGTAGTACATTAAATCTGTCAGAATGGAGGAAAGCAAGTGGAGGAATCTGTGACAAAGGTGATTTGCAGACCTACTGTACTTTCAACTAGAGTTTCTTCATATGATCGACTTCCAGCAGTAATACCTCTTATCTCTCTCAGCCTGTTCCTGAGGTAGTGAGCAGCTACATGGAAAGATTCAACTCAGATTTCTTATCTTTCGGTCTGTCTTCTTGTCACTCATAAACCTCATCTCTCTCCCTCAGAAGTCTAGAACTTTCCTCTCCCCACTGCCTTCTGGGAGTTCACAGTTATTACCAAACTCAGTGGACTTGTTGCTATGACACAAACTCCTCCTTCCTACACATCATCCTGGGCAGCCTCTTCAGTTCAACTGTCAACTGTCATTCTCACTGTGTCTCTCTCAGCCTCTATTAACCCCTTGTAGCCCTGCATTTCAAAAGTGTCCTCTGTGCTGTTTAACAGGGTTTTTGGGCACCACACATGGACTAGACCTCGTAATGGTCATAGGTGGGCCCTGGAAAAATCACCAGACAGCTAACTTGACTTTCTCCAGTTTTTCAAGAGGAGGTGAAATAGAGCTGGTGTCTAGAGCGAAACCAGTAACGAAAGAGAGGGTCTGAGAAAGGACTTCTCTCTATTTATTATGAACCTGAGGTTCAGAATTAAGGAAATGGTAAGATCCTTGTGAACACTGAGGCCTGATTCATCAAGGCACGCATTCAGAGCGCAGCCTGCGTTCACTGTTAAATGCAGGTATTTAGGCATTGTGTACCCCCAAATTCATCAAGGCACGGATCTCAAGATACGTGCACTGTTGAAATCGGGGACAGGTCTGCTGTGCTCTACTAAATAAGATGCTGCAGGATACGTCCAATAACAATGTGGATTATACATTTACCAAAGAACGCACTGGAAAAAAAAATGTCACCTGTTAATCATATAGTAATATTTAATGATAAAACAGTGGGGGGGGAGTGTTTATTTTTTTTAAAAAAATTCAAATGAAATACATTTATTAGGATGCTTACTGAACATAAAATACATTCTTACAGTTGCTTGTGGTTTCAAACACATGTTATAGCATGAATGCAAGAGTGTCATCATTACTACTCAGGACTTAGACTAGACCTGTAGCTGGAGCAAGAGATACAGCAGAAAACAAGTAGCTTTGAGATGGCCAGAGCTGGATTCCGACGTGGCTGTGTGTGCTTTTGTCTGGCACACCACTACTGTGAATTGACTACGACAAAATGCCTCTTTCCCACCCTGTTCACTCCCCGAAATCGTAAGATGTAGTAATTGTCCTCTGTGTTCGAAGACGGAGCTGGCGCAGCATGCGCAGAGAGATTTTGTGTTCAATACGCTCAAAATCGGCAGATACGTGCCTTGATAAATATGTCCATGTGTGTTTTGCTATCTAGAGGAATAATTAAGATGTTGTCTAAGTAGATTAAGCAAAGGACTCCTTTCTGGAGGAGGTGGGAGATGATACCCTTCATTACTCTTGTGAAGACAAATGGGGTAATTGACAAGCAAGAAAACATTATTGTCTAATGGTATGTCTGTTTTTTCCACCTCAATTTTAGGAATTATCTGTTTAGAAATTCAATTAATCTTTCTTTGTGTTGGAAGATGATATTATGGAAATTATAGATGGATATGATGGAAGTTATACTTTCCATGTAAGTAACCTCTTTTTGTGGGAGCCCCTGAAACTGTTACCACCACCTCTCATGGAGGAAGGGACTGTGTAGGTATAGCCACCATGTCTGGAGTGAGCGGAACCTCTGGCAACTTGGCTTGGCCCACTGATCTTAATGGATCTTCTAGTTTGATGTGAAATGGACCTTTTGAGATCTGAGAAAGATCTCCTAACTTTGTAACTCTTAATTTTTCTTCCTCAATAAATTTAGGACGACAAGGTCTGAATTATGTAAATTAGGGAATTTATTAGGCTTCGGTGCTAGGCTGCTCAATCCTGACATGCAAAGGCAATGGGATCTGCGGATATTGGATATATGATTAAATGATTGTTCGATAATTAGCACTGCCATGCTAATCGCCCTGATTATTACTGCCTTAGAAGCTGCTATGCTTTTCTTAGAGGCACTTCCTTGATCTTCCTGCTGTGCTTTGTCTAACATTAGAAGCAGAGAGCTGACTGTGTCAGCTATTTGGAACTGTATTTTGCTAAGTGTCTTGTCAAATAATTCAGAGGAGTCTGACCCTATAATGGTTCCTAAGTCTTCCCTAGTAAGAATCCTGAGATATAGCCCAATTTGAATGACATCTGGTAGGGGCTTCCAGCAAGATCTACTCTAGATATCTCTAGATTGATGAATTTCCAGCTGTCCAAAAATGTAGCTGATCTAGCAAATAATTCTGAAGCCCTATATACCAAATGACTGAGTGAGTGAGATAAATCCTTTTCCTAAGAGGAATAATCAATGTTTCTCTCATGGCTAAGGAAGGACCTAGAAAGGTTCTCATATGGCTGCTTGACTAGGTAGAAATACAAAGCCCTATGAGGGTAAATTCAGCATGCCAGCTATGGGCCTTTCTATGGAATAATTTGCTGCTCAAATTAGTTTCCCTTTTATTGAGAGAGTCTCTACCTATTAAATTGCTGGTATTGACAGAAAAAGAAGCTCTCTTATCCCTCATTATTGAATTATAGAATATTGTATTTCAACTGCCTCTGTGGTCCAAGTCAAAGGACCCAGAGGAGTCCAGGGGTTTCATATCTACACAGTCTTTTGGTTGGGGAAGCCTCTTCTGATAAGAATTCCCTAAGTAAGGTAACCTACATTTTTCAAGTATATGTGCAGTGGATAGTAGAGAGAAAAGGCAGAACTGACATAGTGTCCTCCACTCTCAGCACTGAGAGAAAAAACAAACTAAGCTCCAGCGGTCACAACTGTTCATCAGCTTATCAGCATAAAAAATTTTATGTTTCACATTTACTTTTTATCAACGTGTTCTTTGGGAGGCTGTCACCACTGACTAGCTGTTGCTAGGTGGCAAGACCTCCCAAGTAATAAATGTAGAAATGATAGCACAAACGTGACATCACTTCTGTTTCTCCATCTGCACTAAAATAGAGCCAGGTTAGTCAGCATGGGTGTTAGAACAACCCCTATATTCAACAATGCTGAAAATATCCTCTTAATTCAATATTTGGTCTCTCCAGTGGACCACCAGGTAAGTGAATAACATTTATTATAGATCGTTTTAAGTGCATTTGTCTGGGCTAGTATATAAAAATCTGGGCTGGACACCTAGTATGGACACGTTACAGCAGTGCATCTCAAACTTTCTCAGTTCTCATCGTTTTTTCAAGGCACACCAAAGCCAAAATAATTACCTAGTAGTCCCCTGCCTTGCTTACCACCCGTCCTGGGTGCGGAGCCCCTGTGAGATTGCCTCAGCAACCCAGGAGCACAGTCTGGGAACCAGTGTTCTAGAGGTCTAGTATGTAATCATATGGGCAAACGGGGGTTGTATATACAACAACTTTATGGGCATTCTTTGGACTTGCATATAATTATATGGCACTCTACTGGAATAATATTAATCATATAGGTACTCCTGGCTCTAATATAATCATGTTGGTACCTTTGCTGAGAGATATATAATAAGTCTAGTGACTTTAATTCATTAATTTTAATTAGCTACTAAAGCGTTTGTAGTCATATTAGTATACTTTGGAAGTTTTCAATAACATTATGAATAAATTTGAGATTCGACCAAATCCAATTCCGATGAGTCGGGTTTTGGTAAGACTCTATAGAAAGGACATCCTTGCTTTCAGTAGACATTTTTATTGCGTTCAACCAACTCTGTGTTTCATATATTTACACAAACTGGGCTTACAAAAGCCAGAGAATTAAGGTGGATATGATTGTAAATAGGCAAATTATATTTGAAACCTGTATTTTTCCCTTCCCACGAAAAAAAGTGTCACATTAACCCTGTAAATATTGGCTGTTTACATTTTAAGATTCCCAGGCCCACAAGCGTGGTAAATTTGCCTACCCAGAAGGTAGTAAGCAAAGCACAAAACATCCGCTGCTTGGTGCAATAGCATCCTGTTTTGTGCCTGATTTGCTGAAGTGCACATAGACTTCTACTGATGGTGCAGGCGTTTGCTAAGATGATGGCAGGAGGAGCAGAAGTTTGCACAGGCACAGGGGGCTTTAAGCAGAGCAAAGGTTTTCCTAACAAAGTACAGAATACGTGTAGTGGTGTGCCTCATTTGCAGAGCAGTGCGAAGATAAGATTTCAGTGCGCAGAGAGATTATTAAAATGATATAAAGTGATGGAGAGGGTGCTTTTTGTCTGAGCCTTGTGGAGGTGTGCACGGCCATTTTTACCCCGCAAAAAAGAATTTTGCACAAGCTTAAAGATGGTGGAGACTGAGGGGTATATTTACTAAACTGTGGGTTTGAAAAAGTGGAGATGTTGCCTATAGCAATCAATCAGATTCTAGCTGTCATTTTGTTGAATGTACTAAATAAATGACAAGTAGAATATAATTGGTTGCTATAGGCAATATCTCCACTTTGTCAAACCCGTAGTTTAGTATATATACCCCTGAGTCTCATCATATAATTTTAGTGGGATCTGTTTTCCACCTCCAGTTTGCACTTTGGTGGAGAAGTGCCTTTTCCGGCACACTCCAAGCAATGTAAGAAAAAAAGAGTAATTTAATTATCATGATTAATTTAAGTCAAACAAAGCTGTATTTTAGGAGGAAAAATTGAAAACTTTCTTATTGAAAGGATGGTACTAAAGTGACACTTCTAGAGATCTCTCCACATCTAGGTGCACTGCTAAGTTTCAGGGTGGAGGGTAGATGTCTCAGAAGTCCAGATTCACATATATATTAAAGAGGGCACTGTTTGAGATGTATTACAAAAGTTACCATTTAATGACATTTGGTAGACTGGCATCTGAACTGGGGCAAAAGAAACAGGTGGAGCTCAATGTTTGAGATTGAAGTATATTGATGGGCAGTGATATCATGCAGATGCCAAGGGGTAATGCAAGGAGGCGCCGGCTGTTCATTTATTTTTCCCAAGGCTTCTACATTGAAGAGCTGGCAGCTCCTTGCTTTACCCCTTTAAGAGCAGAAATAATAGTATCAGGTTTGAAACTGTCATCATTTTCGGGTGCCGGCATGATCATTCGCCAGGATTGTTGCAGGTCTGTTTTTCATACATTCGGTCTTCCCAGTCTGTCATGAATGACAGCTTCGGACTTTTCATGTCGGGGAAAGTGTTGTCGTCACGTTAAAGTCTAACCACCAGTGTGAACATTGCTAGTATTATTGATATGGAAAAATACTACTCTAATTTGTATGCTGGGCATCAGTTGACTAGTGCATTTCCAGATCGTTTTTTAATCTTCAAACCAGATTTGCTGTTCTCATTATACCTATAAATTGTGAACTTTATTGATGTATTTGCAGAGACTGCTAATGAGTATTAGAGATTACCAGCCATTGGTTTCTAATCCTGTATGTATCTACTGACAAAGTCCTGACAGTAAGCATGCACCTTGATGTGTCCTGATGGGTGGACCATTCAGATGCACTGGTACAAAACTGGTCCACTTCATAAATGACTTCCTAAAACCCATCCTGTTGTTAGTAACATCAGCATAGCTAATATTAGCTAAAAGTTATTAGCTAAAATTTAAATTAGCTATCTCCAGCGAAAAATAATGCAATAAGACTTTTCTGGTCTTCAGTAAATTGACCCCATAATATCTTAATGCAAGTGAAAGGAGTAGTTCAATGGAAAAAAATGTTGATTTTAATAAGGAGGACGCACAAACTGGCAACAAGCCCATGTTTATACCTTTTACCCTGTGCAAAGTAAAAGCACATAGCGCAAGGATCATAGGACATTGGAGCATGGACGCATAGAATATAGGAGCAGCCATGGTGGGAAAGAAGTACAATCTTGCGAAATGCTGATTTTCATAGATGATCGTTTATTTAACTCTTTTCAAAGCGACTGCAGGGAGCTATAGGGAGTCTCTCTCCAATGATTACAGAAGGAGAATTTCACTTTGCATTCTAACTAAATATTAACTGTCACAAAAATGCGGACTCGCTCTATCCGACTTTTCCACCTGGTGTATTTCAAGGTATGTTCTGACATCACGTTACATGAAAATGCCCTCCAAAAATAAATTTGTGTCCAGCTTTGTGCATTTGCGGATACACTTGAAAAGGTGGACCTTAATGTGTAAAAATGTCACATCAGAGTCCAACCTACTTCCACTTTAGCATCACCCCCTTTTATTCATTTAAACTTTTTGATCAGTTTAGCCTTATTTAATTCTTAAATTATTCATGAGAGTGAGTGGACTTCGGCACTGCCTTTGTTATATGTGTCAAGTCTATGTGTAAGGTATTTATTATAATTCTAGAAGCACACTCTCCTACAGTCTAAGCCAGTGTATACCATTTAAAGTGTTGGACCTCCAGCACCTCGAGGTGGGAGAAAAATCAAATCCTTTTACAGGAAGGAACAGATTGTGCAAAGAGAGGAATGTCCCATTAATGTGCACTCTCTTCCCCTTCAATCACATTAAAATAAGTTTGTGCTGCAAAACTAAATCTTATTTATGAATGATGGAGCAAAATTAAGTGATCTGATGCTCCCAATCCATACATAAAACACCAATGATTAGCACAACTCTGTCCATCAGACAGATGTCTCCAGTTTAACCTGAACATCTATGCACTTCTCTGGTGTAAAACTAGGCACATTGGGTCTGATTCATTAAGGAAAGCAATGCAAAAAAATTAGCAACTTTGCACCTTGGCAAAACCATGTTGCATTGGAGGGGTAGGTAAATTTAAATGTGATGGCAGATTAATAGATGGGGTACCGCATGTTCTAGATCAACTTTAAATTTCAGTGTACTCAAAAAAGTTATCAAGTATTTGTGTGCTTAATGATAAAAATGCCAGTATTTAACTTATGTCTTAAATAATAAACTAATTTGCACCCCTTGCATTATAACATGGTTTGTCCAGGAGAAAACCTACTCTTTTTTTGCCTTATTTTCCTTAATGAATTAGGCCCATTATGTAGAAAGAGGATTGGTACTGCATGTTTTCACTCTTGTGGTTCATTAATGGCCATTAAGGAACTAAAAAGACTGATTATTAATTTAATTTACTTACATTAATAAACATTATTTTAGCTATACATGTATATGTATGTCCTAATATTAGACTGCTGGATTTTACTGTTGGATCAGTTTGTATTTTAACTTTATTGGCCTCCTAATGATTTATGACTAAGAGCCACCATGGTGTTATAGAACTGGACAATGGACACAAGCAAAGTCTAAATAACTTTTAACATGTACGTGAACTCTTTTTTTTATATAGTCTCATATGTAGTATGATGAATGTTATAATACATACCATATGGGTAGGCAAACTCTTACATGCAAAAAATATTTTCTAAATTTGTTATTTGCATCAATGAGAGATTGTTTGATTGTTTCATTATGATACACTGATAGTAACATCTGTTGAAAATGCTTGGGAGTTTATGAAAGGGATTAACAGCTCCTGCCACATCAGCATGAACAGCCCCTGCCAAAATGTTTCAAGGTAATCTCTCTTCGAAATCCAAGAATAACATTGATTGGAATCTCTCTCTTTTTTACGCTTTGACCAGCAACAAAGTAAAGCATATAATTGAAGATTGCAAATAAGGTTTACATAGTTCACTGGGAGCAGACAGTGTTTGTTTTAGACAGTAGAAATTGATAAATTTGCATACTTGTGGCAGAGATATTATATTCACATCTGGAACAGATGTGTAAATGCTAATCATGTGATGTAATCATAGCAAAACTTACTTTTGAATGTTGCATGACCATATTTCCTGTTATAAAAACACCAACACTCTATATGAGAGTAGAACAATTAAATAATTATATTGTTGAAAATGTATGCGTGTGTGTGCATGTATAAATATATATATATATATATATATATATATATATATATATATATATATATATATTGTAACAGAAGACAGGCGAGGCGCCTCAATGTGTATTACCACTTGTATAGTATAAATGGATGTAATATCATGCGTACCATTAGGTATTGATAGGTCATCTAGTCAGATAAGGAGGATCCTCTTCATAAATTGTTCCTCCCAGTTGGTAAAATAATGGACAATGCAAGAAACAGAATACAACATAGAGTAGTATTGTCAGGATGTGTAATCACGCCACCTGTGAGATATATACCACCTATGGGACTTCCTTATCGTGCAAAAACACTTATGCCCATAAGTGCATAAGTGTTTTTGCACGATAAGGAAGTCCCATAGGTGGTATATATCTCACAGGTGGCGTGATTACACATCCTGACAATACTACTCTATGTTGTATTCTGTTTCTTGCATTGTCCATTATTTTACCAACTGGGAGGAACAATTTATGAAGAGGATCCTCCTTATCTGACTAGATGACCTATCAATACCTAATGGTACGCATGATATTACATCCATTTATACTATACAAGTGGTAATACACATTGAGGCGCCTCGCCTGTCTTCTGTTACAGTGTCTTCATTTCCGGACTAACCATCTGGCTACAGGATATCGTGGCTGCCGCTCATACTTGAGCTATTCTACATCTGGAACTTTTCTGCTGCTTACAATATTACCATACTGTGATTACGTTGTGGTTGTTAGCGCCATTTTATATATCTGTTTGTTTGTTTTTTCATATATATATATATATATATAAAAAAACAAAAACAGACATTGGTCCTCTGCACTCACCATGTACAGACTGGGGTGCAAGAGGGGGTTGCCCACATTGTATAGACAAGAAAACAGGGATACTCTGCACTCTCCAAACACATAATTAATGCTATATCAAGTACTGTTCTATATTAAAAACAGGGAATGTTAGTTCCACATATATTGCAATATATGTTTAAGCTGACCAACTCATGCCAAAGTCCTCCCATTCTGGTCAGTCCTAACATGATCAAATGCTATGCTATTTTATCTGGGCTTAAAGCTTACCTGCACACAGCTTTTAAAGGCAAGTCTCTCCCTAGCACTAGCAGCCATGAGACTTTGGCGTGAGTTGGTCAGCTTAAACATGTATTGCAATATGTGGAACTAACATTCCCTGTTTTTAATATAGAACAGTACTTGATATAGCATTAATTATGTGTTTGGAGAGTGCAGAGTATCCCTGTTTTCATATATATATATATATATATATATATACTCCAACACAAGAGGGCTCAAAGACGTGATAAATAGAATCCAATGTTTCACATTAATTACATAGGCTTGATAAATAGGCCCCCAAGTCTCTATTGGTTCTTTGTAGAAGTCCTCCTGCAGCATACTTCTCAACCATCCCAATTTTGGCATGACATCCGATTTGTGGGCCATAAAATGAGTGGAGTTTCAGTGGCACATGGGTGGGCTTATTTTGTCCCGATTTTGTGCTTCTTAATGTTGAGAAGTATGCTGTAGTATATGTAAATAACATGTAATAAACAATGGTAAAAATATTAGGGGTGTGCACCGGCCACTTTTGGTGTTTTGGGTTTTGGGTTCTGATTACCTTGAGGTTTTGGGTTCGAATGTGTTTTGCCAAAACACCCCACTCAAGGTTTTGGTTCTGATTTTGGGTTGTGGGTTCTGATTTTTTTTTAAAAAGCATAAAAATTGCTAAAATCCAGATTTTTGACTTTTTTTCACTCCTACGCTATTATTAACCTCAATAACATTCATTTCCACTCATTTCCAGTCTATTCAGAACACCTCACACCTCACAATATTGTTTTAAGGCCAAAAGGTTGCACCGAGGTAGCTGGATGACTAAGCAAAGCGACACAAGTGGGCGGCACAAACACGTGGTCCAACACGTGGTAGGATCAGTGAACTTATATAGCAGTACCACTGGACTTATACGGCAGGATCAGTGCCTTGCTTACAGTCTCCTAGGTAACGCAAATAATCTGTACAAATATGCACACAGGGGCATGGCCAGTAAAATATGGAACACATACTTTATGGATACTACCATTGTAGCAGAGGGCTGTAAAACTGGAACATGAAAGCTAATCATAAATAGCTATAACATTAACTGTAACACAGATTAATAGATATTTACAGGATCTGGTTCATAGTTCATACACATTAGTTATGCATATAGAATATATGGATTACAATTAATAAGCAGCAAACTCACACAAAGACTAACTTGTCTTCCCTATAACAGTTATGGGAATTTAATCTGCCCCTCGATATCCGTTTTCAGGAAAGCCAGTTAGTGAGGGTGAAGTCTTGCTGACTAGGCTTACCAAGTGTCACCAGCAGTGCTTTTAGTCACTCAATGAGACTTTAAGACTGACTCCTACCCCAACGCATACTGTACTGCCAAGCCTTACCTAAAACCACCTACGCACAGGAACAATGCACAAAGTGGACTCTCCACATGGAGTAAAACATTCACACTTATCCAGTACGTTATGGTCAGCAAATAAAACTCAACCAAGTCAACCATATTACAATATTCGCAGAGTTTACTTTTATTCTTCGCTCCAATGAAGTTATCCAATACGCTCCCCATCAAAGCCCACATCACTGCCGTTACACACCAAGCAAAAAAGGTGTGTTATAACAATTATGTTGCGGAAGGTCAAACCACCACAAAAAGAAAGCAGGTAAACTGATAAAACACCCTTCAAGTCTGCTCACCTGTACAGGTATATACAAAACCAATGGTTACCACTATACAAGGAACAATAAAAAAAATGTAATGATCCTGAAATCATTGTATTTAGGTGGTCTATGCATCTAGGTTTTTCTAGACACTTAAAATGTATCTTGCTGTAATATGGAATACAATCATGATACATACATAGAGAAATACCATTAAAGCAGAAATCACACATTGTTTCCCCCACCCCCTCTTAAAATAGTACCAAGTACCTATTCTTATTTATCCCACCTACAGATCAATATCTTGTTTTCAAATACACCTCTGGAGGGAACACACGTGTGGCTGGCAGGTACATGCAAAGAAATATTGACCAATAAAGAGGATCTTACAGTAGTTGACCTGAAGCGCTTTCTACAGTCCCATATCAGAGAATGCTAGGCAACAGGAGAACTCACCAGATCTGACGGCGGGATGACGAGGTTTTGCTTCGTTCTGAGTTTTGTGATCGGCGGGAATACCCGAACAGTGCTGGCATCCGGGCTCGGATAGGCACTGTTCGGGGGGGTTCTGATTTGCCAAATCCGGACCCGCTCATCTCTAAGAAAGATTAACTGAACAATAGCATAGTTAAAAATTGCAAGCAATAAATACATTCAATATATTGATATATTATATTGAATATATTCGATAATGTTTAGCAATATCATGCAGAAAAAGAATCAGTAACAACATTGAAGTGGCAGATTCAGCAATGGTCGCACTCTTAATAACACATATAAGGGATATAGGCCGACCAGTCGGCGTCCCACGCAGTGAGCTATTGAAGAAAGACTTTTAGACAAGTATTTGGCAAAATTATTTTGGGCACAGCTCTATTAAACACTTCCAAACTTGTATTTGGCAGGCAAGTGGCGTGCAAGGCTAATAAACTTTACCATCTTTTTCCAATTTCATCTGGAAAAATAGGGCGTGTTCTGCCTATCCTGTAGGCACCGCAACAAAGTCCTCCTGACACCAGCCCCTTGGCATAAATAACCCTCCAATTGCTGAAACTTGGCACGCTGCCTTTCTTGGCCCAACCGTCGAAGCTGGAACCAAGCGTGCGGTGAAACTGCCCAGCCCTGCTGGCTCCCCCCTTTCTATGCCTTGCTCGCCGCTTTTCTGCCAAGCAAGGCCCTCACGACCCTATCCATGGGGACCGAAGCCCCCCACCGCTACGACCTCCTGTAACAATAACCTACTAAGCACCTCCTGCATATTGTTAAACATATCAAGTGCAACAACTTAAAGGTGCACCCCATCACTCCTCTAAAAATCCTGCACAATTGAACGCCGATTTTTGCTTCTACTGCTGCCACAGGAGGTAATAAACTTGGCAATAGCAGGTTTCACTTTATTTCTCACCCTATCAATCCCTGCATCTGACATGTCTGTCCCTAGAGCTCCAATACTCAAAATACTTAAGCACATTCTGCAACTCACACAGCCAATTCTTACACTAATCTGACTCCGTTGGCCCTGCCACTAAAAAATCATGCACCACTGATTTGCATCCTGTGCTGGATTCAAAACACCACTGCAAAAAGAAGATAAAGGCTTCGAAAAAAATGCACATGATACTGAACAGGTCTTAGGCAAACCCTTGTCTATGAAATAATACCCATCAGACTGAAAAACCCATCAACCTAAAGCTGTCATGGTGCAGCGGCAACATTTGAAAGGCTGACTCTATGTCTAATTTTGACATAAGGGCCCCTTTTCCATGCTTTTTAACCACATTTACAGCCCTGACAAAGGATTGATATTGGACCGAACACTTCTCCCCGTCCAGAGCATCGCTAACCGATTCCACTGCCGGGTAAGATAAGTGCTGGATCAGCCTAAAATTTTCTGCTGCCTTCTTAGCAACCAGGCAAAATTACTAAATTCTAACTGTGAGGCTCCTGGAATGGGCCAGCCATTCGGTCCAACATCAGCTCCTTGACAATCTTATCCCTGACTATTGCAGATTGCATGTTAGTTGACTTCAATTTCCTGTGAACCCCCTTTCCTTGGGGGGATGCTTCCTGTAACAGAAATCCTAAAACCTTCCATAAAAAACCTGCCTGCAACAAATGCAACAACTTGGCTTCTTCCCTTTTTGGATACCTAGCCAGCCACTCTAGCATCCTGCTCACCTTTACTGACCTCTGTGCCCCAAACCTTATTGCTGCACCATTCCTTTCCACTGATGCACCACTGTGATCTTAGCCAAATATGTATCCCGTACTCCAAAACTTATGGGCCTTTGCTCTTGGGATTTCACTTTAAAAGCCTCATCATATCTCCACCATACTGACCTCACCATATTCTCTGTAAACTGAATGAATAAAGTTTGAGTTCTTTAGCATACACATTGCACTGCCTATGAATGCCCCTATGTAAAAACCAGAGTACACAAACATCCTGATCAGCCAATTATCTATAGTTTTGTACGCGTCTGCTTCCGCTGCTCCCTCTCTTTTTCCTTAAGTCCCACCTTGGCTAATGTAAATAGATCAACAAAATTACCCTTCTCAGTTTCCTTCCTGGTGTGTTATGTCAAATGTCACGCCACTGCTCTCAACTCACAGCCGACAGCTACGCTTCCCTGTAAGAACAAACTTTCTTTCTGCGACTCCACCTGCACAAGTCTCTTCCTTACCGCATCCTCCCCGGGGCCCACTAGCTGTTTCTTCGTCCTATTATCCCTTACTACGGGTCGCTGCTCTTTCAACGACTTATACATCTGCTCGATCTCTGACTCGGATGAGCTATCGTCACCTGAACTGTAACCTAAGCCCTCTCGATCCTTATAAACATCCCTAACCTTAATATTTGCATTACCTACATCCTTATCATCAGTTGTACATTACAATTTTACACAACGCTATTATTAATCTCACCATTCCCTTGCGATGCGATGAATGTTCTTTTCGCTGCGCTGGAAATGGCGTCAGCCGTAGATGATGCACTGCTAGCTGCGCTGGACGTGGCGTCAGCCGTAGATGATGCACTGCTAGCTGCGTTGGATGTGGCGTCAGCCGTAGATGATGCACTGCTAGCTGCGCTGGACGTGGCGTCAGCCGTAGATGATGCACTGCTAGCTGCGCTGGATGTGGCGTCAGCCGTAGATGATGCACTGCTAGCTGCGCTGGACGTGGCGTCAGCCGTAGATGATGCACTGCTAGCTGCGCTGGACGTGGCGTCAGCTGTAGATGATGCACTGCTAGCTGCGCTGGACATGGCGTCAGCCGTAGATGATGCACTGCTAGCTGCGCTGGACGTGGCATCAGCCGTAGATGATGCACTGCTAGCTGCGTTGGATGTGGCGTCAGCCGTAGATGATGCACTGCTAGCTGCGCTGGAAATGGCGTCAGCCGTAGATGATGCACTGCTGGCTGCGCTGGACGTGGCGTCAGCTCTCCATTGTACCTTCTCCTGTAATCCAATGAATGACCTTTTGGCTTCGCTGAAAATGTTGTCAGCCAAAGATGGTGCACCGCCCAGTACGCTGGACATGGCGTCAGCTTTTCGGGGGACCTTCCCCTATGATGCGATGAATGTCCTTTCGGCTGCTCTGGAAATGGCATCAGCCGTAGAAAATACCCTGCTGGCTGTGCTGAACGTGGCATCAGCTTTTTTGTGGCCCTCCCCTGTAATCCAATGAATGACCTATTAGCCGCACTAGAAATGGTGTCAGCCATAGACAATGCACCGCCTACTGTGCTGGACATGGCGTCAGCTTTTCAGTGGACCTTCCCCTGTGAGGTGATGTCCAGGCTGATGCGCTGGGCATGGCGTCAGCTGTCCGGTGTGCTGGTGTTGGAGTCCCACTGGACCCGGCGTGAACTCTGTAATGTTAATCAACATCTTCTGCTGCTATTGCTTAACACCTTGAAGGCCAGATCTTGGTATGAGTGTGTCGGGTGGTTCAGAGATGAGATTTTAGCTATATGGTGCTGACTTGTGTATTTTTTGCCACAAGCTGTGCTAAACTCTCCAATCAGCAGGACTTCAGAAAAAGATGCTGTAATATTTTTCAGTTTTCAGACAACTTTAATGGTACTTAGGCAAATTTACCCACCACATGGTCCTTATGTAATATTAACGTATTAATGTTATGCAATCTTTTAGCAGAGAATTTGTATATTTGTATATTCGGGAATAATAGCACTAGTAATTAGACATCTCCCCAGTACTATGTCCTTGTCCACAAGTGCTTGTATGGCTATAAACCAGAATAAACAAACATATAGCAAGAAGGGTTTTAGCTTGTATATATTATGCTTATAGGTGTGATGTGACAACCCCCTATTAAGTCTGTGCTTGCCAACATATTCAAACCCATGTCATTCAATATTTATGATATTTTACAGACTCTTAACCAGACAGGATGAATTTGGTTGAATCAACAGTAAAAATCAGAGCAATAATGCATGCTAGCTGCGTTATAACACTACTACGGTATTTAACCACATTAAATAATCTACAGTCTTCACTGACGTACCTATTATTTAGTTACTATCCTACATCAGTAATTTACAAATTACACATATATAAGCCTGCTATACTTAGCCTACCACCATAACATATATGCATTTGCATTATTATTAATGCTGATAATGAGTCCAGCTTATAAGTGGTGACATCAATGCTGCTAGTGATATATTTTAAAGGAGTCTAACCGCGTAATAAATTAACCTGTGTACTATAAATATATTTTTAATAGCCTTATAGTATAATAATAAATAATATATGTATGCAGACCTGTACATAATGTCTGTAATATAATCATACTTGCCAACTCTCCGGGAGACTCCCGGATTCCGGGTTGGTTTCCCGGAGTCCCGTGAGAGTATGGCAGCTTCCCGCATCTGCGCACTTCCTAGTGAAGTGGGCAGAATTAGATTCAAAATTCTGCGAGTCTCAGTTCTCTGTGATCTCTATATTAAGGTTGGTAAAAAGCAATAGTATTTATTATAAAGAAAATAGAGGTTTATTGCTATACATAAAACTTAAAAAATACAAATTATTACAAGTAATATAAGTATGTAACGTGCAATGCAATTATTATTTGTACCAGAGCAACAGTTTATAATTGTTGGTAGTGCAAAATTTTGCTTGTGTCCATTCCACATGTGTCCCCATCGTAATGTTGTATCCTTCCTGATGCTATTGGTGTGGATTTCATACGCGGTTGAGACATTACGCTTTGTCCGCCCATGGTAGCATGCTGCAACTGTGCTATTTGAAATGTGTATGATTGTTTTTGTCTGCGGTTAGATGGGGAAATAACTGTATCTTCCTGGCCTGCAGCATCCAGCAAGAGGCCTTCAGACAGGAGTGCAGGCTGAAAAAGAGCAAAATATAAATAATGAGAGTATGTAATTGCATGCATGTTCAAATGTAACCTATTTACACCTCTTTATGTTTCAGTTTCCATCGACAGAGGAAGACTAGAAAGTGATAGCCGAAGACTTTGAGAGGCTATGGAATTTTCCAAATTGCGGTGGTGTCATTGATGGCAAACATGTCAGAATTATGCCATCATCAAACAGTGGATCTTTCTACTTCAATTATAAAGGATTTTTTAGCATTATTTTAATGGCCATAGTGGATGCGAACTATGAATTCTTATTTGTGGACATTGGAAAAAATGGAAGAGTCTCAGATGGGGGTGCATTGGAGCATACTACCTTCCATAACAAACTACAAAACAATGCCCTTAACATTCCATCTCGGAGTAACACAAAATATGGACTAAACTTTGTGTTTGTGGCAGATGACGCCTTTGCATTGCACAACAATGTATTAATACAATATCCACAAAGAAATCTGAGCATTGAAAGGCGTATATTTAATTACAGACTGTCATGTGCTCGGCGTGTAGTTGAAAATGCCTTTGGTATTCCAAGTAACAGGTTCCGAGTTTTTCATTCTGCCATAATTCTGCCATAAACCTGCGTTTGGACAAAGTTGACAAAGTAGTTATTGATGGCCTGTTGTGTTCTGCATAACTTTCTACGCTGTAAAAGCAACAGTTGACGTTCCACTCAGGCCTATGTGGAAACTAATGCCGAGGACATGGAGGTAGTGGGCTTGACACCATTAGAGTGTGGACACTCTAGAAATAGTAGTATATTGGCTAAATAAAATCGGGAGGTCGTGCCATGGCAGAATGATTGCTTATGACAAGTGTTTATATACATGTTATGAATTTTCATTGTTTTGTTGATTCTTTTAACATGAATAAACCTGTTACATGACAACATCATAATGTACTGTACTTACTAGCAGATATATCATATGCTTGCTCTACCTCTGTGGATGAACTGCTATCTGTGGGCATGCTGCTAGTGGACGTACATGGTGTTTCTTGGTCCCTCGCAAAGTGTAACAGATCAGAGTACCATAACTTTGGCATATACACGTCTTCAGCTGCAGCTCCTGATTTTTTGGTGGCATCAACTCTATTTAATTCATTTTTTTACAGAGTCCTAAGGTTCTGGATCTTGCTTTTTGCCCATTCCACAGTTTCTCCAGTGTGATATGGCAGACATGCTTTTACAAGCTTTTGCATCGCCACGTTATGCATCCTTCTGTTTAAATAATCTTTGGCTTTGGCTTTCCACAAACATGGGGGAGCCCTGTAGGTCTCAAAAAAATCCTTCGTTAGGTCAGCATTTCTTTCGTAAGCCATTGTCTTCTGTTTGGCTACAATAAAAATGAACATATTTTACATCTGTGGTGTACAATAAAGCAATGCAAGTACACATGTATGCACCAATCAGAAAGACATTACCGTATATGTGAACGAATGTACAGCTAAAAATGATTGTAAAATCCCTTCGCATGTAATGGTTTTGTATGGATTAAAGTTATAGCAAAAAATCTCCATACATGAGGTTATTATACACGAATAGGCATCACCCACAATGCTCCATTCTCTGCGGGCATCATCGCTGATTGGTCCACAGCAGAAACGAACGCCCATGTCTATAAAATTACAGAGGAGCCTGTCTGGCGCCGAGGACCGTGAGAAGATGGTGGATGAGGAGAAGGTGTCAGTGGGGGTCGCAGCTATGGAGAAGGAGAATGTTGAAAAAGTTAAGGTGTGGGATGGAGATGTTCAAGAAGACGAAGAAATACAATTTACTGCAGTTAAAAGAGCAAAGACAATGAGTCGAAGAGAGGTGAAGATGATGATAAAAGTACTGGACCAGTACGACTACGACTGTCAAAAGCGAAAGTACAGAAAAATTAATAATAGAAAGGAACTGATAATGCAAAAACTACTGTGATTACTGAAGGAAAAACTTGGAAAGAAAGAAAAAAAAAAATTTCCAAGTCCAGAAGAGGTGGTCGAACCTTAAAAATAAAGAGGAAAGGAGACTGGAGCGAATTCGTAGAAACATTAAAAAAAAGTGAGTAGCACATGTAGTGTACCTGTTTGAAGGACTTTATTTCATTCTAGTTTCACACAAACCAATGCAAACGCCTGATTTGTAACATAGATTTTTTTTGTCAAAATGAAGAATTAACAGTGAGAAGGTCTGTTTAGATACCACTGATACCACTAATGTAACACCTGTTATCAAACAAGAAAAAATTGATGTTGAATACCAAGATATGAAAGAAGTTATACACAAAGGTATTTTAATGAACATGTGTAGACAACTAAATGTTTTGGGCATATACCAAAATGGCACCTGTTTTTCAGAATCTATGGAGGTTAAGCCCGCTATTATTGCGATTGTGCCAGAGGGACCACAACATAAACTGATCAAGAGCAATGTCGAGCAAATTTCTGTGTTTGATTAAGACTTTTATTAACTTTATTACAGATATAGAAGTTTAATGGTAAACAGTTTTAATTTTTACTTGTTTCCTAGATACCATCGTCATATCCGATGAACGTTCTGAGGGAGAAAAAAACGTTCTGAAGCTCCAGGATTATTTTAAAGAAATAAAAGGGAATATAACCAACATCAAGAAAAAAATTAAAAACCTTGAGAATACTTTAGTTGAAATGTATAGGTTGTTTGGAACTGTTCTGCCACAAACCAGTAGTACCTTAAAAGTGTAATATTATTTTTTTCACTTCTACAATAAAAAAAATTGTACTTTTTCCTGCAAGAAAACTGTTGCATTAACACTGTGTGGTTTATTCTGGGTATTTTACAAATATTAGTTAATAAAGGTTAATATGACTTTATAAGTTTAATAGTTTATAAAGGTTTAAGTTTATAAAGGGTAAATATGAATAGGTTCTCAATATAGATGCAAAGGGTAATAACACACGTGCTTTACACAAGTGTAACGGTCTGCAACAAGACAGATGCAATACACATCTATACAAAACACAAGTCAGTGCACCACTAGGGACTGGTACATGCATCACAAATTTACATACACACGCCCCCCAGGTCGAGGAAATATCGCTTGATTGTGGTGGATAGGTTGGAAATTTATACACACTACACAACGGAAAGGATATTGGAACGAAAATATTGAACAGTACGACCAACCAAATGAGGCGACAATCGTCTGTTTGGGCAGACTTTCGACCATCATGTCACTACACACACTGACCTGACTTTCGAACGAGCGGTCGTATGTCGGCTGGTTGAGCCGATTATTGGACAAAAACCCTGTAGTGTGTACCCAGCTTAACCCAGATATCTCTGCTTAACAATTGCTATCTGAGTGCAATTCAATTTCTCTAACACTTATACTTTAGTTCACACTACATAGTTTATTTATGTTGCTTATTTTAATGTATTTACTTTGTAGCATTAAAAAGACACACAATGTTAAATTAATCAAATTGAAATGAATGATTTTAGATTTTTTTTTTAAAGCTCATCATTTAAAATTTCTTTATCTTTATTTTGAATTTATGAATTCATATTTACCAGCCCCAGGGCTGATGCCCTAGAGCATCCAGGTCTTCCTCTTGGATGTCCAAAGAGTTGCACAGAGTCCTTGTAAGACTGAAAAACTATGTATAATAAACTTCCTTCCCCCTCTCCTTTAACTACCCATACCTTGTCCTGCCTCCTGTCTCGCCCCCTCCTTTCCCTGAGTGGCTACCTGCACTGCTCAGATGTAACTAAATAGGACGGACTTTGTTGTTTGCCCCCTTTACTTCATGCCACTTGCATCGAGCTGCCTAGCGATATCCTCCCTTATTCCTCTTCGCCACCATTGCTACGCCTGTGATTCCTTTTAGCAGGAGTGGTGTTAACATCAAAGCTGCTATCAAACCCATGTTAAACATCCTTTTTTTGCATAAATATCACTTGATTTGGGAATGGGCTTCACATGTGCAGCATTCACATTTAAACTTACAGACACTGACCTAGCTAGGCAGATCTTGTAGAGGACCAGGGCCAGTGCTAAGTTTTACAGAGCCCTAGGCAAAATTTCAGCCTACGGCCCCTGCTTCCCCCAATACCCTCTTCTATGCTATACCTTCACCCTGTAGTCAACCCACTATGTGCTCTTTACACCCTGTGTCTTGGGACAAGGTTCTTGCTCTTGTCCCATTTACCCCATTCCCCCTCACCTTTCCCAATGACTGACTGCACCTTGCTCACCTCTTCAACTTGTCTCTCTACACTGGCATTTTCCCCTCTTCCTTTAAACATACTATTGTCTCAGTAATCCTCAAAAACCCTTGACCCTGCCTCTCTAACTATTACCCAATCTCTCTGCTCCCTTTCACCTCCAAATTACCAAAGTGTCTTCTCTAAAATCGCCTTATCAAATATCTCTCCTCTCAGTCCCTCCTTGACCGTCTACAGTTTGACTTCCATCCCCTTCACTGCATAGAGACTTCCCTTACTAAATTCACCAAGTGACTGCCAAGTACAGAGGTCATTTCTCCTTGGTCATCCTTCTAGATTTCTTTGCAGCTTTCAACACTGTAGACCAACATCTTCTCCTCCACACCTTTCACTCCATTGGCTTTTGTGACAATATCCTTTCCTGGTTCCAACTGCTCCTTCTCTGTTTCGGACTCTGGACCTCCTCCCCACCTCTCCCTCTACCTTCTGAGTGTCACTCACCGGACCGTGAGTGCCTCTGCGCTGGTGCGTGGTCCTCTAGCCTTCCTGCCGGCGCCTGTCCTGAGCCACGGCCGTCCGCCATCTTGATGGACTGCGCATGCGCAGCATCCAAGAACTTATGACCTTTGCTTTTAATCTAATTGATGGATCAGGCACCTCTCCCTATTTAAGGCACCTGTGCTCATTACATCGTTGCCTGATCTTGAGTCTCATTCCCTATGAGTCTCTTTAGGTGTCTCCTGTGATCTGCTAGTGTCCTCAGCTTCCTGCTGATTACCTGCTCTTCTCATCGGGGGTTCCCATACCCGCTACAGATTCCTGTATCCTGCTCGTGTCCTCAGCTGTCTGCTGGATTATCTACTCTGCTCAATTGGGGTTCCCATACCCGCTACAGACTCCTGTATCCTGCTCGTGTCCTCAGCTGTCTGCTGGATTACCTGCTCTGCTCACCTGCGGTTCCCATACCCGCTACAGCCATTCAGCGCTCCCGCTGTACCTGCATATCCTCGTGGACAAGCTTCTCTACTCATCAGCGGTATGCTTACTTGTTATTGACTATCAACTGTTACTTTGCATATCCGCCTAGGACAAGCTTCTCTACTCAGCAGCGGTATCCATACCCGCTATAGACTATTTGTTGTTACGCTGCATATCAGTTTGGAACAAGCTTCTCTACTCAGCCGAGATATGCATACTTGTGATTGACTATCAGTTATTATCCCGCATATCTGCTCTGTGCAAGCCTCTCTACTCAGCAGCGGTATACTTACCGTTAGAGACTATGAGCTGTAAACGCTGCATATCTGTTTGGAACAAGTTCCTCTGTGCTCTCAGTGTCTTCATACCGTTATTGACTCTTTTCATGCCTCCACTCATCCGCACCTGAATTACTCCTCACTTACTAGCAGTGGTACAACTTGCTATACGCAGACCACTGACTTTCCCACTACCTACCTGCATCTGGACAAGTCTTCTCATCACAGCAGTGGTACAAATTGCTGTACGCAGACCACTGACTTCCCCGCTACCTACCTGCACCTGGACAAGTCTTCTCATCACAGCAGTGGTACAACTTGCTGTACGCAGAACACTGACTTCCCCGCTACCTACCTGCACCTGGACAAGTCTTCCCTTCACAGCAGTGGTACAACTTGCTGTCCGCAGACCACTGACTCCTGTTACCTTCCTTCACCTGCTCACGTCCACCCTGGTTTCCATGGTTCAAACCTGCCTTTCCACTATAGATGCAAGTCGCTGACTCATCTACCAATATAGCTGCAAGTCGCTGACTTATTTACCAGTATAGCTGCAAGTCATTGACTATCATCAATTCCATTGGCATCCTCTCTCCATCTGCTGTTATATACGTTCCACTATTCACCCTGCTGCCAGAGGACCGCTGTGCAAACTCCGCCTCTCTGGTAAGCATAGTCAACTGGTGAAATCCTGGGCAAGACTCCTAGTGCCCGTGACACTGAGATCCCATACATGTCTGCCCTTGGCCCTCTTCTCTTCTCATTGTACACCTCCACCCTTGGTGAATTTATCAGCTCCTCTCCAGAATCACCTCTATGCTGACACTAATATCAACCTTTCCTCCTCTGACCTCTCCTCCTTTCTTTTGTAAATCCTACTGTCTCTCTGTCATCTCTTCATATATGTCCCAAAGTTCTCTCAAACTCAACATGTGCAAAACTGTACTTATTGTCTTCCCTCCTCTGTCCTCTCTTGCAGCTTTTGAAGTTACTTCAGTTAAGCACCGTCGCCTCCTCCATGATGTCCCCCAACTCCCGTTGCCCTAGGCAGCTGCTTAATGCTACCGGGCCTGCAGACGACAAATAAGAAATGGAAAAACTAGAATCCGAAGAACCTTAGAGTGAATATAAATTCACTGCCTGGGAGGAATTCTGTTACTGGTGATGTGCAAACGGACATCACCGCAAGGGAACCTCCACTAATTTATTTTCGTATCTCTATTAAGTGTGAGGAAAAATAAGAAAAGATTCCAGCCAGAACATCGGCTCGATGTGTCTCCATGGACGTTCCAGAGACACATAGCACTAAATTGAATCTCCCCCTCTAAGTTAGTAAAAGATGAGGTAGTACTATATATGGATAGAAAAGTTCACAAATATTTGCATAACACAAATAGAACTGAAAACCAATACAAATAGCTTTACAAGAAGGGTAACATAAGTCAAGTCATGTTACAAAGGGCAAATCGAAGGCAATTACAAGGATGGCAAGGATAATTGAAAGTGACATGGAATGGATAGAAGAAAGTAGGGAAGATATGAGTGGGAGTAGAGATGTAGCATGGAGCCATGTTCAAGGACTGTTTGTTAAATGTTACCCTGGAGAATGAGCACACAACACAGTACATGAGCAGCACCTTGTCACTAAGGTTATTTTAGGTACCATGAATATGACGAAATTTCAACTTAATGTTGAACTTAGCGTAACTTATGGCATTCCTGCTATTTTGGAACAAAAAGTTCCAGCCCTCAGGCAGGACATGCTGTGTCTTGTCTTTCTACAACACTGAAAAGCCAGAGGCATTGATAAAAGTACAGTCAAACTAACTGAAAGCCCGCCTACTTTGCAGCTTGTCTGCTTAGCCTCTGAATTACAGTCTGAAGTCTGAATCACAAGTCTTACTATACTAAAGAAGACAGAGATACTCACAAAGAGGAAGAAAGAAGGACAGACATCGATAATAAAGACATGCAAACTCAAGGGGGGGCAAGAAAGATGGGGAAACAGATGTTCACATACGAAATTAGAGACAGATACACTCAAAGAAGGCAGATGCACCCACACACCCACAAAGGAGGGTAGAATCCTGGCAATGTTGCTGAAAGCAACAATAGTGAGAGAGGGAATGGATGTGGGGAGTAAATGAGAGAGAGGAGTCAAGGGTGACTCCCAGGCTGCTGGGGGAATCATAATGCTATCAACATTGAAGGAGAGTTTGGGAGGAGTGGTGACTCATGAAGGATGGAAGGCAATGAGCTTTGTTTTGGCCATATTTAGCTTGAGTGAGCGTTGTGTCATCCAGAATGATATGGCAGAGAGACTGTAGGAAATCCACAAGGGGAAGGAGGGATAGAGGCTGGGGGAGGACAGGTAGAGCTGCGTATCATCGGCGTAGGAGTAGTACTGTAGACTGAAGGGGCTGATTGGCTCACCCAGACAGGAATTGAAGAGTTAATTAAAGGAAGGGTTCTGTAAAGCGCTTCACTTTTGAAAGCAGCTAAAAGCCTATTTTACATTAACTATACACAAGTTAATTTACTTATCAAATACCAAAAAGTGTGTAAGAGGTTTGAAGCGCTATCTGTCTCCCATCAATCTGTTATAAGTGTGTTGAATGGAAATTCAAGATGTGACATAAAGATGAAACTATACTTATATTCAAACAGTTGATCCAGAGCTCTCCATGGAAATTCTTTCAATAATAGAATCCAAACATGAAAAACAAATTTTATAAAATAATAGTGCAATATTGTCTGAATCGAGCAATATTTAAATACAATTTCAATTTCAATTTACAAGTGTTTCCAATAATCCAGTTCATTAATCCAAATTATGTGTCCCCTTTTGTGAGTAAACTTACAACCCGCAGATTTGTAAAGCACACATCATAAGGTGTAGATTTGTGAATCACACTCCACCATGAATATATCCTCCAGGTCATACACTTACTCAGTCTTAAGGTTTTTTATATTTCAAAATTATTAATTAATTCCCTTCGGAGTATCCATAAATATTCAGACAAATTCATGAATGGAACCTGCTCATATGGGACATCACCTAGATTCCCTCAGACAGAACCTGTACTCACTCTAAGGGGTATATATACTAAACTGTAGGTTTGAAAAAATGGAGATGTTGCCTATAGAATCCAACCAGATTCCAGTTATCATTTAATTAGTACATTCTACAAAATGACAGCTAGAATCTGATTGGTTACTATAGGCAACATCTCCACTTTTTCAAACCTGCAGTTTAGTAAATATACCCCCAAGCCTCTGATAGCTTATTCTCTGGCAGTGGCAAACACCCATATAGGAATGACAGGTGCCTCTGAGTTCTTTTGTTTCAAAACAAAGCCAGCAAGTTTCCAAGAAGACCAAATTGTTGGACAAACATTGCTAATCATAACTGTTTTAAAGCAATTTGCCATTGTTTACTTTTAAGTCTTAATTAAAAGTAGAATCTTAATTAAAAGTTGTTTATTTGCAAAAAAAATTTAACTCAAGTGTAAGATCCAAAGCTATCTGAATCACCTAAAGAAAGTTATTATTGTGGAGTATTCATAAAATCATATATGTTATATGATCTATTTTCCATGTGAATTTTGGACAATCCTGTGCTGCAATCTTCTTTAGAAAAATTTCTTTCCAGAAAGCCACATGCAATAAACTTCCTTATAACATTATGTACAGTGGAAATATAAACTTCAAGATCTCTGTAGATTGATTTGCAGCCTTGAGATTGTTCGTGATTGGCTACAATAAACTGTCTAACCTCCTAAAACAATTATTTTTATTTCTTTTTTTTCTATGCTTATTGCAGTACACACATTCACACAAAACATGAGAATTAGTCATTTTCTCTATTCAAGCTTATTTAATGATTTTTCTTTTTATTGCAGGCACCTGCAACATACCAGAGGTAAGTTCAGTTCCAAAGTGAAGTAGAATCACCTTCTTAAATTCTAATCTTCTAAAAGATACCAATATTTTAATCCCATCTATTTAAGGTGTTCTATGTGAAATAAGATATGACTTAGTAAATATATCTGCTTTTTGTATTTTATTCCACTAAAAGCCAAACAAATACACATGGGGACACCAAATTTATTTATTTTTAATTTCAATATATATTTTCTTTTCATCTTTCTTTTCTGCCAAGACATCCTGTTTAAAAACATAGCATGTTATAAAAAAAAAAGTATATATATTCTGAACCATATTTTCCTCCTCAATCCTACATAGCGGTCTTAAAAATGGGTTAGTCCCTTTTAGCCTTAGAGACAGGATATAAAAAACGACTCCAGGTAGTATATCGTTCTGACAGTCTCCACCATGTTCCTGGTATTGACTTTGGCTTGGCTTCTAACAATTCTACTTGGATCCGATTCTGCCCCACAATTTCTAGCTATCTTCTTGGTTCCAGACTTCACCTGACTCCTCCTTCGAATCTGTGAAGGCATTTTCTGTCCTGTCTCTGCCTATGGCTAGAAGGGACCTGCCCGATGTTTAGGCTAACATGGAGGAAAATATATTTTGCTTCCATCATCTGTAATCAATATATAAATGATATTATGAATGGTTTAAGTAATACAAAGCAATTGAAAAATTGAAAACAGTCATCATGTGGAATCCACTCGACACTCATTATCAAACACGTTTTCAACTAAAGCTACAAGGAGCATCTGCGTGTCAGCACGATAATGAGGACACCCTGATAACTGATGAGGGCACCCTGCCAGGGGGTCAGAAGTTTATTTCTTGTACTGTGAAAATAAATCTATATACAAAAGTAGTAGTAAGTGGGCTCGTATACCATACTGTCACTTCTGTTTTCATTGTCACCTTCTATTTACTTATCATTCTCGATACCACCACCTCATCAACATCAACATTTATTTACATAGTGCCAGCAATTTCTGTACCACTTATACATTGCCTCTTCTATCACTTCTAAATTGATACATTGATCCAGTGAGTGTGTGTGTGTGTGTGTGTGAGTGTGTGTGTGTACAGTGTGTGTGTGTATATATGTATATATATATATATATAAAAATATAAAATATTGTACCTGGGTTAGGGGAAAAGGCGCCATCTCCCAAGGTAGAAGGCAGTGTACACAAGTAGAAAAGTTACACAAGTTCAAAATTTTGGTGCAACTTCAAAATAAACACCTTGCCTGTCCGGTACTGACTAAGCACAACAATAATTGAAGTTCCAGAATATAGCTTACTCACAACAGATATCAGGCTATCTCCTAGAGTCCCTGCAGTCCCTTTCAACCAGGCAGAGCAGAGGCTCAGACTAATCACACTGACATCCTTTTCAAACCCACTTTACAGGTGAGACACTCACCTCAGCCCTAGACAATGCAGCTCCAGCTACTACATATAGTCTCCAACGATCCAAACCCCAGCCATGACACAACAAACAGACCCGCTACCTGTAAAAGTTCTCCCACGCTGCAGAGCGCCATTGGAGGAAATCTCGTTCCTATCCCGATATCCTCCACTATAAATTCATCCTTTCATCTTACAGCACTGCCCTTTCAATTGCCAAACAAACATTCTTCAAATTTCTAATATCCACCCAGTCTTCTAACCCACGTCGCGTCTTTGCCACCTTCAACTCACTTCTCTGTCCACCTGCACCTCCTCCTCCTTCTCCCTCACTGCCCATGATTTTGCCACTTATTTTAAAGACAATATTGACACCATTTGACAAGATATTTCCTCATGCCAAATTCCCACCTTTACCTACACTCCCCAATCCACCCTTAATTCATTCTCTCCAATTCCCTCCCAACTACTCCACTCCCTCTCCTCCACTGCATGCCCACCTCTAACTCACCTTTTCAACCTGTCTCTCTCCACTGGCACATTTCCATCCTCCTTTAAACATTTGCTCATCTCACCTATTCTAAAGAAACCATCGCTCGATCCAGCCTCTCTCTCCAACTACCGCCCTATTTCTCTCCTCCCCTTTGCCTCCAAACTAATTGAGCAATTAGTGTACAAACGCCTGTCTCACTTTCTCTTCTCTGATTCCATTCTCTACTCTCTTCAATCAGGCTTCCGCCCCCAACATTCCAATGAAACTGCTCTCACAAAAGTGACCAATGATCTACTTACTGCAAAATCTAAAGTAATATCTCCATACTCATTCTCCTAGACCTCTCTGCTGCTCTTGATACTGTTCATCACCCTCTTCTCCTATACACCCTTCACTCCATTGGCCTTTGTGACACAGTCTTTTCCTGGTTCACTTCCTACCTATCAAACCGCTCCTTTAGTGATTCTACCTCTCTCCCCTCCACTTCCACTATTTGTTGGGGTCCCACAAGGCTCTGTTCTTGGCCCTTTACTTTTTTAATTGTACTCCACTTTTCTTGGGGCACTAATTTGCTCATTCGGCCTTCAATACCACCTCTACGCTGATGACTCCCAAATCTATATCTCTTCCCCTGACCTCCCTCCTTCCTCACTATCCACTATCTCCTGTAACCAACTGTTTTTCTGCTATCTCCACATGGTTTTCCCAACGCTACCTAAAGCTCAACATGTCCAAAAGGGAGCATATTGTTTTCCCTCCTGCCAGAGTCACCACCTGCCCTCAAATCTACCTCACTGTCAATAACACCACAATTTCCTCAGGCTCCCAAACCCGCTGCCTTGATGTCACACTTGACGCCTCCCTCTGCTTTGTGCCTCACATTCGGACTCTCTCCCAGTCCTGTCAACTCCACCTTAAAATCATTGCCAGAATACGCCCTTTTCTTACTCAACATGCTAGCAAAACTCTTATCCATTCTCTCATCATCACCCGTCTTGACTATTGCAACCTCTTGCTATCTGGCATTCCTGACACCCATATATCCAAACTTCAATCCATCCTAAATGCTGCTGCAAGACTGATCTTCCGCTCTCACCACTCCACATCTGCTGCACCACTTTGCAAATCCTTACACTGTCTCCTTGTGTCCTCCAGCATAAAATTCAAATTACTCACCCTTACCTACAAATCCCTCAACAACAACACCCCTGCATACATCTCAAATCTCATATCAAAATACTCTCCCTCCCGCCTTTTTAGATCTACCTCTGACCTGCGCCTTGTCTCGTCTCTGATACCACCTCTCAGTCCCCACTTATGGAACTCCATGCCATGCTCAATCAGACTTTCCCACAGCCTTCAAACTTTTAGATGCTCTTTGAAAACCCATCTCTTTTTTAGAGGTGACCTTATCCTCGATAACACTATTCACACTAATGCACCCTCACAACTATCCCAATCTCCACTCAGAACCACACTTGCTCCATTTGTTTCAGCTGTGCCCTCTTCCCCTTAGAATGTAAGGTCTCTAATGAGCAGAGTTCTTCAAACCCTTTGTTTTCATGACTCAATTCATTTTGTCTGCATTGTCTGTTCTTGTTTTACGTATGTCCTGTTTTATGACAGTCCTTGTCTTCCCTACTGTACGGCGCTGAGGTAATAATAATAATATTAAACCATTAATCAGTCTACTGTCAGACTGGAATGAACAGATGTCCTGGACTTGGGAAATGGAAATCCAACATTCTCTCTCCATTTATACCCCAGGGACCCTTACCAGCTTTTTTGCTAAAGCTGAACACATTCTTTTGGGAAGCTCCTTCCCACACAAAAAAAACGTCCTGGGTTTTTGAAAACATTTAGATCAGAAACCTGGGACTAACATATTTGCCCAAGAACAGTAACCCTGTGTCTTTGTCACAATATATACATTGTGACATGAGCACACTTCCGATGATGCACACACGAAAACTTCTTGCTTTTACTTTGCACCTTTATTGTCAGAATGCCAAAGTAGTTCACAATACAATATTCCACACCACTTTCTTGTGACCCTGATGCCAAGTTTAACAGGGACCAACTCCCTAGTCACCGGCCATCTTGTTTGGCATTGGTCGCAATACATAATGGACAACACAGGCTTAAATACTTTACACTTCTACCCCTCATCCCTCTAGCTTGATGGACAGGTGACACTCCCACCTAGTCTTTATAGAGGAAGTTTCAGGTGCCCTGTTTGATGAGTCTCACTGTAGCCACACTGTCACAGATCCCTCCCCCTATTGTCATCAAGTAGAGTGGTGCAGACTTTGCGAGGAGCGTAAATTTTCATGACAAAATAATGCATTTGCATTTTTGTGCAAAATCGCTGGTCTATGTTATACTGTAAATATGAAAGGTTGCAGTGGCAGAACCAGCAGGTTACCTTGACATTTACCTCCCTGTTGTTCTGCATCCACTATAATGGTGCATGTCCTGTTGCTAATTAGAATTCTCTGCCTAAAAGATAATAGCGCAGATCTTCTGTGTAATTATCTTTTAAATCTTCTCCATTTTATTGCGAGGCATTCCTTCTTTATGGTTGCATATTTTTGTTGCTTTGGAAGCAACTTCTGGTTCAGATAGAGGACAGGATTCTTCATTCCAATTGTCTCCAGACATAAGACTGCACTAAAGCCAACAGCGGAGGCATCGGTTTAAAGGAAGAGTCTCTAGGTAGAGTGAGGTGCTTCTAGCACTGGAGAGGAGCAGAGGGCTAACCAGTCTGGACAACTTTTCTTTAACATATCTGTTAGCGGAGCAGCTATAGTGGCAAAATGGCTTACGAATCATCTTTAGTCACTACTAAACGTAGGAAGGTTCTTAACTGTGATTTCTTTCCCGGTCATGGCCAGGTTTTGACTGTCTCCACTAGAGATGGGCGGGTCCGGTTCTCCGAGAACCGAACCCACCCGAACTGTGGGTATCCGAGTACCGAGCTGCTCTCCTGCCCGTTCCGAATCCAAATTGAGGCCGAACGTCATCGTGACGTCGTCGGATCTCGGGGCTCGGTTCTCGCGATACTTCAACTTTATAAATACACGCCTCCACAGCAATCCATCGCCATTTGACAGAGGGAGAGAGCAGGGTGTAGTCATAGGCTGATTAGAGCAGGGACAGAGAATACAATATTGTTCTTGCAATTGCTCTAACCAAAATCGCTAGTGCAGAGAGGAGGATAAAGGGTTTATTATTTTTTCTTAATATTTGGCACTCCCCAGCGCTAATTGTGCATAAATATTTCTGGCTGTCAAAAGTCATATCTGTCAGCAGTATCTACTAAATAATTTTTCGCACTCCTCAGTGCTTTTGGGGTGTCCTCCCTAATTGTGCATTAATATTTCTGGCTGTCAAAAGTCATAACTGTCAGCAGTATCTACTAAATAATTTTTAGCACTCCTCAGTGCTTTTGTGGTGTTCTCCCTAATTGTGCATTAATATTTCTGGCTGTCAAAAGTCATATCTGTCAGCAGTATCTACTAAATAATTTTTAGCACTCCTCAGTGCTTTTGGGGTGTCCTCCCTAATTGTGCATTAATATTTCTGGCTGTCAAAAGTCATATCTGTCAGCAGTATCTACTAAATAATTTTTAGCACTCCTCAGTGCTTTTGGGGTGTCCTCCCTAATTGTGCATTAATATTTCTGGCTGTCAAAAGTCATATCTGTCAGCAGTATCTACTAAATAATTTTTAGCACTCCTCAGTGCTTTTGGGGTGTCCTCCCTAATTGTGCATTAATATTTCTGGCTGTCAAAAGTCATATCTGTCAGCAGTATCTACTAAATAATTTTTAGCACTCCTCAGTGCTTTTGGGGTGTCCTCCCTAATTGTGCATTAATATTTCTGGCTGTCAAAAGTCATATCTGTCAGCAGTATCTACTAAATAATTTTTAGCACTCCTCAGTGCTTTTGGGGTGTCCTCCCTAATTGTGCATTAATATTTCTGGCTGTCAAAAGTCATATCTGTCAGCAGTATCTACTAAATAATTTTTAGCACTCCTCAGTGCTTTTGGGGTGTCCTCCCTTATTGTGCATTAATATTTCTGGCTGTCAAAAGTCATATCTGTCAGCAGTATCTACCAAATAATTTTTAGCACTCCCCAGTGGTTTGCACTCAGAATGGATTCAAAGCAGTCCACATATGATCTGAATGAGAAACCAGGTTCTGTCACCAGTCCTGATGTTAGTGTTCCCAGTACGTCATCTGGCCAAGGCGATGTCAAACAACAGAGTGTTTTCAAATTAGTGCAAAAAACAAAAACCCCAAAAAAATTTACTGTATTGAAGCGAAAAAGAAGTGTAACTGAGCAAAAGTTAAGTGACGATAAAAAAAAATTGCAAGCATGCCATTCTACACACGCAGTGGCAAAGAGAGAATGAGGCCTTCACCTTTGGCTATTAGTGGCAGATCCCAAAAATTTACCCAGCCTACAATTGGTGCACAACTACTGTTACACGTCAAAGCCGAGCTGCAAGATAACAGTGAGGCATTACAGGAGAATATTTGCTCTGATTCACAAATGACAACAATCCCTGTGGAGAGTCCATCCAACAGTGGGATGTCTAATCGTGAGCATTCTGCTGATGTGTGCCTTAATAGCCTGAGTGTAGCCGGTGATACCCAAATTGAGGATGCCACTTTGGAATTAGAAGAGGATGAGGGGGAGATTTGTGTAGGCGACGAGGGCGCTAATGAGGATGTTGATTAGGATGAGGTTGTTTGTGTAAGTCATGCACCAGTGGCAGCAGTTCTGGCACGTGACAAGAAAAAGGCCATTGTCATGCCTGGGCATAAAACAAAAAAATCCACTTCTTATGTGTGGAATTATTTCTACCCAAATCCAGACAACAATTGTATAGCCATTTGTAGTGTATGTCAAGCCACAGTCAGTCGAGGGAGGGACCTTAACCATCTTGGAACCTCGTCTATGTTACGCCATTTAACGAGAGTTCATGGCAAAGTGTTTGGAAAAGCTGAAAGTTCTTCCCAAAAGAATACAAGCACTCCCTCATCAGCTAAGACCCTCCGCTCACCAACATACGACGGCTACAAAATACACCCACCACACCATCCTCATCAATATCCTCAGTAGCGCTCAGAGTTAGCCCGGCATCCCACTTAAGGCTGGATAACTCCGGCACTATTATTGATTCCTCTGAAGAAAGCGTTAGTCCTGCTGCTGCTGTTGCTGCTGCTGGGGGTGAATCGTCATCCCAGAGGCAGGTTAATAAAATGAGCAGTCCTACATTTCAGCAATTAACTGTGAAACAATCATTTGCGAGGGGAAGCAAATATGACAGCAGTCATCCAGTCGCCAAGCGAATCACAGACGCCATGGCTGCAATGTTAGTGTTAGATCTGCGTCCAATCTCCACAATAAACGCAGCTGGTTTTTCACAGTTAATTGAGGTTTTGTGTCCGCGTTACAGAATTCCATCACGACACCATTTCTCCCGTAAAGCTATTCCACAACTATACCAAAAAGTGTGTAAAAATGTAGAGATTGCGCTGAAAAATGCCATTCTGCCCACTGTTCACTTAACCACAGATATGTGGACAAGTGGAAGTGGCCAAACCAAAGACTATAGGACTGTGACAGCCCACTGGGTTGGTCATTCACCTTCACCAGCAGGAACAGCAGCAGCATGTACACCACTACGTAACATTTGTCACAGGCAGGCCACTCTTTGTATCACCGGCTTCACTAACAGGCATACGGCTGACAATTTGTTACGCAAACTGAGAGATGTGATTGATGCATGGCTTATACCACTCGGACTCTCCCCAGGGTATGTCATTTCAGATAACGCCAACAATATAGTGCGAGCATTACAGCTGGGTGATTTCCAACATATTCCCTGTTTTGCTCACACCATCAACTTGGTGGTACAGAGCTTCCTACGAAATAACCGTGAGGTGCAGGAGATGCTTTCGGTGGCCCATAAAATTTCAGGCCATTTCAGGCATTCAGCCACAGCATGTAGGAGATTACAGCAGCTCCAAGAGCAGTTTAACTTGCCCTGCCACCAACTTAAGCAAGAGGTGGTAACTCGGTGGAATTCCACCCTGTACATGCTTCAGAGGATGGAGGAACAGCGCAAAGCCATCCAAGCATATTGCACAAGCCATGACATTGGGAAAGGAGGGGGGATGTATTTCACTCTTGCACAGTGGGGAATCCATTCAGTGCTGTGCAAGGTGCTGAAACCATTTGAAGTTGTGACGTGTGAGGTGAGTGCAGACTCTGCTAGTTTGAGCCAAGTCATTCCTTTAATTAGACTATTGGAAAAGCAGCTTGAGAAAATGAAGGAGGAGCTGAAAGCAAACAATTCAGCAAAGTATGTTGGCCTTGTCGATCAAGTACTTAATTCGCTTCACAATGATCCTCGAGTTATTAAGATCTTGAACTCGGATCAGTACGTTTTGGCCACTGTGCTTGATCCGAGGTTTAAAACCTACAGTGAGTCTTTACTTGTAAATGAGCGAGATGTGAACTTTTGCAAGGAGCTATTGCTCAGCTAATTGGCCGCTGAACTGGGCCTCGGCTTGACGACGTGTCCTCCTTCACTTTCTCAAGCTGCTGCTCGTAAAAAATTAAATTTCCAAAAAAGAAGCAGGGAAGACACAGGGGGCAGACCAGAACAATTTAACATCTGGGCTGGTTTGAAGGATTTTTCAAAAAAATGTGTCACTTTGCCCATAACTCCATCCAATACGAGTATAAACATGCAAAGGATGGTGGAGGATTACTTTCAAGAGGTAGTTGATATGGAAATGTCAGACAGTCCCTTTCCTTACTGGGAAGAAAAGCAGGCCATTTGGAAACCCATGTACAAACTTGCTTTGCAATACCTAAGCTGCCCACCCTCCAGTGTGTACTCTGAACAAGTGTTCAGCACAGCAGGGAACTTAGTCAGTGATCGCCGTAGAAGGTTACTTCCCAAAAATGTGGAGAAAATGATGTTTATAAAAATGAACTACATCTTCCACGAGGAAGGCCTTCACCATCCAAGACATCCAAGCACTGACTGTTCTCTAATGGCGGATTCAAGCGGCGATGAATTGATAGTCTGTGATGATGACGTACACACTGATGAGGGTGAGGATTAAGCTGAAGATGATGCCGATAACATCTTTTTAAAAATTTCTATGTAAGTGTAGGGTGCAATCTACCCCCAAAGAGGAAAGGGACTTGTGGCATTTACATATCACATACCATCTTGAAAGGCTGCTGTTAGGGCAATTTATCCTTAAGGGTAGGGTGTCATAGACAGAGTGACCCTAAACTGGCTTTGTCCATTTTTCATAATATTGTACAATCTATAATGGCTGCATTTTTGGGTATTTTATACAAGTGGAGGGGGGCCTAGAGAGACAGAAACCAAACTGGCTTTCTCCATGTCAATTAATTTTGTACAGTCTATAATGGCTGAATTGTTTGGTATTTTATACAAGTGGAGGGGGGCCTTGAGAGACAGAAACCAAACTGGCTTTTTCCATTTCTTTACATATTTAACTATAAGTGTAGGGTGTAATATACATTCAAAGACGATGGCTGCATTGCCAATATGCATAGATGGAGAGGGAGACAATCTGTTTTATGTGTAGAATAAATGAAGGCCTACCAACGAAGAATTAAACTGTTTTTTTGTGATGATTTATTACCTCAACAATTAGATTACTTGTCTCTAAAACAGTTGGAGCACTAAATTGGGTTAATTTAGGCCCAAAAACATGGATTTTCCAAAAAAAGAGCAAAACAAAACCAAACAAAACACAAATAAAAACACGCAATGGCGGTTTTGCAAAACCAAAACCAAAACCAAAACACGACGGTAATCCAGATCCAAAACCGAATCCAAAACCAAAACACGGGGGTCAGTGACCATCTCTAGTCTCCACCTTCACTAGTAGGGGCTTTACTTGCCCTTGCCTGACAAAGTACCCCAAATATTTACATTTTCTCATAGCTATGGCACACTTTTCTGAGTTAGCTGTCAAGCCCATGGCCCTTAATGAAGCTAAGATCGCCTCGAATTTGACCAGATGTGACTTCCAATCTAGGGTACAAATCACTGTCATCTAAGTAGGTGGCTGTATAAGCTGTATGGGGTCATAGTAATGTATTAATTGCCCTTTGGAAGGTGGCAGGTGCTTCATGCAACCTAAAAGGTAGAATCTTATACCGGAAGTAACTATTTGACTACTGGTTAGATTTTTGACCAGTTCGTCCACCTGTGGCATAGCATAGGCATCGTACTGGGATATGCCGTTTAACCACCTAAAGCCGCTACAGAACCGAATATTTCCATTGGGTTTCAGGACAAGCACAATAGTGGATTCATCAATCACATCCAGCTGGACCATATTCTCAACCTCCTGTCTCACCGCAGCTTGTCTGGCTTCGTGAATGCGGTTTCTGCTTCACAAGAACTACCGGAGAAGTGAAAATGTCGTGTTCAATTACAGTAGTGTGCCCAGGAAAGGCAGAGAAGACATTCCTATTCTTCCTCAGCCTGATGTTTTCGCCTAATAGATAAAGTTGCCCCGATGGGAACTACAGTCTTTTCCATGACTGTACTCAATAACAGAGGAGAGGTATCCTCATCAAATTAAGGCCCTGCATATCTATAGGGAGGAGGGGGGGGGAACTGACCTGCATATCTATAGGGAGGAGGGGGGGAACTGCCCTGCATATCTATAGGGAGGAGGGGGAACTGCCCTGCATATCTATAGGGAGGAGGGGGGGAACTGCCCTGCATATCTATAGGGAGGAGGGGGAACTGCCCTGCATATCTATAGGGAGGAGGGGGGGGAACTGCCCTGCATATCTATAGGGAGGATGGGGGGGAACTGCCCTGCATATCTATAGGGAGGAGGGGGGGGAACTGCCCTGCATATCTATAGGGAGCAGGGGGGGGACTGCCCTGCATATCTATAGGGAGGAGGGGGGGGAACTGCCCTGCATATCTATAGGGAGGAGGGGGGGAACTGCCCTGCATATCTATAGGGAGGAGGGGGGGAACTGCCCTGCATATCTATAGGGAGGAGGGGGGGAACTGCCCTGCATATCTATAGGGAGGAGGGGGGGGACTGCCCTGCATATCTATAGGGAGGGGGGGGGACTACCCTGCATATCTATAGGGAGGGAGAGGGGGGACTGTCATGCATATGTATAGGGAGGGAGAGGGGGACTGTCATACAAATCTATAGGGTGGGAGGGGGCTGCCATGAAAATCTATAGGGAGGGAGGTTGATATGTATGAAGGAGGGCAGAGGAGGGGGGCTGATATATGTGGCTGGGGGAGTTTTGATGTGACAGGGGGGGGGGTAGCTACAGAGTGGAGGTAAGGAAAATAGCTGCAAGGGGGATGGATGCAGGGTGGGAGGTAAAGAAAATGGCTGCAGCAGGGGTTAAGGAAAATGGCTGTGGGGGGGGTTGTGGTTAAGGAAAATGGCTGCAGGGGGTATTTAAAAAATAGAGCAGCTTTGGGGGGCAGAATCTCATGATTGTGTGGTGGTCACATGGGTGGTCTCAGCAATCACTAGAATACTAAATATTAGTGAGATGGGGCTGGTAGAGGTTTGTATTTGATTGACAACAAATATTCAGATATTGCTTATATATGCCTTTCCAATGGGATACTTTTAGCTGGCCATAATGGAGTGTTTTGTTTTAACTAAAGGGCCTAATCATTCAGGGTTTGCATTATAATATATTTTTGCATTTTCAAAACAGGACGCCAACTTTCCAGAAGCCAGCGAGAGAATAACAAAGTTGCAAGAGAGAAGAGCAAGAACAGGTAAGAGACAATGGCACAATCTGTCTAAATTTGAATGCTGGAGAATACACCTGAACATTCATATTCAGGAGTGTTCCTATACACCTATATATTCGGAGGAGGGGGGGGGGCGCTGCGGCCGTATTAGCCTAGGGCGGCCAGAACCCTTAATCAGGCCCTGGGCATCGCTCACACTGCATAAAGGAGAACTCTTAAATACTGAAGAGCAGCAGTGAATGAGACATACCTCCCAAATTTCCCACCTGCGTGACAAAGCTGTCCCAATCAGGATGGCGGGACAAAGCCCTCAAATCAGGACTATCCTGCCTAAAACGGATGGTTGGGAGGTATGGTGTTATGCTGGGAGTGTGGTGTTTGGCTATAATGTCCCAGCCAATTGCCACAGTAGCAATCTGAGGAGCCGTGGATGCCACCTCCACCTCCCACCGCAAGGGTGGGGCTCCCTAGGGCTTACACGAGCCCTAGTAGCAGACGGTTTGTTTTTAATTAAAATGTGTATCATAAGAGATAGTCTACCCCTTACAGTACCTTAAATGATATTAGATATCTTTTCATATAATCCCTCATTGACCTCTAATATCCTTAATATGCTTATATGCTGATCTTCACCCGAATAACTCCCAGATACCCACTCTGTTATTTTCTTTTACATATTGTATGTAATAATCATCTTTTTGTTCACATGAATTGTTTGGATAAAAAAAATATTTACTTACTCAACATTCTCTATATGTCATTTTTAACAATGAATCTTAAAAATACCACTTGCAGAAAGTATTGCTAAAGATTATATTTTATCTATATTAAATGACACGTTGTCTTGCCTATCAGTTCATTTACGTGGTATTATAGTACAGTAAATGGATCCATGTGTTATCTATACTGTGGAGCAGGCATCTATTTTCAAACTCTTACTTGGGTGGAGACTGCCTAGTTATGTTACACAGCAAGTGAGTATTTGTGCTGAGTCATGGTGCACAGTGAACAGCTCTCTTCAGAAAAAATAACTTGGTCATATTAAGTTAAAACTGCTGTATCATGCCAGGTCCTGTTACATTATTTCTTTATCGCCTTGTTTTGGAGATGTGTTATATATTATCTCAAAAACACGTTGTTGTTAATTGCTGATTCACACTACTCATATTGTTTGAGCTATACTATAAAGTTTCATATTTGTGGATATCACAGAATGCTCTGCTCTTTAAGAGGAACACGAACCAAAATTAAATATTTAGTCATATAGTCCTGCAGATATATACTAGCATCTGCACAATTTTCTAACTGTGCAGCTGCTATTTTATGACTATAAGACTCAATCAACTGCAGTGCTGCAGTCTATCTCCATATACCCCTCATCTCTCTGGTCTATAGACCGGAAGCAAATGAGGATGACTGTGCAGCCGAAAATGCATCATGCTTATTGTGGAGAAACTGAGACTTCAGTGAATTCTGCAGTGCCAGGTGAGTGGAAATAAGAAAAACTTATTTAAGTTTTAGGCTTACTAAGGGAGATCATTCTATCACACACTGACCTACTGCCTCTGCTTCCTGAGTTCACAAAGCTGTTTCCACTCAGGTCTCTGCGTATGTGAGCAGATTGTCATAAAAAATAAAGTACACGTGTAACAAAGGCATCGACAGGCTGCGTGTTTGCAAATATCAAATAATGCTAAAGGCATGATTGTGTAAGTATGTATGTGGATGTGTGCCCAAAGGATTGTTTAAAGTGGTCACTGCTAGTCTGCACTGCCAGATTATAGACTTTTGCATATATTTATCACTCTTGTAAGGCTGGGTACACACTACAGAATTTTTCAACCAATGTGTTATCTACAACGATTTTACTAACGACTAAAAAAAAAAGAAGTCCCAATCAGCATGCCGATCCATTCGCACACACTATACACGTTTTACAAGATTTACCATTAGACCTGTGCTCTTCATCTGTCATAACTGTCATAACCGTCGGCTGAAAAGATCATGACTCTGTAAACTCTATGGAGATGGTGATGATGAGTGCATAGACACTGCAGGATCGGCAATCAAATGAAACGACGATCTGTATTTTGGAACGACTTGCGCTCATTGTGAAGTATATACAATAATGTGATATCGGCCGAACGGTCATTTATCAGGTGATTGGCCTGATGTTTGACTGAAAAACCTGTAGTGTGTATCTAGCCTTACTTTTATTATTATTACACATTGCAGTATTCTGCCTGTCTGACCATTCTCTCTATTTAGCCCATTACTATCCCATCACAGAACAAATGCAATCTCTCATTTGCAGATGAGAAGAGTTAGCTGGATTATGGAAGGTCTTGCTGAGGCTGGGTATATACTACAAAAACTTTCAACCAATTTGTTATCACTAAAGCTAGGTACACACCGAAGAATTTTCCGACCGACGTGTTATCTACAATGACTATACATTGAACCAAAGGTCCGATCGCTCGGACGATTAATGCGTACACACTCGTCACAGTTTAGACGATTAACGTAAGACTGTCCGTCCGGGCACCGACTTTTCCCAGCCATACTGTCGTGAGCAAAGATTAGAATTTTGTACACACTGAAACGACTTATGAGGTCCATGTCACGATATCCCCAAGAAATTTGAATGAAGGGCAGAGCATGTTCAATAGTACCCACCCCAAACCTCACAAAAAAGCGAAGGTGACATGTTTCAGTTTTTTTCAGAAGCTTATGCCACAAAGCACTAGCCACTTTCACCATTAAAAAGTCCAATGTTATAGTACTAATATAATATGATATATAATATAATATGTTGAACCTTTATTTTTTAACTGTTCATTTTTTCTACAGAATTCAATAAATCTGTTAGATGTACAATGTGTGGTTTATTCTGTGTATTTTACAAATATATGCATTAACAAGTAAATAAAGGTTCAATAATAAAACATATTCAATGTACATGTAAAGGGTTACAGAACACAGGCACAAGATGCATTATCATTTACACAGGTATACTAATATGCAACAAGACATATATAAAATACACATCTATACACAACTATAGGAAAAACAAAAACATGTTATATGCCAAAATTTATATAATTATGCACACAGACAAATGTAATACACATATTTTGTATTTTTATTAATCTGTATTGAGTGTACAATAAAGTGACACATAGCTATAATTAAGGAGGCAGACATAAGCTATACACATATAAATGAAACGTTGTTTTTTTACAACACTGACAAAGGTTTCTAATTAAAATGGCAGACATATGCTATACGCATTAACGCAATAGACAACTGCTATTGCTTTACCGCTAGAAGCACCTAATTACCAAATGAGTGATGTGCGGTCACCTCACAACGTGGGACTGGTACAGGCATCATTAATTAACACACACACCCCCAAAGAGGAGTTGCTCGTGGATCGTATACACACTACATGATCGTTAGGTGGATTGGTCAGAAAATATTAAACAGTACGACCAACCAAATGAGCCTACAATCGACACTTTAGAATGACTTTTGACCATCGTGTCATTATACACACTAACCCGACTTCAATGCCCATTTTAAATAACATAAAATAAAATGTTTAAAAGCATAATAGTGACATATGTAAGACAGTCCTCGTATCCTCTTATTGTTATGATTAATAGAAAATATAAAGATTCAGAGCAACAATTTAGGAGAAAAACTTAAATATTGACATTAATGAACGAGGTGGACATAAAGAAAGTAGGTTGGCGTTTGTAATGATATTTTTACTGTTTCCACCATGTTCAATTTCTGGATCATCCAAAAACTCATAAATATAGGTGCAGATTTATTTTGCAGGGTGTTTAATAGACATGTACCACTTGTACCATGCACACACGCACCAAATTGTGCATTTTCTAGTTCCATTCTTCATTCAATAGAGTAAAACTGTCTAGCACACATGGGCCTAAGTCATGCTTAGCAAGGCCTTCCCTGATCCGACCAACTCTTCACATTGGCAAATGAGAGGTTGCATTTGTTCTGTGATGGGATAGAAAAGGTCACGATAGATAGAAAGGTCAGACAAGCAGAGTTTGTCAGTGTGCAATAAAACATACAAAGATGACAAACATATGCAAAATATTATAGTCTGGCAGTGAAGACTGTTAGTGCAGCAATATTGCCACAGTGTATCAATTGGTGACAATATGATGAGTTTTGTGTGATATAGGTAATAAATTGTATTTTCTAGTTAGCCTCTAGCTATTTCACATGTGTTAAACACTGTTTTGGCATTTTACCACTAATAAGTAGCCAAGTCTGCTTCAATGTACTTTCCCAGCTAATGCATATCCATAATAATCTACATGCAGTCATGAGCAAACATCTCATAGTTTAGTTTGCAGAGCTATTTTCCCATCCAGAGAAAAAAAATGTGGTTAAATTTGTCTGTAGGCAAAAAAGTACAGTCAACATCAAGGGTATCTAATTAATTCGGGATTTGTTATTATAGAATACTGTTTTAATAATAAAGTAGTCAAACTGTATATTAAAATAGGTGCACTAGAAATGGTGCTAGATTTTATGCTATAAATTGAAATAAAATTCTAGCAAAATTAATAAAGTTATGCAAATTTTTTTTTATAGAGACCACTATTTATAGTGAACAATTTTGTGGATGGTAAAAAAGCAAAATTCATAAACATATTAAAAATAATAGGTGAATATTATTGACAGAGATATACTTATGCATTATTTCTTGGGTGGTAAAGATTATACATTGCTTGCTTATACACTTTCTCAAAGTCACACACTTAGAGCAGTTTTCCAAGCAGGGCATGCATATCTGATTAAGTCACAATGACCCCATCACTCTCATTATTCACGTCAGGCATCAACCCTTGGCACGCATGTCACAGGATGGCACTTGAGGAGCTTTTGTTTAGCACATGAGTCCTGTGTTCCTGTTTTCCTCCTCTCCTCGTGGTGTACAGCTGCTACGCATATTGCAGCTTCTCCCTGATTTTTAGCCCATGATTTTCCAGGCAAGTTGCATTCTCTCTGTTATCTACGTTTGGTACATGTCATTATATTATTGTGAGCAAGTTTTTTCAAGACTAAAAAACAGTTAGTCCTGCTGGCAGTAGATTAACAGTTCCAAATTCTGAAGCATGTCTTCGTCTACAAACTGAAATAATCAACCTACCCTGAACAAATTTGCTGAAGGACAGGGAGGCCCATAACATTTTAAGTACCCATCTGTTACTTTTGTAAAAGATTATATATATTCAAATATGGGTGGCACTCCATAATTTTTTTTGGCTTGTAATGTTCATCATCTGGCACCGAAGAGAACAACATTGCGTACCCCTGATTTAAGCCATAAATAAGGCTAAAATGAGTAGTGTTTTATTATCATTGTTTCTCCTATTAGAACAAGCACTATGTGAGCACTACGGTCTTGATGAAGTCAGGAGTGCGCAGAGCCAATTTACGTGCGTTTTAAAACAAACACACGTTGCGCTAGCATGACTTGATGAATCAGGCCCAAAGAGCAGGGCCGCCATCAGGGGGGTACAGGGGGTACTGTTGTACCGGGCCCGGGCTCACCAGGGGGCCCGGTGCAACAGCGCAACACAAACTTATATGGGGGCCCACTGTCTTGCAGTCCGCTGGTCTCCGCTGCTCTGCGCTGATGTCTTCAGCCTGGCTGTCACCGTGACAGCCAGGTACCAGAATGCGATCGCAGGGGTGGAGGAATCAGTCCCCTGCGATCATGTGATCCCTGCGTGACAGCCAGGCTGAAGACATCAGCGCAGAGTAGCGGAGACCAGCGGACTGCAAGACAGCGGGCCCCCAGGTAAGTTTGTGGTGCACTGTTGCTCATGGGGGGGTGCTCATCGGGGGGGGGGGGGGGGGGCTCGTACTGGGCCCCATGATTTCTAATGGCGGCCCTGCCAAAGTGTTCTGCAGTGCTCATTTATTGAGCTTCGTAAATAAGGCAGCGTGAATTAGTAAATCAATGAGCTGATCTGTTTACTGTCTGAAGTGTCCTGGACAGTTTATAGCATTATTAGAGATGGGGAAACTGTAGTTAGGTCATAAGTTATTCTTATTATCCTGAGCTGCCAACCAGCCAACATTTATAGAACAGATTTAATTTGTGCTTAATTTGCACTGAAGTACGCCAACATATAATAAGAAGAAAATTACACTGTTATATAAACAACTAATCCTCAGTGAACTTTAAAATGTTTTCCAGACTGAAGCACCATATGGGAAATACCAGGAAGAAAAAAAATCTCACCTTTCTCTTATCTCATATGACTTTGATCATTTAAAACAGATTAAGAGCATATTGAGAAGGAGGCAAATGTAACCAAGACTAAATTCCAAGCACCATCTGATTCTGTTACATGCTATTTACCTATTCATTGCAAAAGAAATATGTTACAGTTCCTTGTCACGGAAACTGTACATTTTTTTCTGTAGTACCTCCTTCTAGAAGGAGGTACTACAGAAAAAATGCAGTAAAGTAGGAAGAAATATCTGTTTTACAAGAATTTTTATTTCTTTATTTGCTAAAAAAAAAAGGTTTAAAGTGAAGCAAAAGGGTACTTATATATTTAGTTATCTAAAAAAGGGGGGGCATCTCTTTAAGGCTGGTTACCCACTGTCTTCTGAATGCTCACCTCAATTGCGTTTTGAATGCAAGTGAAAAGGATAGAATGGATTTTATTTTCAAATACCTATGCATGCTATGTGTTCATGCCCATTTTTATTGATGCTTGTGTTAGTATTTGTGTTATCACACCCTTTTTCACGCTGCTTCTTCCATTTCAGTGTATTCAAAGGATGTCCCTCCACCTGAAAATTTCTTTAGTCTCTAAGAGAGCACATTGCGTACATACAGTTTAACCACTGTTGTGTTGTATTTTTTCCATTCATTTCAATTGAGTTGTGTGTTAAATTGAAATGCTATTGAAATAAATAGGCCATTCATTTCAATAGTCCTTTACTTTCGATGGAGTCGCTACATAAAGCACACTGGAAATCCCATTGAAATTAATTGGTTGTTTAAATAAATAGAAAAAGCTCTGTGCTGCTTGTGTTTTGGATGCATACACAAATAAATGCAGATTGTGCCCTGTGCATATCAGGTACATCGCATGTGATCCACATATAATTTATGAGCGTTCATATGCCTTTTCACATGTGATTTACATGCAGATGGTTAACCAACCTAATTCCACAACTTTCTATTTAGTGGTGTAGCAGCAGGGGTCACTGAGGTTGCATCTCTGATTGGACCTATGGGTCACCGGTGCCCAGGCTGCAAACCCTATTGCATACAGCCTGACATTAGATCCAATGGTAGCTTTGTTGGTCTTAAGTACTGCTACTGACTGCTATCTGTCTGGGAGCAGCACTACCTCCAGTAGTAAGGTACGCCTGTCTCTCTCTCCTGTGCATGTGACATCAGCAGAGGGGAGGATAGTAAGGGTACTACAGTCATGGTGAGTAAGATGAAGTGTATTTTATATGTATTTGATGTGTATGATTTATGTGTCTAACATTATCTATTATATGTGATGATGGTAAAGGAGATATATGTAAGCTCTATGTAATATGTGACCAAATGTAAATGAAAGTCTGATTAATATATCTGGATTGTTCGGTGCATTTATACTGATAATGTGCATTGTTAAAGTTATATGTAATTAATATATACACTTAGGGGCTCATGGAGAGTTGAAAGTAAGTCTGCTTTTCGCATACAATACGCATTTCTGTGCTGCGCATGAACACCAAAATGCCTAAGTCTGCATATGAAGATTTTGTTGCATTTTACAATTCCGACTGAAAGGTGGAGCAGGGAAGGGATGGGCAATCATAGGCCTAATACAGTAACAGTATGTTCACGTAATTGCGACTGAAGTAGACTTGGGCACATATGCATATAAAGCCTGCCAGGAAGTGAATTTCTTGTGAGTGCTGGAGAGCTGGTGCAATGAGATGCAGTGATGATGATGATGATGACAATCAGAGGAACTAGCTAGCTGCTTCTGATTGTCTGATTGGCCCTTTACATTGATAGTACTTTTTCTTTTTTTTAGTATGGTTGCTATATTATGAAGTTGTAGTCATCTGCTAAGACTGAACGCCATTACTCTCTCCTAATTCTCCTTGATCTCTCGGCTGCATTTGACACCGTTGACCACTCTCTTCTCATACAAACGCTGCAATCCCTAGGTCTTCAAGACACAGTTCTATCCTGGTTCTCATCTTACCTCTCTAATCGCTCTTTCACTGTTAATTTCTCTGGAGCCACCTCTGCTCCGCTTCCCCTATCAGTTGGAGTACCACAAGGCTCGGTGCTAGGTCCTCTGCTGTTCTCTATCTATACCGCTTCTCTTGGAAATCTAATAAGTTCCTTTGGCTTTCAGTATCATCTCTATGCGGATGATACCCAAATCTATCTATCCTCTCCTGATATCTCGACATCTGTGTTGTCCCGTGTAACTGACTGTCTTTCTGCCATTTCATCTTGGATGTCCTCTCGTCAACTCAAACTTAATCTTTCTAAAACAGAGTTAATAATATTCCCACCCGCCAACAAGAGCATACCTGACATTTCTATCTCTGTTGATAACATGACCATAAATCCCACCCCACAAGCTCGCTGCCTAGGTGTAATCCTTGATTCACGCCTATCCTTTGTTCCCCACATTGACTCTATATCTAAATCATGTTACATACATCTAAAGAACATTTCCAGAATCCGCACATATCTCACACAAGACACTGCTAAAACCTTAATTCATGCACTAATCATCTCCCGCATTGACTATTGCAATTCCCTCCTTACTGGTCTTCCCAAAAACAGACTCAAACCCCTAAAATCTATTTTGCATGCTTCGGCAAGACTGATTTTCCTTGCAAATAGCTATTCCTCTGTTGAATCACTCTGTATGTCTCTACACTGGCTGCCTGTCTTCTACCGAATCCAATATAAAATACTTTTACTAACCTACAAGGCCATCAACAAAGCTGCACCAACATACATCTCCTCTCTTGTCTCAAAATATCTCCCAACTCGGCAACTCCGTTCTGCAAAAGATCTGCGTCTCTCATCCACCCTCATTACATCCTCCCATTCCCGGTTACAGGACTTTTTTCGGGCTGCACCCACTCTATGGAACTTTCTCCCTCGCACAATAAGACTCTCCTCTGTTCTACAAACTTTCAAGCGTTCTCTGAAAACCTACCTATTCAGACAAGCTTATAATATTCCTCAACCACCATCTTAACCTCACTACCTTTAGCCTGTTACACAATTTCACACAAGACAACTACCCCCGGACCAACATTGTTGTGTGACAGGATCATTTAGCTTATGAGTCACCCTACCTTTGCAGTCTGGCTGGGCCAAGATGCAAAATGTATACTTAACCTCATGTGTCAATCTCCCATTGTCCCATAGATTGTAAGCTTGCGAGCAGGGCCTTCTTACCTCTTTGTCTGTTTTACCCAGTTTGTTTATTAGTTTATTACGTTTGTCCCCAATTGTAAAGCGCTACGGAATATGTTGGCGCTATATAAATAAATGATGATGATGATGATGATGATGCTTGCATTGCTTAATAGATATTTCCATTTGTAATGAGGCAGAAAAGATTTCCATTTTAGTTATAAAGGGGTAAACAACAGTTGTTAGTTTGTATATTTAATTATATTTTATATGGAAAATGTGACTTTCCAAACACTATTCTCTTTTAAGTATATGACACTTCATTACATTATTTTATTGTGAACAAATAGGGTAATGTGACTTTAGCATTTTCTATTAACCCTCTCAAGCCTCATCTCTACGCAACTCCTATGATATTCTTACGCTTTCTCTACACTATCGTGGTGAGTACATATACAAACTTAAAAAATAGGCAACATAGATGGGACCATATGGCTGCCATGGAAAGGAAATCAATGGCAATAATTAGAGATGCTCAGACTCGATTTTCGAAAAACCGAGTCCCCCCAAACATTCTGGCTCAGTACTTTCCCGCTTCCTTGGAACTGGAATCGAGGCAAAATGTCATTGTTGTAAGTACCTCCCTCCACTGGAGATCTGGCACCATTGCTCAGACAGACACAGGAGGGATAGCAGCGTTCTTGGCAGTCTCCAGTGCCATTGCTCAGCACCATTGCTCACACAGAAACAGGAGGGGTGGCAGTGTTCTTGTCACTCTCCAGTGCCATTGCTCAGCACCATTGCTCACAAAGAAACAGGAGGAATGGCAGTGGACTTGTCACTCTCCAGTCTCCAGTGACATTGCTCATTGCCATTGCTCGCACAGAAGCAGGGGTAGCAGTGTTCTTGTCACTCTCCAGTCTCCAATATCATTGCTCTGTGCCTTATCTCGCACAGAAACAGGGGTAGCAGTGTTCCTGTCACTCTCCAATCTCCAGTACCATTACTCACACAGAAACAGTATTATTAAGTTGTCAATTCACATGGTGGACAGTATGATTAGGTAGACTATTCAGATGTGGACAGTATTATTATAGGGCAAGGGATATGGTTAAGTACAAGTCTAGGGACAGGGAGAGGGACAGGGATAGGGATAGGGACATGGATAAGGATAGGGACAGGGTTACGGACAGGAGGGTTAGAGTTAGGGATAATACTGTCTATATTTGAATTGTCAACCTAATAAATACTGTCTACATTTCAATTGCTGTCCTAATAATACTGTTGATGTCATTATATTGTCAAGTTTATAACCTTGTCTAGTCTACTGCCCATCATTCATATTACGGCAATCCAACATAAGGGTGGGTGGGAGGTCCAAGGACAATTCCATCTTGCACCACTTTTCTTTTCTGCCACTGCTTTTTGGCAATTTTTCCTAGATGTGATATAAACTGCCACGTGTTTGTTTCGTTGCTCTATCGCTTAGTAACCAGCCTGCTCGCTGCAGTCTTTGGCCTAAACTGGATGAAAATAATATTGTGACCTGTCAGGTGGTCAAAATTGACTGGAAATTACTGCTATTAAGGTTAATAATAGTGTAGGAACAAAAAAGAGCCAAATTATCTGATTTTAGCATTTTTTTAGAAATTGTTGCAAAAAAATACAGATTCAAAACCAAAACCATAACCAAAACACATGAGGGCGGTTTTTTCAAAGCCAAAACCAAAAACCAAAACACAAAGTTAATACAGATCTAAAACTACAACACGAGGGTCAGTGAACATCCCAAGTAATAATTAGCTTATTTTCTTATTACTCAGTGGCAGACATCCACAATGGGATGTTAGTGGGTTTCTCATAATCATCAGTACAAATGCAAATATATGCAACAAAATTTTTTTGCTTGAAGGACATCCCTTCCACACTGAGCTTCTGCAGAGGATCTCACATTAAGAAGATAATGTCTGGTAAAGGTATGAAGATATGACAACCATGCTGATTTGTATAAATACTCTGCTGTAGGCTCTACAAGGGCAATGGCAATCTATGCCCTAGTAGAACGTGCCTTTATTATTCCTGGCACCTTTTGACTGTTCCTCTGGTAAGTCACCACAATCACATCTTTGATCCATCTTGCAAGAGTCTGTTTTGATGGAGCTTGGCTCCCACAGTGACAAATGTTTGATACAAGGGTGATTCTTTTCACTGCCTGAAAGAAATTCATAACAAGTTTATCTGTTCCCAATTTGGTGTCCCAAAAAATATTTAGAGCTGACCCTTGGATTTTCAGGGTATTGAGAGTAAGCCCTGTATGCATCCCTATGCATTGGTTGCTATAAACAACATCCAGGGCCGGTGCTAGGGTCCATGCTGCCCTAGGCAAAATTGGAGCCCTCTCCCCCCCCCCCCCCGCAAAAATCGGCGCCCTCCTCCCTCCTCCCTCCTCCCCCCTCACCCTGTCTTTTCTTACCTTGTCTCACCACCGCCGCCTCTCTGCTCCGTCTCCTCCCCTCCACTCACTGACACTAGTGAGTGGAGGGGAGGAGACGGAGCAGAAAGGCGGCGGTGGTGAGCAATAGCCTCTTTCCCCCCCTCCCCATGCATCTGAATGCTGTGTGGCGGCTGTGACAGGTATGGTCAGCGGTCGCCGCACAGTTTTAAAATTAATTTCCAGTTCTGTGGCGCCCTCCAGGCGCCCTCCAGAGCCCGGCGCCCTAGGCAAGTGCCTAACCTTGCCTAATGGGAGCGCCGGGCCTGACAACATCTCCATTTTTTCAAAACACAGCTTGAAAAATTTACCCCTACGGCTGTTCCAAAAGCATTCCCCAAGCCACTGCAAATCACAGGTGGTATGGCCAAAAGAGGAAGTACTGCTATGACTTCCTTTGCTTCTATCTTTGTCTTCTGCAGAGTGCAGATAATAAGAGGATAAGGAGGGAAACATATCCTAGTTTGCAGTTCTGTGGGATTGATAGAGGATCTATTCCCCTTGTTCTGATGTCTCTGTGATGGTAAAAAAAAGTTTTTAAAACAAATGAGTTTTAGGTGTTTGAAGAGAATACCATTAGATCTATTTGAGTTATCCCATAGTTTTGTACTTGGAGTTGAAATACTTCCTTGTGTAGGGTTCATTCTCCTGGATGGATTTGATATTGAGTCAAATAATGTTATATCTTGCTGTAATTGCCTGGTACATGGATATCAAATTCTTTTTTGCACACAACAGAAATGTGGATACATCCACAATCATGGACTTGCACCTTAGCTGCTTAAAAAAAAAGCAACTACTATCCCACTGTCTGATAATACTTTGAGATGTTTTTGTTTTAAGAGGAATTAATATGTTGATTTGCGTGGCATACTGTTCTCATTTATATAAAAATATTTGCATGTAGATGTCTTTTGTTCTATAGCCTTGTACCACTTTTGCATTTAGATGAAAGTCTTTGGTCATCACACCCATTCAGGGTCTAAGAAGGACACATCATGATATTTTAATTTTTGATTTTTACGCTATATCAGAGATTTCTATGGAAGCCTGATAAATTGATCTAGGCATGTTGGATTGTGATACCACTGATAGAGTATAGGGACAATTCGAGATCGTTTATATACCACTTTGCCCAAGGAAGAATGCCTTTTGTGGACGAGAACATTCCTAGAAGATGGAGACACTTTTTTATCAGCACTGTTTTTTGCGACTGAAACAGTTAAGCTAGATGCTGAATTCTGATAAACATACTATGTCCTTGTTAGCAGTGTCGGACTGGGGCATGAAGCGCCCATTGGGGGACTGCAATGCTAGAGGCCTACCACAGGGGGTGTGGCCAGTCGTCATAGATACGAGACCAGACACTTGAGGGGGAGTGGTCAGCCCACGAAAGACATTTAGCACCATAGTGTTGTATATGAAGAATGCAGTATGTATATAAAGAGTACACAGTCTTGACCTGCCCCTTAGATTGGGCAGAACAGTCACCAAAAATCGGCATTGCTCCACTACTCAGAACATTTCACAGACTGTCCTACCTGTTCTTGTCACTTTCACCACCTGTGGCTGCTGGTTTCTTTAGTTGCGGCTTGTCTGGATCCTGGAATGTTGGGGGCCCTATTTGGAAAAAATAATGGGTACATTTAGAAAATTCCAACCAGCCCCAGCATTAAATCAATAGGACCCACAATTAATACTTAGGCCTTCCTCCAGCCCCAACATTAAAGTAATAGTATTCCCATTTAATAAATAAACCTATTTCCCTCACTCCAGACAGCCCCAGCAATAAATTAATTGCATTTACATATAATAAATATACCTATTTCCCGCAACCTTCACTGCCATTAAATAATTAATATTTACATTTAATAAATAGACCTCATGCTCCCCAAACTCAGCCCCACATTTAATTAATAGCCCCCAAACCACCCCATCTTAAATTAATAGTCCCCACTATCAAATTAAATTGCCCCACCATCACCCCACAAACAAAATAGCACCCTTTAGTTAGTCACCACCTACCACACACACATAACATTGCCACAAGCCCGCTGTGCCATCACTCACACATTACTGTGTCCCTTAATCACCATGCTGTGCCTCCTTATGATCACACTGTGCCCTCCATGCTGCTTTGGCCCCCCTTCACACTCTGCCATGCTGCTTTGACCCCCCTTTAAACTCTGCTATGCTGCTTTGGCCCCCCTTCATACTCTGCCATAGTGCCTTTGCCCCTTTTCACTCTCTGCCATGCTCTCTGTGCTCCCCCTTCACTCTTTACCATGCTGTCTGTGCTCCCCCATCACTCTCTGCCATGCTGTCTGTGCTCCCCCTTCACTCTCTGCCATGCTGTCTGTACTCCCCCTTCATTCTCTGTTATGCTGTCTGTGCTCCCCCTTGCTTCCATTCCTTCACTTACCTTTTCTATCGGCTTCTTTCTTTTCTTCTCTTCTTCTGTCTTCTTGCCGACTCCTCTCTGCGCCGTTCTTTACTGAATGTCGGGCGTGATGACGTTACGCGCTGGGGTCACGTGAGTATTTTTTTTTCTAATTTTTTTTTAAGTTACCCGCTCCCCCCTCCATCGAAGAGGGGAGTGATCAGGGTACCCCGGCACTCTGGCGCCCCAGTCCGACCCTGCTTGTTAGGATTATCAGCATGAAAACCACAGAGAATAGTTGTAAATGCAAACAGAGTGTCTTTATTTTGAACACCGGTCACAGAGGTTATAGTCAAATGCAGTCAATAGTAATACAGCTCTCACAGGGCCGTAACTAGGGCTGCGTGGTAGGGGCGACCTCCCAGGGTGCAACACTGAAGGGAGGCACAGTTTATGAATATCTTCAGGTAATTTGGTTAAAACTGAGGACTAGGGGGGACAGCATTTTTGTTTCTCGCCCCAGGTGCTAAAGTTTTAGGTTACGGCTCTGAGCTATCACAAGTCCATACGTACAAAAGGTAATGCTGCTAAGATATATTTGCAGATAGAAACAAAAGTACTTGATAATATTGGTAAGATATATTGTAGACAGGAATAAAAGTACTTGATAATGCTGGTGACCAGGATTAGCAGATGAGTTGGTGCATAATAGGTTAAGTGTGGATTCATGTTACCAGGTTTAGCAGATTAAGTGCAGACACAAGCAGACTGAATTACCAGGTTTGCCAGGAGGCACGAGACATTGGACGATCCATGAGAGAATCAGGCAAAAGGACAGTCAGGCAAGCCAGGGGTCAGAAACTGCTAGATCCAAAATATACCGGGGAATAAGCAGGAGTCAGCTCAAATGAAACTAGTGTCTGGGTCACAAAAGGAGGTGGAGGATGATGGAACAAAGCAGGAGCCAAATGCCAGGAAGAAGTCAGGTTCCAAACAGGAGTATCACAGATACCAGAAGCAGAGACAAATGACCTGGCACTAATCTGTAGGAAAAGGCAGTCTTAAAAGGTCAGAAGCAGATGATCACGATCCAGATCAGATAATGAGGATTTAACCCCTTGCAGGCAAGGAGAAACTGTCCAGGTATAACAGCAGCCCCTCTGGTAGCACAGAGGTACTGCATGCCAAATTCAAAATAAGGACAGAGTCCTAAAAGTCCTGTGCCGTGTCTTTCTGAACTCTCAAGATTTGTAGTTGCTGAAATGGCCCTTGTCGTCTTTAATCTGCATTGATTTATCCAAAAAGAAAACCATGACTTGGACTGTTCTATATTTGGCAATGTGCTCTGATATTCCTGTTACCAGAATGTCGTCCAGATAAGGCCATACTGCAATTCCTTGCTTTCTGAGAATGGCCATAAGTAATACCAGCACCTTGGTGAAGTTTCTTGGAGAAATGGACAGTTCAAATGGGAGAAATGCAGTGTTCGAAGTGGAAATTTAGAAGTGGCTGTATGGAAATTTACAAGTGGATGTATGGAAAATGTAAGTGAATGAAATTTAGTTTTACAAGGCAGTAGAAGAAATGGCTTTATGGCATACCACCATATGCCAGCCCACTGGAGACACGAGAACTGTAAATGGAGTTCCCTCCAAAACAACTTGGTGATGCTGAGCTACAATAGGAATGTGTAGATATGCATCTTGAAGATATATTGAAGTAAGAAAGTCTTCTTTCTCTATTGCATGTAGAATGGACTGTACTCATTTCACTTGGAAATATATTGCTTGAATTAATTGATTAAAGTGTCTCAGATTGAGACTGTTCAAAATCGTCCTGAGGATTTTTGTACTAGTAATATTTTAGAACAAATTCTTTGCCCCTCTACTGCAACAAGAGCAATTACCTGCATTTTCTAATAGATACTGTAGCCTGTCCCGTAATGCCTTAATTTCTACTGGAGATGAGGGAAATTAGATTTTCACTGAGATATTCCCACTAGATAATTGATGATGTCAGGATTTCGTGGAAGAAGATCTAGACAATAGTAATTGCAGGGTCTTTGACTAACTTACCCTCTCTATTTCTGAATGCGCAAAAATGTTGTTTAAATGTGTTTTCATTATGCTGCCAGAAACTTTGTTTCCCTGGACAATAATTTCAGGCTTCTTTAAATTGTTGGTGAGACGCTGATGAAGATAAGTTTCTATTCTGCCTATCTTGTAGTAAACTATATGATTTACCTCCAGTGACTGTTTGAATTATTGTGTCCAGTTTTTCTCTAAATAGAAAATCTCCAAGAAACGGAAATGTCGTTAGATTAGTTTTTGAGTGCGGATTCTTTCACCAAGGTCATAGTCACAAGGCTCTTCTTGTACCCCACTGGTAGAGACTGTAGATGAAAAATAAGAGGCCTTACACAGAGAGTGTCAATTCCTTTTTATATCAATCCAATACTTTTATTCAATACTGTCTATTTATTTTATCTTGCATATTCTTATTTGCATCCAAACTCTCAGTACTCTGGAGTCTGCAGCCATCGCTATACTGGACTTAAGGGCTATTCCTAAACTAATAAGCATTTTCTTAAAACATTTCTCCATAGAATCATAAAGTGTGCCTGTATCTTCTAATGAATATTTGTCCTTGTAGATAAGCCAGCCACGGCTGTATCTATTTTAGGCACCAAACACCATTTGGATGCTCCCTCATCCTGAAAGGGACACATACGGTTAAGTCTTTTAAAATTAAACTGTCTTTAATCCTTGTGATGCCATTCTTTATTTATTAGATTTTTTACTACTTCATACACTATAAACACTATATTTTCCTCCATTGATCTAAAAGAGAGGATCTTGGCATAAAGCTGAAGCTGGGGTATCATATATCCATGTGGTTTTGTTAATTTGTTTAAGTAAGACATTAACTATTTCAGCATTAAGTTCTAATGGATTTTTCCCAATTTCTTCTGACTAATTTAATGATAACTCCAGTTATTCCCAGGTATTCACTAGCACCTGAGGGACCAGTCTCTTCTGACCCTGTATACTATACTAGTCTTCTTTAAAGGCGAATTTCTTTAATTTGTTCAGGCGGTTGAGCTGGGGTTTCTTTAGACCCAAAAACACAGTTTATACTTACAGACCCTGCACCAACCTCTGGTAATGCTATACCACAAATTCCACACACACACAGTAATGCATTTTTCAAGATTTATTTCTTCCAGCGGGATTCACAAGAGCACCGAGAAAAGACAGACACACCAAAAATTATGCTAGAAGAATTATTTAAATAAATTACCCTTAAAAATGGGTTTTAATCTAAAAGACCCAGGGATAAATTTATCAAGCTGGGATTTTCCGGCAGCTTTGGAAAGTGGAAATGTTGCCTATAGCAATCAATCAGATACTAGCTACCATTTTGTAGAATGCACTAAATAAATGATAACTAGAATCTGATTGGTTGCTATATTATTATCATTTATTTGTTAGGCGCCACAAGGTATCCGCAGCGCAGCGGTATCCATTGCTATAGGCAACATCTCCACTTTTCAAACCCGCCGGAAACTCGCAGCTTGAAAAATTTACCCTTCAGTTTTCTTCAGCCTTTAAGGAGAGAGCTCAGGCTGTATTTCTGCAGAACTCATGTTGTCACTGAATCTGTCAGCATTCAGGATGGAACTGATCATCATCATCATCATCATTTATTTATATAGCGCCACTAATTCCGCAGCGCTATACAGAGAATGCACTCACATCAGTCCCTGTCCCATTGGGGCTTACAGTCTAAATTCCCTAACACGTACAGATTAGGGTCAATTTGTTCGCAGCCAATTAACCTACCAGTATATTTTTAGATTATGGGAGGAAACCGGAGCATCCGGAGGAAACCCACGGAAACACGGGGAGAACATACAAACTCCTCACAGATAAGGCCATGGTCGGGAATTGAACTCATGACCCCAGTACTTATTGTGTCTTCCTTCGGTTAGCTGACCTAGGAGTTGTATCACCTGCGCTCAGGGAGCTCCCTGTTACCGGAGTGCCCCAGCTTACCGCTCTGCGATTGCTATGATGAAGGCAAGATAGCAGACAGTGCTACCAAAGTGTCACAGGGACCATCCAAAACACAGAGAACAGGTAAGTACATAACATAATAAAGTACACAATACTTACACCACTTCACTCAGCTGAGAGAAAGAAAAAGACTCCAAATGGAAGGAAGAGTCACACTATATACCTTCTGGGGTGTTGATTTTTCCTGACTCATCTTAGTAAGGAATTAGCCCATTGTGGATGTCAGAAATGGAGTGAAAAGGCAATAGAGGGTATGGCGGCAAACCTTAAAAAACAGCATGAGTTATATATAAAATTTACATACAGATGCAAAGGAGACATGAAAAGACCCAGAAAAATTATGCTTGTTTGAAAGATACCTTAAACATTATTTTGAAGTTCTGCAACCATTCAAATGGCTTCTCATGACAAGCAGTAATAATTAAGAAAAAGGTAGAATAGGGACATTTATTTGGTTACATAATTGCCAAAATTATATATTATGTTTAATTCATTTGTAAATAACATACCTAGCCACAATTATATCTGTGTACATGAAAATAGTTTATATAATTGATTTTAGCAGCAGTAATATTTTATAAGATTAGTTAAAAAAAAATTGCAAATGTACTTAAAAAGGAGGACATGACAAGCATTTATACAGTTTTGTACCATTTATTTGATTTACGCTTATGCTATGCTTGAAAAAAATTAGGTTAAGACCACTTTGTAGTACTATATAACAAGGTCCTGCAGTTGTAATTCAACTGTTATTGGGGTATACAGAGACACAGACAGACACTAATGTTCCCAATATACATTGAAATCTACTGATACAGTTACATTACACTGTAAAATGTTAAAATCAGATACGAAAAAAGGCAAATCTAAACCATTTATTTCTGTAGCTAGGCATTGCCTTATTACACATTGAAATGCATCTGGTATAACAGCGCAATTATGTCAGATTTCAATGGGAATATGAATAAAATCAGTTTATGGATGATTATAATTTGCTGCATTTTAAGAACAAATCTAAAATATTATTTTCAGTTCTAGGTTGCTATTATATGAAAATATAGTCTTATGTTCATGAACCATGCAATTAATTCAGTGGAAAAACAACATACAAATAACTAAAATGGATTACAAAGTATAATATAGTATATAAGACAACTTTACTTTGTAACTAAATAAAAAAGTTTTTCTCTTGCAAGTTTCACTATTAGTCAATAAATGTAATTGAGGAATTCAGAAATTGGATATGTAGAGATTCTCGGGCTCAGTTCCCCAAGAACCGAACACACCTGAACTCTGACTTTTCGCGCCCTCGGAATTTAAAACGAGGCAAAACATCATTGTGACGTCATCGGAGCTCACGAGTTTTTGATGCTATAAGTACCGCCTTCCACGGCGATCCAGCGCCATTTCACAGAGGGACACAGAAGGGGTAGCAAAGTTCTTGGCAGTCTCTAGTCAGGGGCGGATCTAGGCAATTGCTCTACCCGGGGCGATTTTAGGGGGGACGATTTAGGCCCCGTCCCCTTTCTGATGTCTAAGGCTGCCGGCGGCTGCACAGTATGTGCAGGTCCGCTCGGCAGTGACAGTGTGCTGCCCGGCTGCTCTGATTGTTTAAAACACAATCAGAGCAGCCGGGCAGCACACTGTCACTGCCGAACGGACCTGCACAGTGTGCAGCTGTCGGCAGCAAGCCCGATTGCCCCCCCCCCTGGATCCGCCACTGTCTCTAGTGCAGTTGGGCAGCGTCATAGGTAGAACAGAAAGAGGAGGGGTAGTAGTGTTCTTCAAAGTCTCCAATGACATTCAGGAGAGCTCCATTGCTTCATTGCTAATTGCCATTGCTGAAATAGAAATAAGGCTGGCAAGCTTGTTCTTCTAAATCTGCAGTCAAATTGTACAGTGTTATATAGGTAACATACAAAGAGGAGAGCTCCATTGCTAATTGTCATTGCTGAAATAGAAATAATAGGTCTGGCAGGTTTGGTCTTCTAAATCTGCAGTCACATTGTACTGTGTTATCAAAATGGATTTACAGCAGTACACAGAAGACCAGGAGCACCACAAAGCTGCTGGCACCAGTCATGATGATAGTAATCCCTATATGTCATCTGCTAAAGCCTATCTTAAAGTGCATAGTGTTTTTAAGTCAGAGAAACAAAAATGTAGAAAAAACACCTTTTACCTTGCTAAAGAAAAAAAGACCTCTAATCCAGGCAAAGTTAAATGCAGAAAAAAAATAAAATTGCCAACATGCTATTCTACACAAGCAGTGGTAAGGAAAGAATGAGGCCTTCGCCTTTCCCTATGAGTGCTACTTCTGCAACTGTCACTGAGGCATCTTCTTGTAAGGTCAGTCATGACCAAGCAAGACCTTGTCATTCGGACTCCAAAAGTGGTGTCCAAATACTTTTACGTGTGAAAGCCGAGCGGGAAGAAAACAGTAAGGCATTAGAGGAAAATGTATGTTCTGATTCAGAAATTAGACAAATCCTGAGGAGAGTCTATCCACGAGTGCTATGTGTAATCCTGACCTGTCTGATAGTGTACCTCTAAAGAAGGCCCCTTTCAGCATTTCTGCAGATGTGTGCATGAACAGCCCAAGTGTAGCCGATGATACACAAATTGAGGATGCCCCTTTGGAATTGCAACAGGATGAGGGGGATATTTGTGTAGCTGATGAGGGTGCTAATGAGGATGTTGATGAGGATGATGTTGTTTGTGTAAGTCCTGCCCCAGTGGAAGCAGTTCTTGCACGTGATAATGAACAAAAAATCCACCTCTGATATGTGGAATTATTTTTACCCAAATCCTGACAACAGTTGTCTAGCCATTTGTAGCATTTGTAAAGCCACAGTAATGTAAGTAGGGATGTCTAAATAGATGTGTATATGTATTACCTTCTACTTTGCTGCTGTTTCTTCAGTATTGCACAAAGTGTTTGTAATCTGCACTTTACGTCAAAGGTACCTAACTATATTATATTTTGGGGGGGAATTGGGGCTGATTCGAAGCTCAGTGATGAACTTGCTTTTTGCTGTGAATTACAATGGCTCTTTTTGTGCATTGTCTGGCACCCTGGATTGGTCTGTGTCTGATAAAATCACGCATCCTGGGGGTGGGGGGGGGTCAGCGCTCATTGCCATGCATTAGATGTAGAATTACCACAGGAATGGGTGGAGCGATCAAATAAACCATAACTGATTTCATGATCCAAGGACAATTCCATCTTGCACCACTTTTCTTTTCTGCCACTGCAGTGTGGCAATGTTTCCTAGACAACTATGAACTGCCGTGTGTTTGAGTCATTGCTCTGTTGCTTAGCATCCAGCCAGGTCGCTGCAGTCTTTGTTTGAAAGTGTATGAAAATAATGTTGTGACCAGGGCCGGATTAACCCGAGGTCTAACTGGGCTATAGCCCAGGGGCCTCGGGCATCAAGGGGGCCCTTCAAAGTCCGCAGCAGCATTATTGATCGGTCCGGGGGCGGGTGCACCCCCAGCCCGATCAATGCTGCTGAGCACTGTCAGTCCAGTCCAGTCCTCCGTCCCCGGCGCTCAGTACTCTGCTCGCGAGATCTCCTCAGTAAGGAGCATACAGCGCGCCGGGGACGGAGGACTGGACTGACAGGTAAGCGCTTTGGGGGGGCCCTCACGGGGGATGGGGGCGGTGGGCGGCTCACAATGGTGGCCTCACGGGGGAATGGAGGGGCCCTTAGCCCAGGGGCCTCCATTCCCTTAATCCGGCCCTGGTTGTGACCTGTGAGATGGTCAAAATTGAGTGCAAATGACTTGAAATTAGTGTTATTGAGTTTAGTAAGAATGTAGGGGCAAAAATATGTGATTTCAGCCAAAACAATAGGGATTTTAGAAACAAATCGGGATCCAAAACCAAAACACGCAAGGGCGGTTTTGACAAAATCAAAACCGAAACCAAAACACAAAGTTAATCCAGATCCAAAACCAAAACCAGAACACGGGGGTCAGTGAACATCTCTAGTTATGTGTTTTTCCTGTGTTAAACATATAAAGGGATGGAAGCACAAGGATGATTATCAACTATTAAAATGTATATATATGAGATTAAGACTCCATGGGCCCCTGGCAAGATATTGGTTTGGACCCCACTCCTCTGATCTTTCTCTGCTAAAATGTCTTTCCGATGACATTCCCCACCACCTTTCGAACAAACCACTTTATTTTCTTACCCTATACCCAGATGCCCCCCGAGCTAGACACGAAAAAGGCAATTTTGGGCCGGTACAGGGACGGCCCAAGTTTCTATTACTTTGTGGCTGGTCCCTCCTCTGAGACCAGCCACAATCCATCGCTGGCTCCGCTTGTCTCTCCCCTCCTTCCCCGGTGTCACATGGGACACGCAACACGTGGCAGGTGCCGTCCCATGTGTAAAGATCAGCGCGCTTGGATGGAACAAGGTAAGTGGTGTGTGTGTCAGTAAAGTGTGTGTGTGTCAGTAAAGTGTGTGAAATGTCAGTTAAGCGTGTGAGATGACAGTAAAGCATACTTTAGTACCAAAAAAGAGAGAAAAAGTGTGTCCAAAAGTTGAGGCACTCAAATGGTCAAAGATCTTTAAAATATATAGCTTTATTAATTTTCATTAAAATAAGTTTTATTCAAACAAAAAATAGATAAATTCATCAAGGACTTGTAGCGAAATATTTAAAACTTGCATGTGATGTATATAACCATGAAAATTGTTCCTGTTAAGAAGCTAGAAAGAACTACCTAGCTGCGTTGCTGCTCCGTTTTATAATTTGAAACCTCCTTATCAATGCTAAAGGAAACTAAAGGAAATTAATAAAGCTATATATTTTAAAGATCTTTGACCATTTGAGTGCCTCAACTTTTGGACACACTTTTTCTCTCTTTTTTGGTACTCAAATAAATTTTTATATAGTGTGTGAGTGCACCCTCCATTTAATATTATAAGAAAATTCCCTTATTATTAGTAAAGATTAAAGGAGTACACATGGTCTACTTGGTGCGATACAACATGATTCTTTGAGGTAAAGCATACTTACCAACTTGACAAAGTAGGTTTCCGGGAGAGGTGGGCGTGATGGGGGCGGGGCTCCAAAATGCGCGTCATTTTGGGCCCGCCGCCGTGACGTAATGGCGCAAACACGGCGGGCCAAATGCCTCGATTCATCGGGAAACGCAATGTTTGGGAGCTAATTCTGCCGTATTCACTAGGAAATGGGCACTTCCTAGTGAAGTGGGCAGATCCGGGATATTGCCACACAGTCCGTGAGACTCTTGCAAAATGCGGGAGTCTCCCGGACATTCCGGGAGAGTTGGCAAGTATGCAGTAAAGTGTGTGTGAGATGTCAGTATAGTGTGTGTCAGTAAAGTGTGTGTGTGTGTGTGTGTGTGTGTGTGTGTGATGTCAGTACAGTGTGTGTCAGTAAAGTGTGTGTGAGATGTCAGTATAGTGTGTGTCAGTAAAGTGTGTGTGTGTGTGTGTGTGTGTGATGTCAGTACAGTGTGTGTCAGTAAAGTGTGTGTGAGATGTCAGTATAGTGTGTGTGTGATGTCAGTAAAGTGTGTGTGTGATGTCAGTACAGTGTGTGTGTGTGTGTGTGTGTGTGTGTGTGTGTGTGTGTGTGTGTGTGTAATGTCAGTACAGTGTGTGTGTGATGTCAGTAAAGTGTGTGTGTGATGTCAGTACAGTATGTGTGTGTGTGTGTGTGTGTGTGTGTGTGTGTGTGTGTGTGTGTGTGTGTGTGTGTGTGTGTGTGTGATGTCAGTACAGTGTGTGTGTGTGATGTCAGTACAGTGTGTGTGTGTGTGTGTGATGTCAGTATAGTGTCTGTGTGATGTCAGTAAAGTGTGTGTGTGATGTCAGTACAGTGTGTGTGTGATGTCAGTACAGTGTGTGTGATGTCAGTACAGTGTGTGTGTGTGTGTAATGTCAGTACAGTGTATGTGTGATGTCAGTACAGTGTGTGTGATGTCAGTACAGTGTGTGTGTGTGTGTGTGTAATGTCAGTACAGTGTGTGTGTGATGTCAGTAAAGTGTGTGTGTGATGTCAGTACAGTATGTGTGTGTGTGTGTGTGTGATGTCAGTACAGTGTGTGTGTGATGTCAGTACAGTGTGTGTGTGTGATGTCAGTACAGTGTGTGTGTGTGTGTGTGATGTCAGTATAGTGTCTGTGTGATGTCAGTAAAGTGTGTGTGTGATGTCAGTACAGTGTGTGTGTGATGTCAGTACAGTGTGTGTGATGTCAGTACAGTGTGTGTGTGTGTGTAATGTCAGTACAGTGTATGTGTGATGTCAGTACAGTGTGTGTGATGTCAGTACAGTGTGTGTGTGTGTGTGTGTAATGTCAGTACAGTGTGTGTGTGATGTCAGTAAAGTGTGTGTGTGATGTCAGTACAGTATGTGTGTGTGTGTGTGTGTGATGTCAGTACAGTGTGTGTGTGATGTCAGTACAGTGTGTGTGTGTGTGTGTGTGTGTGTGTGTAATGTCAGTACAGTGTGTGTGATGTCAGTACAGTGTGTGTGATGTCAGTACAGTGTGTGTGTGTGTGTGTGTGTGTGTGTGTGTGTGTGTGTGTGTGTGTGTGTAATGTCAGTACAGTGTGTGTGTGTGTGTGTGTGATGTCAGTAAAGTGTGTGTGTGATGTCAGTACAGTATGTGTGTGTGTGTGTGTGTGTGTGTGTGTGTGTGTGTGATGTCAGTACAGTGTGTGTGTGATGTCAGTAAAGTGTGTGTGTGTGTGTGTGTGTGTGTGTGTGTGTGTGTGTGTGTGTGTGTGTGTGTGTGTGTGATGTCAGTACAGTGTGTGTGTGAGATATCAGTAAAGTGTGTGTGAGATGATTTCAGTAAAGTGTGTGTGAGATGATTTCAGTACAGTTTGTGTCAGTAAAGTGTGTAAAGTGCAAAATTATAGCCCCCCGGGCTATAACTTGCCAGCCTTCCCCTGCTCCCCTGCTCCCAGCCCTACCCCAAGCACAACAATTAGCAAAATGAATTGACCACTGTAAGAAAAACAAAAGAAAGAAATGCATTGCACTCTACCTCTGCATTTTTCCATTTTCAAATAACAGCCTGTTTTAGATAAAGTTGGACCTTTGGCAAGAATCATGGTGGAGCATCCTATGCAGTGAACGTGCGCAGGCAGCTTATAGCAATTTCAGATATCCCATTCCCATCCATATTGCACAACACATCTGCTAGCCACCTATTGCTATTCCTTTCTTTTTATAATGGTACTCCATCTATGCTGCAGTTTGAGAAGAGGCTTCCTTCTGCGATCTGAACTGGAGCTGACAGCTCATGCATCAGCTTCTGGTTTCAGCTCTTGTTCAGTAAACAGCTAGCAGCACAGGTTATGGAGGCGTTTACAATATGAACAAGCCTCTACAAATTTGCCAAATAGCTAAGGGCTATCTCCAAAAGGTAGTTAATATGCTGATCCATATTTGGTGTCAAGTTTAATAAGCAGGGGCCTGATTCATTAAGGTACGCAAACGCATACGCATCTGTGTTTCATACTTTGAGTGACGCAAACCGTTATATTTGCGTGGGAGTTTGAGATTGAGTTGACTTTGAGTGCCGTATCTGCTCTGTTTGCGCTGCGTATGTGGTGTTTTACGTAGCTCAAGTCCCGTTAAGCAGATGCGTATGCGTTTGCGTACCTTGATGAATCAGGCCCCAGATCACTATTTGGTGCTAAGCATAATATGTTGAGCCATGTTTGGTGCCAATTATGATATAATTATTATATTTTGTACCAAGTAGAGATGTTCACTGAACCCCATGTTTTGGTTTTGGTTTTGGATCTGGATTAAGTATGTGTTTTGGTTTTGGTTTTGGATCTGTATTTTTTAGAAAACTAGCTAAAATATGCTAAAATCACATCATTTTGCTCTTTTTTTTTGTTCCTACATCATTATTAACCTCAATAACACTAATTTCCAGTCATTTCCAGTCAATTTTGACCACCTCACAAGACACAATATTATTTTCATACACTTTCGGACAATGACTGCAGCGACCTGGCTGGATGCTAAGTGACAGAGCAACGACACAAACACAAGGCAGTTCATAGCACATCTAGGTATCATTGCCACACAGCAGTGGCAGAAAAGAAAAGTGGTGCAAGATGGAATTGTCCTTGGGACCTCCCACCCACCCATATGTTGGATCTTAAGAAGGATATGCACACTTTAACAAACCAAGCACTTCAGTGACAAGGAGTTGGTTTGTTTGGGCCCCCACAAAACAAGCTAACAATAGCCTTAAGGCACCTAAGGTAACAGTGCTGTTAATGAACTCTTCTGTGGCAAGATGCTGTTGTCATCATCCTCACCCTCTTCCTCACTCTCATCAGTGTGTACATTATCCTCACACATTATTAATTAATCACCCCTGGAATCTACCGTTACAGAAGTCTCAGTATTTTGAAGTAATTGGCGGGAAAGGCCTTCCTAGTGGAAATAGTAGTTCATTTTTATGAACATCATCTTTTCCACATTTTGAAGAAGTAGCCTCCTACGCCGATCGCTGACAAGCTTCCCGGCTGTGTTGAAAACTCTTTCTGAGTACACACTGGAGGGATAGCAGCTTAGATAGTGCAAAGCTAGTTGGTACATGCGTTTCAAAATTCACTTTTTATCATCCCAGTATGTAAAGGGACTGTCTGATGGGTCTATTTCTATGCGGTCGTTGAAATAATCCTTCACCATCCATTGGATGTTGATAGTAGGATCAGGTGGAGTTACGGCAGAGGTGTTACGCTTTTGGGTCAATTCTTTTAGACCAGACCAGAGGTCAAAATGTTGTGCTGAATCATCTGCATCCTCCCTCGGTCTCTTGGGAAAGCTACGTTTTTTCCTAGCAGCAGTTGACTGAGAAACTGAAGGAGGAGACGCCGTCCTGTCAGGTAAAACTTCAGCTGTCATCTTGCTCACCAGGGGCTCCTTGCATCTCTTGAGATCTGGGTCAGTTGGAAACAAAGAGAAGACATAGCTCTTAAACCTAGGATCAAACACAGTCGCCAAAATGTAGTGATCCGATTTCAAGATTTTGATAACTCTTGGATCCTGGCGAAGGGAAAAAAGTAGATGATCTACAAATCCGACATACTTAGCATAATTGCTTTGCTTCATCTCCTCCTTCAGTTTCTCAAGCTGCTTTTCCAAAAGTCTAATTAAGGGAATCACTTGGCTCAAGCTAGCAGTGTCTGAACTCCCTTCACAGGTGACTATTTCGTATGGTTTCAGCACCTTGCACAACACAGAAAGTATTCTCCACTGTGCTTGAGTAAAATACATCTCCCCTCCTTTCCCAATGTCATAGCTTGTGGAGTAAGCGTGGATGGCTTTTCGCTGTTCCTCCATCCTCAGAAGCATATACAGGGTGGAATTCCACCTTATTACCACCTCTTGCTTCAGTTGGTGGCAGGGAGAATTAAATTGCTCTTGCAGCTGCTGCAATCTAGTACATGCTGTTGTCCACATATTTTACAGGTCACTGAAAGCATCTCCTGCACATCCCTGTCATTTTTTAAAAAGCTCTGCACCACCAAGTTTATTGTGTGAGAAAAACCGGGAATGTGATGGAATTCAGCCAGCTGTAATGCTCGCACAATATTGTTGGCGTTATCAGAAATGACATATCCTGAGGAGAGTCCATGCAGGATAAGCCATGTTGCAATGACATCTCTAACTTTTTGTAACAGATTGTCAGCTATATGCCTCTTGGTGAAGCCGGTGATACACAGAGTAGACTGCATCTGAAAAATATGACGTACTTGGGTACATGGTTCTTCTGTTCCTGCTGATGAAGGCGAATCACCAACCCAGTGGGCTGTCACAGTCATATAATCTTAGTTTGCCCACTTGTCCGCTGTCCACATATCTGTGGTCATGTGTACAGTGGGTATATGTGTACAGTGGGTATATGAATGGAATTTTGTAACCCAATAATTACATTTTTACGAACTTTCTGGTAGAGGTGAGGAATAGCTTTTCTAGTAAAATGGTGTTGTGATCGAATTTGGTAACGGGGACACAAGACCTCAATTAACCGTCTAAAACCAGTTGCATTAATAGTGAATATTGGATGCAGATTGGCGTCTGTGATTCGCTTTGCGACTGGGTGACAGCTTTCATACTTGCTTCCTCTGGCAAAGGATTGTTTAACAGTCAATTGTTGTAAACTACTAGTAGTCTTCTTCTTGTTCTGCTTCTGGGATGAAGATCCACCCCCCAGCAGCAGCAGCAGTAGTAGTGGGACTATCGCTCAAGAATTCTTCTGAGGAATCCAGAATAGTGAAGGAGTCATCTAGCCTTAGCAACTTGGATGCAGGACTAACTGCGATCACTACTGAGGATATTGATGAGGAAGGTGTAGATTGCAGGTGCTGGGATCTAGCTGAGAGAAGAGACCTAGCTGATGCTGGACTGCTTGTTGTTATTTTTTTAGAGAAAAGATTTTCCCAACAACTTGCCATGAACTCGCTTCAAATGGCGTAACATGGAGGAGGTTCTAAGATGGTTAATGTCCCTAACTCTGCTGATTGTGGCTTTACAAACGCTACAAATGGCTAGACAACTGTTGTCAGGATTTGGGTAAAAATAATTCCACACATAAGAGGTGGATTTTTTGGTTTTATGCCCAGGCATGACAATGGCCTTCTTCTTATCATGTGCAAGAACTGCTTCCACTGGTGTAGGACTTACACAAACAACATCCTCATCAACATCCTCATTAGCGCCGTCACCTACACAAATATTCCACTCATCATGCAGCAATTCCAAAGTGGCATCCTCAATTTGTGTATCACCGGCTACACTTGGGCTGCTAATCCACACATCTGCAGAAATGCTGAAAGGAGGTTTCTTTATGGGTACAGTATCAGAAAGGTCAGGCTTTCACATAGCACTCGAGAATAGATTCTCCTCAGGGATCTATGTCATTTCTGAATCTGAACATACATTTTCTTCTAATGTCTTACTGTTTTCTTCCAGCTCGGCTTTTACACGTAAAAGTATTTGGGCACCCTTTTTTGAGTCAGAATGACTAGGGGCTAGATATACTAAGCTGCGGGTTTATAAAAGTGGGGATGTTTCCTATAGCAACCAATCAGATTCTAGCTATCATTTTGTAGAAGGTACTAAATAAATGAAAGCTAGAATCTGATTGGTTGCTATAGGCAACATCCCCACTTTTTCAAACCCGCAGCTTAGTAAATCTAGCCCTAGGTCTTGCTTGTTCATGACTGACCTTACAATGAGATGCCTCAATGACAGTTGCAGAACTAGCACTCATAGAGAAAGGCGAAGGCCTGATTCTTTCTTTGCCACTAGGAGTGTAGAATTGCATGTTGGCAATTTTATTTTTTTCTGCAGTTAACTTTGCCTGGATTATAGGATTTTTTTTCTTTAGGAAGGTAAAGGGTGTTTTTCTACATTTTTGTTTCCCTGACTTAAAAACACTTTACATTTTAACTTAGGCTTTAGCAGAAGACGTAGAGGGATTACTATCATCATGACTGGTGTCAGCAACTGCTTGGTGCCTCTGTTCTTCTGTGTGCTGCTGTGAATCCATTTTAATAACACAGTACAATGTGACTGCAGATTTTGAAGAACACTGACAGCCCTATTATTTCTATTTCAGTAATGACAATTAGCAATGGAGCAATGGACCTCTCCTGTTTCTGTGTGAGCTATAACTCAATAGAATGTCACTGGAGACTTTTAAGAAAACTGCGGTACTTATAGAATCCAAAACCCGTGAGATCCGACTATGCAATGATGTTCTTTTGCCTCGTATTCACTTCCTAGGGTATGCGAAAGTACCAAGCCGGCACAGCTCGGTACTCGAATCGGTGAAGTTCGGGTGGGCTATCTCTAGTACCAAGTATACAAAGCTAAACTATAGCTAAGTCAAGTATGAAATGCAGACCCATACCTAGTGTCTCCTACAAAAAGGTGAGCTATTTCTGCTGCCAAAGTATAATATTGTAAACTATTTGTAATGTAATGCAAGACTGTAACTAGGGCTATGCTATAGGAGTGACAGCCCAGGGAGCATCACTGAAGGGGTGCAGTTTAAGAATATTTTAGGTTCATTTGATTAAAATTGAGGAATAGGGGGCGGCATTTTTCTTTCTCACCCCAGGCGCTAAAATATTAAGATACGGCTCTGATGTAATGTGGTCTGTAATTTATCAGTACTTCTGTTACTGGTCATGGTTTGCTAGGCACAGTAATTCTCTGATTATTGATGGTCATAGTGGCCTATAGCTGCGAGACGGTGTGCTGAGATGCAGTGGTGTGAAGCAGGAGCCAATCAGCAGGTGATACCACGCCACTGAACATATCATGTTGTGATGCAAGGGGTGCAAATTTATTTTGACTACCGGTAAAATGCTGACTGCTTTTGAATGTAGCACACAAATACTTGATATCTTTATTTAAACATAGTGATTTAGAGTTAAACTAGTCCAGTTTGTTTCGGTCTAAGTTTCCACGATACCTAAAGTTACGATATTACAAACATGCAAGTTAAAGCCATATATGCTGTCATATATAATATGTAATATACTGAGCCATAGCTAATGCCAGGTATAACATACTGAGATATATCTGGTGGCAACTAAAAATTATTGAGTCATATCTAATGCCAAGTAAAATACGCTGAGCAATATCTGATGCAAAGTATAATTATGCAGAGACAATGTCTGCTATCAGGAACACAAAGCTGTGCTATATCTGGTATAATATTCAGAGGTATACAAAATTAAGCCACATCTGGTGCCGAGTGTGGATATGGAGCCATATCTGGTGGAAATCATAGCATAAACAAATTTTGTATATAATATTATATTTTGTGCCAGATATAAAATGCTAAGTAACAGATAGGAGGACTCTTAAAAATAGAGACCATTTTAATGGGGGGGGGGGGGGGGGGTAAAAACAGCAGAATGAAAAGGAATATGATTAAATTTAATACAGATCCTGTTTTTATTACTGATTATAGTTCCCGTTATAAGACTGTATGTGATATTCTCCAAAAACATTTACCTGTTTTAAATACAGATATAACTTTCATGGAGGTTATAAGTAGATTTTGTAGGTTTATTTTTAGAAGAGGAAAGGCTGAGAGATTTACTTACACCCACTTTCTATACATCTAACCGGGGAACACAGTGAATGTGGCTCAGATACCGGGGCATGTACAGAGGTGGTGTCAATTGATGTTTATGTTATAAAAAAAGCAGTAGTAAAAACAGCAATCACACATAGAAGATTTGCTTCTTTAAATAGCAAATTAAGTATTTTTTAAGCATGCATCTGATAATAAATTTTCTTAACTATCGCCTTTTCAAGCTCTCTTGTGGACAAACAAAAATGTCTGACAGACACAGACACAGGCTCACAGCTCTCAGCTGGTCATGTGATGGCAGAGGGGTGGGGATGTTACAGTGCAGACAGAGCTCAGAGGCACGTTCCAAAGCATCTTTGCTCACCACATCATGTGCCATGTGACTATGGTTTCCATGGTAGTCCACAATCATAAATCATTAATAGCATTATGAAGAAAAGACAAGGGAAATTGTAAATACCAACATTCTTCATATAGCATGCCACAGAGGTTTATGTAAAAAAAAAAAAACACCTGATTTTTTTTCATGTTAATGCTGTTTTAAGGTTTTATGAGATCCATGCCACAGGAAAATATTTAATTTTGAAAGAACACTGCAATTATAGCCCCAAGAAAGTAATTTACCTTCTTTCCTGTTCATGTGGTGAGAAATATGTCAGACAAATGAATTAGGGAATGTTTAGGTTTAATTTAAAGAGAGGATGAAAATCATCCAGTTTCCAGAAAATTAACAAGGAGGGGACCCAAAAGGTTATGATCATTTATTTATATAGCGCCACCATATTACTCAGTGCTGTAAAGAGAATATTTGTCATTCACATCAGTCCCTGTCCCATTAGAACTTACAGTCTAAATTCCCTATCACACAAACACACGCACAGCCAATTGACCTACCAGTTTTTCTTTAGAGTGTGAGAGTAAACCAGAGCACCCAAAGGAAACCTACGCAAACACGGGGAGAACATACAAACTCCATATAGATACGGCTTGGTCGGGAATCAAACATATGCAACTGTGAAGCAGCAATGCTATCCACTTTGCCACCCCGCTGCCCAGGTCTATATATACATACACTACATGGCCAAAAGTATGTGAACATCCGAAAGTAACAGTCATATTTGTATCCATATACTTGCTGAAAATCTCATTCCAAACTCCATGGGCTTTAATAGGGTGTAGGTCCCCCCTATGCTGCTATAACAACCTCCATTCTTCTGGGAAGACTTTCCATTAGACTTTGGAAAATGGTTGCACATCTATTCAGCCACAAGAGCATTAGTGTGGTCGGGTATTGATGTTGGGCGATAAGACCTGGCTCGGCATCAGTCAGGGTTCTGTGCAGGCCAGTCAAGCTTCCACACCAAAGTCAAGAAACCTTTTAATGGCCCGAACTTTGTGCACAGGGGCATTGTCATGCTGAAATAGAAAAGGGTCTACCCCAATCTGTTGCCACAAAGTTGGAAGCACTTAATTTCTAAGAATGTCAGTGTCTGTTGCAGCATTAAGATTTTTTTCACTGAAATTAATGGGCCAAAGCCAAACCATGAAAGATAGCCCAATATCATTATTCCTCTTCCACAAAACTTTACAGTTGGTAGAAAGAATTTGGGTAGGAAGCGTTCTCCTGGCATCTACCAAACCCAGATTTTGTCCATCAGACTGTCAGATGATGAAGTGTGACTCCAGAGAATAGCACTGTGATTTACATCACTCCAGTTGACATTTGGCATTGCGCATGGTGATCTGAGGTTTGTGTGGCTGCTCGACCATGGAAACCTAATCAATGAAGCTCCTGATGAGCACTTCTGCTGGCATCCAGAGGCACGATATGTGCTTCAGCACTCATTGGTCACATTCTATGAACTAGTGTTGCTTATCGCTTTGCATCTGAGCTCTTGTTGCTCCTAGACATTTCCACTTCACAATAACAGCACTTACAATTGATTGAGGCAGCTCTAACTGGGCACACATTTGATGTCCTGTTTGAAAGGTGGCATCCTGTGAGATTTAAAAGTCAATGAGCTCTTCAGTATGACCCATTTCACTGATAATATTTGGGTATGGAGATAGCCTGACCTAATTGCCCCCCTCTCAAGATACATGTGCTGCTGAAATCGGGGGCAGGTCTGTTGTGCTCGAAATACAAGACACTGCTGGATATGTCCAATACCTATGTGGATTATAAATTCACCAAAGAATGCACAGGGAAAAAAAATATTGAATTAATGTAACCTGTTCATAATATAGCATCAATGATGAAACAGTTTTTTTTAAAAAAAGTGTTTATTCTTTTGTTTTTCCCCCATGAAAGACATATATTATGATGTTGTTTACGTCTACTGAGCATAAAATACATTTATACAGTTGCTTGTGATTGCAAACACATGTTATAGCATGCATACAAGACTGTCATTACTACTGATCAGGACTTGGACTAGTCCTGTAGCTGGAGCAAGAGATACGGCAGAAAAAGAAGTAATTTTGAGATGGCCAGAACTTGATTCAAAAGTGGCTGCGTGCGGTTGAGTTTGGCACGCCCGTACTGTAAACTGACTATGGTTTCCACGACTCCGTTCCCTCCCCGAAATCTTAGGCTGTAGTAAGTGTCCTTTGTTTTCAAAGACGCAGCAGACAGGGCTTCGTTGACGGACGTCTCTCCCGTTTCTGGGCGTACACAGAGTGATTTTGCGTATGATACGCTCAAAAATCGGCAGATACGTGCCTTGATGAATCAGGCCCTAGATGTCTAGTCGTTTGTTGGACAGGACTTGATGACGCTCTTTGTGTTAATATACCCCCGTCTCCCCTCACTGTGTGATAACATGATTGCTTCATTTAGCAGGGGATGGATCCATAACTATGCAAATCGTGGCCTCACACACTCCTCATTGCCGGAGCTGGGAACAATTCTCTCTGACAAGGGGTATTTTATTATTATTATTATTATTATTATTATTATTATTATTATTATTATTAATATTATTATTATGCCCCCATCAGCCACATAGAGAAAGGAACAACTGCTCAGCTATACCATGTCCTTCACTTCTGATTGTTACTAATCACAGTTTAGTCAGAAAACATCTGTCTTAGCAATAACAAGTTATATCTACAAACATATTTCCATATAAGGACTCAGGTGATATGGTGATAAAAACAAATGAGTTAAGCATTTATTCTAAGCTAAATGTTTTCCTTTATTAGTGAATATTCATATTCGTAGTCACTTCTTGAGCCAGATTTTTTTTAAAAATGTAATCTGCGCTAAGGATTACTTATGGCACTTTGCAGAACTCGAAAGTCATGAGTAATTCATTTACATGGTGACTAGTGTATGTATTATCACCATACTTACCTACTTTCTTCAGCTCCCTTCCGGGAGCCAGCCAGTGGAGGGGGGCGTGAAGGGGCGGGGTGGCCGAAATCGCGTCATTTCGGCCCCGCCCCCTGTGACGTCATGACGCAAATTGCGTCATTTGACAGCGGGGGCGGGGCCAAACGCCGCGATTCACAGGGAATCGCGGCGTTTGGGATCTAATTCTGCCCACTTCACTAGGAAGTGGGGCACTTCCTAGTGAAGTGGGCAGAATTCGGGAGATTGCCACACTCGCCCGGGAGTCCGGGAGACTCTCACAAAATGCGGGAGTCTCCCGGACATTCCGGGAGAGTTGGCAAGTATGATTATCACATCTAGACCTTTTGTAAGTGGGAATAAAAGTTGTTTTAAAAAAATATTTCTTCTCTTTCTCTCTCAAGGCTAAAGTTACATAGGTGATCAAACTGGTGCTATTTATATATTATTTGAGACATTAAGCAAAACACCAGCGGGCCTCTCTTCCTGTTTGTAATCTTGCCAAGCAGGATATGTTAATTTATTCTCGGTATTCATAGCATTTAGGTATTCTAAGAAGTAAAAAGCTACAGCTAACAATGTATTTTAAAATATTTCCCTATCAGCTAACGGTGTTTATATTGAAGAACACATATTAGAGGTGAACATGGTATTATTTTCTCAACATAGAATGTATAAAGGGGTTCTCCAGTTTTTTTTTTAAAAAAAATATTGCTAATCCTGACATGCACTATTTAGTACCTAATAATATTTAATTATTTTTTTATTTGTACTTTGCTAGCTGTGATCTAGAGCTGATTAAGCATTGTACAGAAAGTGTACACCAATAATCTCTCTACTCCAAATCTGTAACAAAGAGGCATGAGAGCTTGATGAATAGGATAGGATTATATAACTCCCTAGGGGTTTTTTCCCCCACATATAGTGCCTCATGGAGAGTTGGACACAATTTAAGCTTACAGAATAAGCGGTAAATTGTTCCCGTTATTTACTTCATATTTCAACTTGCAATAATAAGCAAAATGCATACACTTTCGTTATTGGTCTTTTATTTATAGGGTGCCACAAAGGGTCAGCAGAGCCATACAGTGAGCAAACAACAAGACAGTACACAGCATTGAAGGAAATACAATATATACATTGCAATACAATACAAAGCACAGCTACAAGTAGCTGTAAAGGTCAATGAGGTGCAAGGCGGTATAGAGCAACTCACGATAATTAGAAGAATTAAGCAGGAGAGGGAGGTTATTGAATAGGAGGCAAATCAGCACAAGCTGAACCTGTGCCCAGGAGCATGAGCACAGATAACAGGATCAGAGCCACCAATTAAGGTAAGGAGACAAGGTATCTATAGAGACCAGAGGCAGAGATCCCAGGGTGGTGGCCTAAAACATTGCTAGTGTGTTTGAGCTCAGGCCGTTGGTAAATCCCGCAGGTATATGTATGGCTGCACTGCTGTAAGAGGTTATCCACGGCGGGAGCTCTTAGCGAGTTAGTACTTTGTTGTGCATCATGGTTTGTTTTTTTTGCTAAGACCAGGATTGCTGGATGTATGACAGATGAAGAAGATGCCATGGATGCCAGCCTGGATGTAGTTGAGCAGTAAAGAAGCAGGTGCGCACTTAGGTTGGGTTTCCAGTACTTTACTTAATATTCCCCCTCACTGGGATGCAGAGGCTAGAGGTTTTCTTGTAGTCTGACAGCCCCAGTGACACCTTGGTCACAGCGTATTGCTACTGCGCACAGCCCCTTACTTTTGCTCTGGTGGTTCCGCCTCCTAAAAGCCCCCCACCTTTCCATAAAGAAGGCAGATTGTGTCTATTGAGCTTTAACAACACAGATCCCACCACCAGCTCTACTCAGGTTAGTACTACAAGCGCCACCATGCCCAGACACAGGGGGTGATGCAGAGTATGAAGCGCGCCAGTTTGGTTAGCATATTTTCTGCATGCCCAGAAATTGGGTGTAGGCATATGCTCCATATGCCCGACTTCCATGATTATGGCACCTATACCCACCAGAGAATGGAGAGGCAGGATAGGGGAGAGAAGGGGTGTGCAAAGGCAGTTGAAGTACACTAAAGGCTTTCAGACAAATGTGGCTCATGCAGACCTGCAGAAACACTCATACACCTGTTATAGGGTAGGTGGAAATAAGTGCTGTGGAATCCATAGGTGCATATGGTGCTACATATGAGCAGAAATACACTTGATTTCCATTCTAATTTTTAAAGAGTAGTTTACTCCTATTTTGCGGCCTACTCTGCATCAGCCCCTAATGGTGGCCTGGGCATCGTGAGACCAGTAGTGTACATACTTGCCAACTTGGGTAAGCTGGCGTCCGCAAGATCGGGAAGTGAGGTGGGAGTGTGGGGATGGGGCTCCGGAAATTGCCTGAATGGCTCAGCCCCCTAAATTACATCACACAGTTTTATCTAATTACAACAGGGGGTGGGGCTACGATGACGCGTGAATTGCATCATAAGCCCCGCTCCCCGCCACTAAACTAATGGTCGGCCAGGAACCGGAAGGTCGTTATACCATGCTGTCTGCCTTTTCTGTACTATGGCTACACCTACTTCCCCCCCCCTCCGCCATTCCACCTCTCTAAGTGTAGTATAGCTGCTGAGTATGCGTAGTTTGAAATAGCATTTTCTTGCACTTACAAGTCGGACTTATGTCTGATTCTATATGTCCCCCATACCACTTAAAAAAACTGTAAATAAGATAAATTAGCCTTCAATATATATCTTTGTGTGCAGAGATTGTACCTGGAGGTTAGTGAGCGAGGTATTGTAAAAGAAATGTTATAAAGAATGAACTCTGTTGTTAACCCTTAGGGTCTATTGCGAACAGTAAAAACCTCTTAAATGCAAGTAAGCATTTTTAGAAATGTAACTTGCGAGAAAAAAAATGTGTAGCCTTGGTGTAACATTTTTGAGTGTGGAATGAGCAGTATTTTACAGAGATCAATAGAAAAGCACCAACAAGTGTCTCAAACCCACACAAAAAGAGTTATTAACTGAAGTACATAACTTAGAACAGCTGGGTGCACCTGAGTTTGCCTCCATCCTATCCAATCATGTAAAAAATAATTATTTTCATGCTGCATTGGATAAGATGAAGGCAGCGGTACATCCAGTAAGTTGGTGTAGTTATGAATTTACACTTTATGCTAATTCTTTTATTATTATTATTATTATTATTCATTTTTATTTATAGGGCGCCACTAGGTATCCGTAGCGCCGTACAGGGACAAACAAAATTACAATACAAAGGTGAGATAGCACAATACAGTAAACAAAACGCACAGTAACTCAGTGAGCTCAAAGCACAGCTAGAGGGCCGGGGGAGGGGGGGCGGGAGGGGGAGGTCCCGCACACAGCGGAGCCCAAAAGGGAGGGCACGGATGGCAGGGAAACCCCCAGATTGGAGAGGAGGGAGCAAGAGGGAACAGGGAGAAGGAGGTCCTAGAGGAGGAGGGCAAGGTAGCTGGAGAGCAGAGTTAAAAGTGGTGAAGACAGGAGGAGAGATGACCCTGCTCAAAGGAGCGTACAATCTTTTGACTTTACTATGTACTCACTCATTGCTGGGATGTTTCCATTATTAATTAGGCTCTGTCCAATCTGAGCTATATTCAGCAACATAATGAAACCATACCAACCACATGTGGACTAGACTACTACTTGATGTACATACTAGAGTTCACTATGAGCGATGTGTGTACTTCTCCATAGGGACCAATGATCCCTATTTCAAATTATATGGAGCCTGTTTTCACCATCCAGCTGTTAGCAGCTCGGTTTGAATGGACCAGGTGCCTCGTGTACACAACTTTAGATAGAGATCTTCATTATCTCATGTTTATGGCACCTATTAATGATAATTATATTGACTGAATTATAAATACAAATAATATGCCTTCATTTTGCTTTGTTAAGGTGAAGAAAGAAATAGCTTTAGTTATTACCATCCATCAATTGAAGAACTCCACCCTGAGAGAATGGATACTGACATTTAGCTGCAATTGGTGGGATTTATATGCATGCGGGAATAAAAAAACAACTCTTGTAAATCCGTTATAATGAATAAACTGTCATTCATGTTTCTAGAATATAATGCCTTAATCAACACGTCGGCCCCTATTTATCAATATTGCGACAATGTTTTGTTTGTGTACTGATGCACTGCTGTTTCAACCAGTTTTTAACCAGTTATAATTAATGTAATTTGGGCTAATTTTTTTCTTAACATAAATCGATGATGTTGAATAGAAATGGATACAACTGGAAAATAAGCAAAGGTCAAAAATGCAAAACGTTATCACTGTTGAAACTGGACATACTGGCAGTTCTGAAGTACATGCAGAACATAGATGAAGAAAATGATAAACGTGAGAGAGATTTGCTGAAAACTCATTTATTACACCTTTAAATTTGACCGCTAGAGTAATGCGGTTCGGTTAAGTAGGACAGTTATGGCTGCCAGCAGCTGACTGTTTTAAGATTTCTGAGTGATTGGTCCATGTCTCATGCCTCCGCCTTCTGCTGCCTCTCCTTGTTCCAGCTGTGGCACAGCACTGGTAGCTGCACAGACATGCCCGTTGCCAATGGCTACTTTATTACTGCAAGCCTAACAGTAGCCACACACACTTCCCCCAACAGCATCTTCAATTGTTATTCCGCTAACTTATGTCTCAAGCGTTCCCCACACCACTTAGATTGTAAGCCGATTTGGGAAGGGCCATCTTTGCCTTCTGTTCCACGTCACTGTAATTTACTTGTGTTATGACCCCCTGAATGTACAGGGCTTTGTGATATGTCTGCACTTTATAAATAAAAAATAACAAAATTTCATAGGGCATATTTTCCGAAATATCATGGGTTTACCAGATGATTCACAGAGTCTCATGATGCACACACCTGTACTCCCAGAAGCCGAAGGACTGGTGGAACCAGAAACAGGATTAGCAAAACAGAGTCCCATCTGGAAAAGCAGCTTCTTGCTGACAAAAAAATAAAAATTGTATTTACAACAAATTGTATCCTCATATTAACAAACTTCAAATGAATATGTACCTCTCACGCCATGAAGAATCTACTGTAGTGTATAATGTACAAACCAAAAGGCATAATTAGGATGAAACAGCTGGGGCTGTAGCTGTGGCAACAGACGATCCAGTCCTATACTCGCCTCGCTCTTGGAGCGGTACCTTATAATGTAGTTGCCATAATAACTTTGCCTAACGTCCAGGGATAGTTCCAGGTTTTAATGACTTGTACCTGGAATTTTTGGTGCTGGAAATATCCCTGTTTTTTAATATTAACTAACTACAATGTTTTTCTGTATGTTAGATGCTAATCATACCATCTATCTTTGTTCTCCGGTCTTTAAACTTTTAATATAAAATGTAATATTTATTGAACAGAATTAAGTTCTAATCCAAATCAATAAAAATCTTTGGACTATAGTGCTCCCAGGTCCACCAAAACAATTCTGCACAGGATGATCTTGGCTGCAGCAAAGTGCCCCTTGGAAACTATTTTAAAATGTTGACAGTAATGCAGTGTCATGCGCAGCTTCATCTTCTGTTTCTTTACAGAACCAGAGCTGATTGGATATGCTTATACAGCCTTTCTCAGCATAATAGCAATTATTAGTCAGCCTTGGAAGAGCGTAAGGGAAATCCAAGGGCTTCAATTGGTCTAAACAGACTCAAGGATGTCTACATTTAATAGTGTCACTCAACTGGTTTTAGTAAAGCTCCAGTTACCTGGGTTTGCTGTTGTGTCCCAGCTTGGCCATCCTCTTGGGATGTAGCGTTTGGCCAGAGTGCAATCTGTCTGGTTTTTCTTAAGGTGCACATTCATCCTTCAGTCATTAACCCCTCATCTCCCTCATAAACGCTACATATTTGATCATTAGCCCCTCAACCTACAATAAACCTCTTTCATCACCATCCTTCATTAATTCCCCTTCATTATCATTCTTTATTATCCCGTTATGATCCTTTAATCATTAATCCTTCATCCTCCATCCTTTACTGCATTTCATTATCATTATTCTCAATTAACTCCGTCTTATCCACCTGACAGCCCTCTCCCTCAGTTGTTAAAGGAAAAATTGTATATGTAGTACAATGCCCACAACAAAATGAAACCAGCAATGCAGTGTACAATGCTTCATTCATCAGCAAAATGTAACTTTAACCTCTAATTAGAACAAAAATAAAAACACGCTGCACACTTTATTGCATAATTGTCTGTCCAATTATGCATACGGACACCCCTCCATCGATTGGGATGAACCCAATGTTTAGGGGGGTTAAGGTCCCAGTCGGATCTCCTGTTGCTGTACATTGGGCAGAACTTTTACCCGGGGAACTTGTTTTGAGCCTTCACTGTATGGATTTGGTCGAAAACTTCACAGAGTGGAAACATTGGCTCCCAGAAGACATACTAGGGGATTGAGGTCTCAGTTGGACCTCCAGTTAATGTACGCTGGGCAGAACTTTGACCCAGGGAGCCTGTTCTGGCCCTTCCATTGGATGGATTTGGATGAAAACTTCACATAGGGTTGGCAAATTGGTCTGGGGTGCCTAATGGAGTGGATGGGGTCCTGGTTGGACTTCCCGTGGGTGTATGCTGGGCAGAACTTTGACACAGGGAGCCTGTTCTGGGCCTTCCACTGGGTGGATTTGGATGACATCTTAGCAGCTAATTATTATTAAAATGTTGACCGTTATATCCAACTCATTGATAACTTAATAACTTGAAGATTTAAACCCGGCAATGCCGGGTACTTCAGCTAGTTGTAAATATTTAGAGCCTGATTCATGTTCGGATGTACATTCATGTGCGTAGAATATCTTGCATGAAATAGCTCAGCAACAGACATTACGCCAATGCACACAGATGCATGCACTTCATGTCTGAACAAAAATAACAATAACTACTCCCTACAACTTGAGAGGCGGAACGAGGGAGGGAAGGGGTAAGTTAACGTAGGCCATGTACACTAAGGATGTTCCAACAAAGATGTGGCCAATTCAAGTTGTGGTTGTTGTAAGTATGCTTCTATTGTACTCACTACAGGGCAGGCCTAAGTGCTGACTGTTAGTGATGACTGACACTGCATAGTATTTGAATTAAAATGTGCGCATGTGTGCCACTAGCAATTACAAAAGTGTAAGCAACTAATATATACTATGAAAACTCATTGTTTGGACAGTACAAATATTTATATAAATGATTCTGTTAAGCGTTATTATTTTATTTTATAGTTAAATAAAATCTGTATGCGTTCTAATGTGAACATTTATCAAGTGCCTATACTGCAGCCTGTTCTGTGTGTCCATGTACCACATGCAAAGTGCTGTTAGGCACAGCATACTTACACCCAGATTCAAATCACAATGGGCCTGAGTCATTAAGCAGAGCAAATCAAAAAAAGGAGTAAATTTTATCCTGGACAAATCATGTTACAAGGCAAGGGGTGCAAATGAGTTTATTATTTTGCGTGGAAGCAAAATACTGGCTGCTTTTTCATGTACCACACAAATACTTGATAGCTTTATTTTTACATTGAAATTTAAAGTTAATTTAGGACATGCCCTACCTGAAGCATAAACCTGTCCCCACATTTTAAATTTACCTCCCCCTCCAATGCAACATGGTTTTGCTTTCCTTAATGACTCAGACCCAATGTATCTGGAGATACACTTGGAATTGAATAACGTCAGAACTATGCATAAGTTCTGTGCTCTTTTTAAAAATGCAAGTTGCGTTCGGACGTGAATCAGGCCCCTGTGTGCACAGTATGGCAAAAGAGATACACTGTACAGTAGACCCATCTGTCCTTATATATGCTTCCCTATAGCCTCAAATAAACCATATAGCCAATTTGCCAACGTATAGCCAATACACCTCTATATAGTCTCATCATGTAGCTGTAGTGACAGCATTATTGTTTCTCCGTTTTCCATGTCTATTTGTGCTCCCAAGAAGGATTGTGGGAACAGGATGGCAGAGGTACTGAAGAATCAATTGTTTACTGGTGTAAAAAACAAATGTTGACCAGAGTCCACTAAGTTATGTCCATGTGTCACTGTGCCAAACTTTCTGTCACTGGATGGGGCTGAGTGATTGGCAGGTATGTGTATACAATGCAGCAATTACTCACCTGCTGTTGTGTTACAGTTAATAAGTAATATTAAGTAAGTCAATCAGTAACCATGAGATAGAGACAACAAAAGAGATAGCAGGAGAAACTGAGAGAGAGAGAGAGAGTGAGAGAGAGAAAGAGAGAGAGATACTGAGAGAAATGCAAAGAAACAGAGAAAAAAAGAATGGTATATAGAGAGAAGGGGAGAGAAAGAGGTAGAGAGTTCTTGATGCAGTAAAATAACATTAGCAAATATTTCCTAAAATATATTTTAATCTGGCTGTCTGAATTATAGAAAAATAAAACTTCAATTATGCCAATTATGATTTAGCCATTACAAATCAAATCTTAATAAATCTTCTGCAGATTGTATTGACATATTTATGATCCTTTTTGTGCTGCATGACCCACATGTTATTTATTATGTTTCAGTCTGGACACCTATCAACATTCCCTATTGGAAAATTAAGACAACTGTAGCCACACCCTGATCCGCCTGAACCAAACGGATTTCAGGTTCGTCCCTTTTCTGCTAGAAAACAACCTTTTGCCCATTGAATTATTATTTTCTTTTTTAACATGGCACCCACATATCTAGCAGACCTCCCAACTTTCCTAATTTGAAAATTTAAATATGTTAGGCCATAACCCTGATCTGCACATTCCATGTCACAAATACCCAAAATATTGAGACTGGCCCTCCTAATTATGAATTGCACACATTTTTAATCCAGGAAGTCATTATAGAAGTAAAAAGATTCAGATAATTATACCGACACCATTGTTGGGGAGAAGGCACTGTAAGCTCCAGAACTAAAAAAAAAGGACAATTACATGATGGGGTCAGAGGAAGAATAATGTTAGCTTGGCGGTCACTAAATGCTGAACCTGTGATTGTTACTGCTCTCCAACCAATCCGGGATAATTAGAAGTATACCTTTCAACACCATGAAATTAATCACGCTGTAATTAAAGCCCCAGGCAGACGTTATCTGGTTGCCTATGACATGGGGTGCATGAGACTATTTAAGTGGTATATGAGGCTATACATGGACACATGAAGTACTATAGGGAACATGTAAGACTGCATTGTGGCATACATATAAGCGGAACCGCCCATAAGAATTATGTGTCCCCTGACAAATTGTGTTTGATGAGTTTATTGACTTCCAAAACTTCAATCGAAGGATCAATGGTATGTACTCTATGAGTCTCATGCAGATTTGGATCAAAGAGTTATGGCGGTTAATAAGTGCTGGCTCTGTCCACCAGACTCTCTGATTGGAGATGAAATGTGTGTCCCTTGGTATTTATTCTCGCAGTCACTTTAAAATTACTGTGGACAGAGTGAGAAATATTATAGATAACCTCTATACCTGTTTAACTGGGATATTTACTAATAATGGCATGGTAAGCTTTGAATTGAGGTCAGAAGATCAGCTGTATGGTACCGTAACTATCATTGTATTGTATATAAATAAATAGTGATAATGATGATGATGATGTTGATGATTGTATTGTAAAAAAAAACAACTTATAGGAACTATACTTAATGTCACGGGCACTAGGAGTCTTTACCCAGGGATCACCAGATGGTAGGCTTACCAGAGCAATGTAGATGGTAATAGGGTACTCTGGTAGCTGGGTGATCACGGAACATGAAATGATGGCCGATGAGATGCTCAGGAAAGTCTATGACTAGCAACACTGGTAATAATGAGGTAATGATACACAAGGAACTGTATGGACAAGGACACGTGAAGGTAGTCAGTGGTCTGCGATAGCAAGTTGTACCACTGCTATAGTGAGGAGGAATGTCCAACAGAAACAAGGAGGTGATGAGAGTCAGCGGTCTGCGGGTAGCAAGTTGTACCGCTGTCTGAGTGAAGGAATGGAATCCAAGTGGAGGTATCCAGGTAGTCAGTGGTCTGCGGTAGCAAGTTGTACCACTGCTATGTGAGAGGATAATGGAACAGGTGATACCGGAAACAGGGATCAGTGGTCTGACATCAGCAAGTTGTACCACTGAATATATATGTGAGGAGGTGCACGGGGGAAGACTGCAACACAGGATATACACAGGCACCTTATACACGATCCACAGTAATATGCACAATATAGATATATATATATGTAAATGACTGATCAGGTCTGCAATCTAGAAAGTCTCTTGAAGTAGTCCAGCACAATGATAACACAGTCAATGATGGCAATAGACTCAGCGGATAGCAGACTCCAGAGAGAACCAAACACAGTCCAGCAAGATATGCAATACACAGCACAGTCAATGAGAAGTATGCATACCGTGGTTCAGCAGTAGCAGTCAGATGGGATTGCAGCGGTACCTGAGCGGCTGGAGACCGACTGGATAGGAAGTCCCTGGATAGGTGAAGCAGCGGTCTAGCAGGTGCAGCGCACAGGTGAGTAGACCGACAGGGACACGAATCCACAGGAGTCAGCAACACGTGGAACTGGACTCATAGGAAACCCAGGAGAATGGAGATGATCCAGCAGAGGGTAGTAGAAGAGATACAAATCCAATGCTGACAGAAGGGTAGAGACCAGTGGAACACGTGAAGGCGTGGAGAGTGGATCAGCAGGAGATGGACGATAGCGCTGACCACAGCGGCAGAACCCAGCGGCAAACGGAGGTAACCAGTAGCAATCACAGGAACCAACAGCGATGGGAAACAGGAGTGCAGCGCAGGGCAGGAGCTGTAGATCACGAAGTGTAGCAGATGGTAATGAAAAGCGGCAGTCTCGAGGAAGTCACAGCAAAGATGAGATGAGAGTGTAGTGCACGGAGGCAGCGGATAGTAATCAGCTGGCAGTCACGATGTTGAACACAGGCAAGTTGCAAGCAGGAGACTGTAGTGCACAGAGGCAGCGGATAGTAGGCAGCTGGCAGTCACGATGTTGAACACAGGCGAGTTGCAAGCAGGAGACTGTAGTGCACAGAGGCAGCGGATAGTAGTCAGCTGGCAGTCACGATGTTGAACACAGGCAAGTTGCAAGCAGGAGACTGTAGTGCACAGAGGCAGCGGATAGTAGTCAGCTGGCAGTCACGATGTTGAACACAGGCGAGTTGCAAGCGGGAGACTGTAGTGCACGGCGGCAGCGGATAGAAATCAGCAAACAGACTTGATGAGAAGCAGGTGAGTGAGGTAAAAGCTGGAGTGCACGGAGGCAGCGGATAGCAATGAGCAAACAGTCACATAGATATAAAATAACGTTGAAGTGGTGTAGAAGACTGTAGTGCACGGAGGCAGCGGATAGGAATCAGCAAACAGTCATGATGATACAGTTGATGGTAGAAGTGGTATGGAACCACAGTAGTAGAAGTGGTTTGGAAACCACAGGAATCAGCAGCGCTGAATACACGAGTAATACAGGAACACCTTCAGAGACTCATGAGGAATGAGACTCCAAGATCAGGCCACGTGGTGTTGACCACAGGTGCTTAATATAGGGAGTGTTGCCTGATCTGCCAATTGAGTTAAAGGGACATACACTGACGTATAGGAAAGGGCTGCGCATGCGCAGACCCTCAGGATGGAGGACGGCCACGGTTCCTAAATGTCCGGGAAGAGGCACTCACGGTCCGGTGAGTGACAGTACCCCCCCTTTTAAAGGTGGGCACAGAACGCCTGGAACCGGGCTTGTCCGGATTTTTGAAATAAAACTTCTTCAAAAGGGCAGGAGCATTAAGATCTTCAGCTTTGATCCAAGAGCGCTCCTCAGGACCAAAGCCCTTCCAATGAACGAGGAAACGAAGTACTCCTCGCGAAATTTTTGCGTCTAGTACCTCAGTAATTTCGAAATCCTCCTCCTGATGAACTTGAACTGGCTGCGGAGCTGAGGGAGGTTTTGAAAAACGGTTGATAATAAGAGGCTTGAGTAAGGACACATGGAAGGCATTAGAAATCCGAAGATTCTTAGGAAGAAGAAGTCTCACACATACTGGATTGATTACTTGAATGATCCTATATGGACCAATAAAACGAGGAGCGAATTTCATAGATGGGACCTTCAAACGAATGTTTTTAGTAGATAACCAGACACGATCTCCAATTTTTAGTGGTGGAATAGCCCGCCTCTTCTTATCTGCAAAAGACTTATATTTGTTAGATGTCTTCTTTAAACAGGTTTTGACCTGAGACCAGATATTTTTGAAGGTCTGACAAACAGTCTCCACAGCAGGAACTTGGGTGGGAGGGAGGGCAGGAAATTCCGGAAAAGATGGATGGTGACCGTGAACCACCAGCACTTGACTTTTTGAAGATGACTCCTGAGATCCATCTTCAACGTCCGATGACGTCCCGAACGCCCGATGAAGAGGAAGGCGTTCAGACTGAACCTTATCACACAGATCCGTAGATGAAGGATCCTGTGGAGGAGAACCTGGTGGAATAGACGAATGCTGTCTTTTGAATGAAACCATTTGAGAGAGACAACGATGATGACATTCAGCTCCCCAAGATGTAACTTGAGAAGTGCGCCAGTCAATCTGGGGAGAATGACATTGAAGCCATGGAAGGCCTAAGACAATCGGACTTGTCGTAACAGGAAGAATTAAAAACGAAATCTCTTCATGGTGTAGCCCACCAATCTGAAGCGTTACTGGAGACGTACTCTGGGTGATGAGACCATTGATGAGACGTGATCCATCCATAGCAGTCACAGTAATCGGTGTTTTTAAAGTGATCACTGGTAGAGACCATTGATTCACTAGAGATTTAGAAATGAAATTTCCTGCTGCTCCAGAATCAATCAATGCCTGTGACTCAAAGGATTTGGTAGCAAAGGAAATCGTAACATCAAAAGCGCAGGCTTTTAATTTCGTAGAAGATGGAGAGGACTCCAGGAACCCTAACCTTATCTCCCCAGTATTGGTTAGAGCCCGACATTTCCTGGGACAAGAATTGAGCATATGCGTAGAATCGGCACAATAGATACAAAGTCTATTCTTTATTCTTCGGTCCCTCTCCTCTAAAGTTAATTTGGAGCGACCTATCTCCATGGGTATCACCGGAGATGAAGCTGGGTGAAATTGAGGATTTGAGAGAAGAGGTGTTTTAACCGAAGTTGTTTTCTCAGGTTCTCTTTCACGAAACCTCAGGTCTACACGATGGCAAAGAGAGATCAAATCTTCTAAAGAGGAGGGTAGTTCTTGTGAAGTCAGTGCGTTTTTAATTTTATCGGAAAGCCCCTGCCAGAAGGCGGCAATTAATGCTTCAGTGTTCCATTGAAGTTCAGAGGCTAAGATCCTAAATTGAATGACGTACTGAGCCACAGTGCGAGATCCTTGGCGAAGACGGAGAATGCTGGATGCAGCGGAAATAACACGACCTGGTTCATCGAATACATTTCGGAACGTGGAAATAAATTCGGCACTATCCTGTAACAATGGATCGTTTCTTTCCCACAGAGGGGAAGCCCATGCGAGAGCTTGTCCAGAAAACAATGAAATAAGATAGGCCACTCTGGAACGATGGGTAGAAAAATTTTGAGGCTGGAGCTCAAAATGAACTGAGCATTGAGTAAGAAAACCCCTACAAGTTTTGGGGTCTCCATCGTATTTTGACGGAGTAGGCAGGTGAAGCGTGGAAGCCGTAAACACCTGGGATGGCACTGGGGAAACGGAGGAAGGCACAGGAGCATCAACAGTAGTTGTGGCATCTTGCACGGACGTTCTTTGGGAAGCTAACGCCTGGTAACACCGCAGTAAATGCCGTTGGCGAACCTCCTGTTGCTCAATACGGGTAACCAGATGCCGCAGCATCTCTTTGGCTGTAGGTTCCGTATCTGGGTCTGTCATGGCCTGATCTTACTGTCACGGGCACTAGGAGTCTTTACCCAGGGATCACCAGATGGTAGGCTTACCAGAGCAATGTAGATGGTAATAGGGTACTCTGGTAGCTGGGTGATCACGGAACATGAAATGATGGCCGATGAGATGCTCAGGAAAGTCTATGACTAGCAACACTGGTAATAATGAGGTAATGATACACAAGGAACTGTATGGACAAGGACACGTGAAGGTAGTCAGTGGTCTGCGATAGCAAGTTGTACCACTGCTATAGTGAGGAGGAATGTCCAACAGAAACAAGGAGGTGATGAGAGTCAGCGGTCTGCGGGTAGCAAGTTGTACCGCTATCTGAGTGAAGGAATGGAATCCAAGTGGAGGTATCCAGGTAGTCAGTGGTCTGCGGTAGCAAGTTGTACCACTGCTATGTGAGAGGATAATGGAACAGGTGATACCGGAAACAGGGATCAGTGGTCTGACATCAGCAAGTTGTACCACTGAATATATATGTGAGGAGGTGCACGGGGGAAGACTGCAACACAGGATATACACAGGCACCTTATACACGATCCACAGTAATATGCACAATATAGATATATATATATGTAAATGACTGATCAGGTCTGCAATCTAGAAAGTCTCTTGAAGTAGTCCAGCACAATGATAACACAGTCAATGATGGCAATAGACTCAGCGGATAGCAGACTCCAGAGAGAACCAAACACAGTCCAGCAAGATATGCAATACACAGCACAGTCAATGAGAAGTATGCATACCGTGGTTCAGCAGTAGCAGTCAGATGGGATTGCAGCGGTACCTGAGCGGCTGGAGACCGACTGGATAGGAAGTCCCTGGATAGGTGAAGCAGCGGTCTAGCAGGTGCAGCGCACAGGTGAGTAGACCGACAGGGACACGAATCCACAGGAGTCAGCAACACGTGGAACTGGACTCATAGGAAACCCAGGAGAATGGAGATGATCCAGCAGAGGGTAGTAGAAGAGATACAAATCCAATGCTGACAGAAGGGTAGAGACCAGTGGAACACGTGAAGGCGTGGAGAGTGGATCAGCAGGAGATGGACGATAGCGCTGACCACAGCGGCAGAACCCAGCGGCACACGGAGGTAACCAGTAGCAACCACAGGAACCAACAGCGATGGGAAACAGGAGTGCAGCGCAGGGCAGGAGCTGTAGATCACGAAGTGTAGCAGATGGTAATGAAAAGCGGCAGTCTCGAGGAAGTCACAGCAAAGATGAGATGAGAGTGTAGTGCACGGAGGCAGCGGATAGTAATCAGCTGGCAGTCACGATGTTGAACACAGGCAAGTTGCAAGCAGGAGACTGTAGTGCACAGAGGCAGCGGATAGTAGGCAGCTGGCAGTCACGATGTTGAACACAGGCGAGTTGCAAGCAGGAGACTGTAGTGCACAGAGGCAGCGGATAGTAGTCAGCTGGCAGTCACGATGTTGAACACAGGCAAGTTGCAAGCAGGAGACTGTAGTGCACAGAGGCAGCGGATAGTAGTCAGCTGGCAGTCACGATGTTGAACACAGGCGAGTTGCAAGCGGGAGACTGTAGTGCACGGCGGCAGCGGATAGAAATCAGCAAACAGACTTGATGAGAAGCAGGTGAGTGAGGTAAAAGCTGGAGTGCACGGAGGCAGCGGATAGCAATGAGCAAACAGTCACATAGATATAAAATAACGTTGAAGTGGTGTAGAAGACTGTAGTGCACGGAGGCAGCGGATAGGAATCAGCAAACAGTCATGATGATACAGTTGATGGTAGAAGTGGTATGGAACCACAGTAGTAGAAGTGGTTTGGAAACCACAGGAATCAGCAGCGCTGAATACACGAGTAATACAGGAACACCTTCAGAGACTCATGAGGAATGAGACTCCAAGATCAGGCCACGTGGTGTTGACCACAGGTGCTTAATATAGGGAGTGTTGCCTGATCTGCCAATTGAGTTAAAGGGACATACACTGACGTATAGGAAAGGGCTGCGCATGCGCAGACCCTCAGGATGGAGGACGGCCACGGTTCCTAAATGTCCGGGAAGAGGCACTCACGGTCCGGTGAGTGACACTTAAATTGCAGAACTGTGTATTGGTGGTGGTGTGGTTCAGTGATCTGCTCACTTGAGAAATGACGGAACTGAACGGCACGTTGATAGGTAACATGGCCAGCACATCACATGAACGGCACCATGATAAAACTGTCATGATGGCTTTGAGCCTTTGGGAGTAATGTGAATGAATGCCCTTGTGTTTATATTCTTCCAAGTCCCAAAAGGTTACTGTGGCTGGATCACGTAAAAATAACTTATTGTAGATATTTCTATCAATTAGGGGCGCAGTGCGCCACTGTATATCATTGCAAATGTACTGATTTTTTTATAGTGTGTTGCAATGTTGTATTAGTAATGTTTTAATTTCTGAGGTATTGATTTCTGACACAGTAATCATTTGTTGAAGTAAATCTGATTTTTAACTTCAAGATGAAGCTAATTACAGTGACCAACAGGTCTTTTTAGCTTGGATACACAGCAGGGATCATCACCTTTTCATCCTGTGTGTTAGAACCTGTCTGAACAATGTAAACCGTAAGTGATTTAGGAAATCACAGATTGGTGTAAATTTTGTTAAGTATAACTTGCATTTAAAATCCAAGTTTAGAAAACATATTACATCCTGATGCTAATCTTTGAATGTAATATCTTAGACATTTTGATGTCTGTTTGGAAAGGGACTGGCTTACCCCCTACCAACATAAAAGTCAGAAACTGTATAAAAAGAGAATTGTTTGACCATGTTTTGTACTATTGTACTACATCTGTAACTTCTGGAAGATCGCTAGTGCCTCAAATTAGCATGTAACTTATTATAACACTTGAGCTAATAAAACATCACTGCTTCAAGATCCTGCGTTGACACCTACTTACCTGCTGTAATTCCTATGATTAGACCAATCTAATCCCTTTACCTGACTGTTCTGAGGTTCTGTTCAGCATCTAGTACCAACGCTTTGCCTGCTACTCTGCAGCCCTGGCCAGTTTGATAGGCCAGGCGGAACCATCCACAGCAACCCTGATCTGAAGGAAGAGGTCAGGGATACCGCCTAGGCGCCCTGTTACCCAGAAGGAAGCAGTTCTAGGTCCTGGCAAAGGAGCCTAGTGGTGGCAGCAGAGCTCCTCCTACTGTGTTTTGGAGAGGTGCAATTGGCATAAAGAAAAGGGATGGTGGCAAAGCAAGCCCAGCCATTCCCCAGCACCTTGACAGGGTGTCATAAGAGATCCATCCTGTCACAGATTTCTGGTGGCAACCAGTGGGATAACCCCAGGTGGCTTTTCATGCACCAGTCAGTAGAGCCAAGTTATTCAGGAGAAGAATAACTGCAGCCAGGAGAACACACAGGATGTCTTCATACACCAATGTGTCCAGGACAGACCTTGAAACTCTGTGTAGTGCCAAGAGCATTGATATCAGGCAGGAGATGAGAGGTGATGTTGCCATAATGGATGGCATTCCAACTGATGTGATCTTGGGCAACTATACTGGGGGTCTAATTGTGACTGTATTTCTCAACTCCTTTACCCTGAGCCAAGCTGCCAGACAACAGTCTTCAGAATCTACACCTGCACAACCCAGTCCAGAGGAAAAGACTGCAGCTGCTAGACAACAGCCTTCGTCAGCAACCTCAGCATCAGCCAGCCCAGAGGAAAAGACTCCAGCTACTAGATCTTCAGTAACCAGTGAGCTCTTTGCTTTTGGAAAGACTACGTCCCCTGGCAACGCAGAGGAAGATTTGCCTCCAGCTAATCGGATCTTGTGGGGGTGCAAGGTGATGCTCGTGCCCAGAGCAGTATGCCAACTCCAACAGTGAGTATAGTTGACCACAGTGACCTCCCTCTGAATAACCCCATTTGACTGACCCTAATAACCCCAACATAGCCCATTCGGCAGACAGTACCAATTTAGACAGTATTGGGGGAAAGAGTTCAGTGCAGCTCAGTTCTCTCATCCCTCACTGGAAGGCATGAGGTGCAAAGCTGGAAGGAGCCTTTCAGGGATGGAGGTAGGGAGTGTAACCTGGCATAAAGGGTTGCTCTACCGGGTAGCTAGGAAGGTAGATGGGGATAGACCAGTCCGGGAACAAGTACAAATGGTGGTCCCATGGGGATTTCATGCGGAACAGATGTCAGTTGCCCATGAAATACCTATGGCTGGACACCAGGGGTGGGACCAAACACTGAGGCGCGCCTGACACAAAGCTTTTTCTGGCCTAGAATGTTGGATGAAGCCTGAGCCTACTGTAAGTCCTGTGATGTGTGTCAGTGGCTTGGGTGCCCCAGTACATGTGCTCCCCTCAGGTCCTTGCTAATAGTTGAGGAACCTTTCCAGCGAGTGGCTGTGGACATTATAGGTCCACTACATGTGCCCAGTAGATCGGGGAAGAGGTACATTCTCACTATGGTGGATTATGCTATTCAGTATGGGTACTATATGGCCAAGGACCTGTTCCAGAAGTTTTGGGAAAGGGATCTACCCACCCAGGATGTTGCTGTGGTGGAGTATGTGTTAAATCTCACAGATCGGCTAGAGAATCCCATGGGGCTTGCACAAGCTAACCTAGCATAAGCACAGACCAAGCAGAAGGCTTGGTATGATCAGGGAGCGCGCTGCAGAGTATTTGAGGTAGGCTAGAAGGTCCTTGTTCTGATGCCCACATGTCAGAACAAGCTCTAAGCTGCCTGGGCTGGACCGTACACAGTGTCAAAATCACCTACATGGTGTCATTTGATAGCGACGGTAGGCGGCAGTGGACCTACCACGTGAAAATGTTGAAGGCATACCGTGAGCATGTGGAATCAGTAGCTGCGGTTTGCTGCTTTCCGAATGAGGAACCAGGGAGTGATCCACTACCTGACCTCCTCGCTTATGCCAGAGGTGAAGGTAATGTAGAGGAAGTAAGCTGGGATGAGAAGTTGAGTGCCCGCAAGAGGGAGCAGCTTGAGGCAGTGTTGCGACTCAGTTTAGTAGGAAGCTCGGCCGGATATTTTGGTGATGCACCATGTGGATACTGTTGAGCATAGGCCAATTAGGCAACCTGTTTATCGGGTCTCACCAGAGGCCAAGGATTGTATGTTCAGAGATGTGAACCAGCAATCGTGCAGTTCATTGGCGTCCTCCATTGTATTGATTCCCAAAAAGGACAAGACAACAGAGTTTTGTGTAAATTTATGCTGCTTCAACGAGGTGTCTGTGTCTAATGCCTATCCCCTGCCCCGCATTGACGCTCTGTTGGATGAGTTACCTGGAGCAAAGTATATATCAACATTTTACTTGAGCAAGGGCTATTGGCAGATACCATCGACCCCAGAGGCTCAAGAACGGTCAGCGTTCATGACTCCATTTCACCTGTTTGAGCTTAAGCCCATGCCATTTGGGATGAAGAATGCACCAGGCACCTTCCAACGTGTGGTTGATTACCTACTGGAAGGGTGTAAAAGCTTTGCCCAGGTTTACTTGGATGACATTGCCATTTTCAGTAAATCCTGGGAGGACCATCTGAACGAGGTAGGGCAGGTGTTGGAGAAAATTCAGTGGGCAGGTCTGACCATCAGAGGAGACAAATGTCAAATGGGGATGTCAGAGGTACAGTACCTGGGGCATCATGTGGGGTTGAGATAGGCTTAGGCCCGGAACAGCGAAGGTAGACGCAATCTATGACTGGCCCTGACCCACAACCCAGAGAAAAGTACTAGCCTTCTTAGGGACTGCAGAGTACTATGGGGGTACTATGGGGAGTGAATAAGGGGTTGAGCCTGTACCCTGTGGCGAGTCGAGTGGGCACCATTTGCAGGATTAGGGAAGAAATGAAGAAGCGGAGGCAAGGGAAAAGTGGAAAGATAGGGGCAGGAATAAAGTGATGAAATGGAGAGAAGAGGCGGATGGTTGAAGGCAAAGGTAAACAGGAGGAAGAGGACACGAGGAAAGAGTGCCCTGCTCAAGGGAGCTTACAATCTAAAGGTGAGGGGGAGACTGACAGAAGACAAAGTGGCAAGATGGAGTGAGGGATGAAAACACTGGGGGGAGGGAAGCACAGGAGTAAGTAGGAGGCAACAAAAGCCGATCTGATGCTTATAGAGGACCTCATATCAGCCACTCAAACACTAGGGGGTTCTGCTAGATGGGGGAACCTGTAGGACTGGATGTGGGTGAAGTTTATTAAATTTTGATATATAGGGTCTGATGTAGTGGTGGTCACAAATTGGACGTAATATACGCTCAATAAATCCAAATATAAAAAATAGCGTATTTACACCCAGATGTTGAGTCATTTGCATCTTAAGATCCATACAGGTTGGCACCAGCAGCATATGCACCTGGTTTACACCAAGCAAACATCACTGACACTTACCTCCCACATGCACCCACCTTTTTAGCCATTTGCTTTATGTGCAACAAACGCATTCACTATTAAGCATTGGTAAAACTGTTCTAAAGCAAAATCAACTCCTGGTTTTGTGTCCAAAAACAAACAAACAAGTTAAACACATAAAAGCATAATAGATGCCCAAACAATAAAGAAAGCACCAATCAGCATCACTGGTGCAATCTCAAAACAGCAAATCACAAACGGTTCACTAGTGCCGAAGACTGGTATCATCATCATCCACTATATGTACCTGCCCTTGACCACCTGCAAATAATATGGCTTTTCCAGGCATACATGCGTCTTTTTCCCCAAGTTGCATTCATTCACAACTGTGTGAGCATGCCGTTACTGTACTTGACCTACATCAGAACACCTGCTCTCCAGGCACAGACTGGTGTAAGTGGCTTGGGCACATTTTGGGGGGCCCACTTTCTGGGGATGAGCAGAGTGATTTCAAACAAGATATGCTACACAAACTAGCGTAGTACTCCCTCCCTATAAACCCCATATTGTTTATATTTCAGTTGAATTCATTTCAGCAGTTCCTGAAAATTGTGTAGATTATTAAGGAGCCACTTTTTTATCTGGTGCGCACATGTTTACCTTTACAGTTGAATGACAAATTCTGAGTCATGGCTGCATCCATTAATATTTAGACATGTTTGGGCACTGCCTTTAACATTAATTCTTGCACAATACCTTAAACAATCAAGATTATAACAGTTTGTGACAAACCTCATAAAACACACAGTCTTTTGGTAACATTATCCTACTGTCTCTTAATCAGTAGACGGGTATTAAGTACAATGACAAGTCATCTCTTGATAAGTACATCACCTACACTGAATAAGCATCTATTCATTATGACAGACTGTCTAGCACCAAACAGTGCTGACATATTTAATTTATGTTCCCAGAAGTATAAGTAGGTTTATGTCTATCAGTACTTTTTTTTTAATACACATTTTCACTTAAGTGCTTTGGGGTTGTGAATTTTCGCTATATATCGCATAAACAGTAAGATGTTCTGTAACAATAATGTGGTACAGAATTATGGTATGCAATGTAACTGATCAAACAGGCTAATTAGGTTAGGATGACATTTTTTGTTTGTTTTTTGTCCTGTTTTATTAATTCCAGGAAATAATAGGCATGATACAAATATTATGTGAATTAAATAATCTGGTAGCTTCCTAGAATAATAGGATCAACAGGAACCTTTTTCATTTTATTAAATATATCAAGGAACAAATTGGTCTGTAACATGTAAAAGGATGTACTTTGTGCCATTCTGTGGACCTGTATCTGGGTTTTAATAAAGACTACCTGTTTTCATTTTCAATATGGTAGAAAATCTGTATAAACTTCATATATAGTTATTAAGATGTCTACTATTAATATAAGTTGTTTTATGATTTTATAAGCTGCAAATATTAAATAGATTTGAACATTGTTATGTTTTGACTAATAGGGGCATATTCAATTGTCCGCGGAATTGCCGAAAATCCCGCGGTAGGGGCATATTCAATTGTCCGCGGGATTGCCGAAAATCCCGCGGTCCGCGCACGATTACCGATATTTCGGTAATCATGCGCAGAAAACCCGTTAATACGGTAATTTACTCGCTGGATTTCAGCTCGCAGCTCAGAGAGCCGCGAGCTGAAATCCAGCGAGAGATTACCGTATTAACGGTAATATTTTTTCCGCACTCGAACTTTGGAACAATTGAATATGCCCTATAGTGTCTAAAATTATCAGAGAACACTCGAAAGGAAACCAAGTTATGCTGACTATAGCATGGTAAATACAAAGAAAACATGGAACAGTTACTATTCCCAATGGTATTATAGGTTATTGAGTGATGTAAGGATTTAATCTAAATGGTAGCCTTTCTGTGGTGGTGACTAACTGGTATATTTATTATACGGTGAAAATCTCTAGATACGTTGAAAACTTTTTGCCAGATTTAGGGCATCTCCCGATTTCTCTCCCATAGGCCAGTGAAGACGATTACCGGCATCCCCATGCAAGTCATGGGGAAGTCTATTTACCATGGACAGTGGCTGTACTTGTACCATCGCTATCCTCTTATAGCTACTGCCATCGCAGGATTCAATTAAAACAATTTTATTTATATATTTTTTTATTGCACCTGGAACCGTAAGGTCAAGTTCCGACAACTCCTAAACCTGCATACGCAAACTTCTTCGCCTCCACAAATGTGGCCATTTCCAGTTCACAGAAATCTAGGTACATTTGCACAGATAAAGGCTCTCCATGAATGACCTCCATAGTGAAGATCGGTTGATTCACACACAGGGACAGTCCCAGTGATGTCATAGCAGCTTAAATGCCTGCTGAATCAGCAGTTCTGACCTTCATTGGATCCCTTTAGGAGACTGTTTAAAGGTGTAAGAAGAGCTTCCGATGTTGTAACGCAATGAGTAGGTAGTGGTTTACTTTTTAACAGAGCTACAGCGGAGCAACAGTTTAACACTGAACAATGTATTTTATTTTCATGGCTCATATCTGAAAATGTCATTGTATTTGTTTATATGTGCTATTGCATATTTGGGGGATTTGTCCGTGTGTTCACACTGCTCTATTTATATTCTATGCAGCTTGAAAAATCGGAAAACAAAAATGCTGGTACTTTGTCAATTTGGAAGTTAATAACTAACAAAGAGAGGCGCAAAAAGGCAATAGAATTAAGATGAAAGGAAGACATGTGGAAAATGACAATTAATACTTTTTTCTTAATAATGTGTGTATGAGAACCAAGAAACCAATGTGTATATATAATCTACTTGTAATTAATACAATTATTTAAAAAAAAAAAAAAACCTAATATACAAACAACATAGGTCTTAGAGCTCTGGTTACTTCAAATTAAATATAGCAGCCGTCATTATCACAGGAATCATGTACATAATGTTCTTTAGTGTACAGTGCTGCCTATATAGACCAAAGTCAATAAATGGTAAATGATTGGCAATAATGCTCATTGTGACGTAAGGTCAGGAACTTGGAAACCTTGGGTAACATTTTATGAGTATGGAATTGTCAACCTAGCAGCTGCATTGGCTGATCAGATAACTATATATTTTATCTATGTTATATAATGAAAACCAGAGTAACATTTATAGTTTTGCCTGAATTCTTAATTACACACACATAAACAATATACTGTTGTGTAATCTATGTATAGTATACATTACTGGCAGCACTGTCTCCCTTCATTGCAGGGGCACACGCAGGATTTCCCCCCCCCCACTCCTAAAAAAAAGCGAGAGAGCTGCTGCGCATGCGCCTGCACATGCGTAGCAGCTCCGTTTCGGCAGCAATGTACTATACAACAGCCATGGCGCTGTCAAAGAAGCATCCGCGCAACTGTCACGGACGCTTCTTTGACAGCGCCGCGGCTGCTATATAGTACAGTGCCGCTACGTGGGGCACTTTGTTAGCGGAGGGGAGGGGTTTCTGGAGACCCAGAAACCCCCCCTGCATGCGCCCCTGCATTGTTCAGAAGCAGATGGTACAATGTGACAACATTTTTGGCATGGTACACTAGGGTAGCATTGCATCGTCCTGAAAATTTAGCTGTAATTACACAGGACCATGCGGCTTCAATGTATTGAAAAGGATTCCATTTAATTCAGTGAGGCAATGAGTTTACCCAGAGCACAAACACTGCATGAAATGCATAATTTACATATATTTTTGATGTGCTGTGCAGGACTCTTTAATTTGAGTGTGACCTTCGAGCGTGTGTAAGGAGAGTCATATGAGTGAATTTCATACATCCAACTTGTTTCAGATGAGTAATGCAAACATTACACTTAAGGCAATTTACCTGTGGCTGCATGTATGTAAATCTATAATCTCCACATTACAGTGTTTAACAAAAAGAGAATATACAGAGATATAATGTAGTGTGTATCAAATAGCAAAAAGTTGCATAGTAATATAAAGATATAAAAGGTTTGGTTGGAAAAGCTACAGATCTGCCTTAGTTGTCTGATACATGGTAAATAGCCGGAACAGGGCCTGATGCTGAGTTAGGAGCAAAGCAAAAAAAGGAGCAAATTTGCTCCCTGGCAAAACCATGTTACATTAGAGGATACCGCCTGTCAAATCATGTTACACTGCAAGGGATACAAATTGATTTCTTTTTTTACATGCAAGGAAAATACTGACTGTTCTTTCATGTAGCGCACAAACGCTTGTTATATTATCACACTGCAATTAAAGTTGATCTATGACATGCCGTATCCCAACTATATATCTATCCCTACATTTTAAATTTACCTCCCCCTCCAATGCAACATGGTTTTGCCAAGGTGCAAATTTGCTCCTTTTCTTTGCTTTGCTCCTAACTCAGCATAAGGCCCTGTTTTACAACAGCACAATAAAACAAATCACAGATGACGTGTGTCAAACTAGGCTTTTATTCATGACTCAGTTAAGCTAGGTACACACTAGAGAAAATTTCTCCTGATGTGTTATATTTAATGATCTTACCAGCAACTGAAAGTCTGATCAGCCTGCCGATCCATATATACACACTTACATGATTTTACACGATTTACTTTCAGAACTGTGCTCTTCATCTGTCATAACCATTTGTAGAAAAGATTGTGACTCTGTAAACTCTATGGAGATCTGCCTACACTGCTGGTGGTGAGTGCATACACACTGCAGAAATTGCTTGACATCATTCCATCATTTATAGAGATTTTTAGTCTGGTTATAAAAACAAATCAAATTATACGATGTGCTTTGGTACAAAAAAACATGATTGTGGGAGTGTATACACTAATGCAATATCAGACCTAACAGTCATTTATCCTGTGATTGGCACGATAATAGGGTGAAAAACCTATAGTGTGTACATAGCTTAATATAAGATAAGTGCTCTAAAGATTTCCTCTTAGGCCAAAATGACACAGAACATAGGTTAGGCCAAGCTGGATCTCCCAGTTCATTTTCTCCAGAAAAAGCTTTATACTTAGGCTTCCAATTAATCTATGTTGTCAGTCATAAGCCCTTCCTACCTTTCTGTCTGTATTACCCAGTATTTCTGTGTTTGTCCCCATTTGTAAAGCGCTACAGAATTTGCTGGCGCTATTTAAATAATGTTGATGATGATGATTCACAGTTCATGACAGATTCCATTTCTGATTACACACTAAACAAAATGGACATTATGAACAAGCATATTGTGGCTTCATAACTTACTATTGAAGCTATATTTTTCTGGAACATGTAATATGGGCTTTTGCAGGAGTGGTCTACTCAGCCACAGTTAGCTGCCTATACACAGTGGAGGGAGCTATTTTGTGGTCTGAGCAAATATTCAGAGGAGACACACAGTGATTTCACTAATCCCTAGTGAGCTGTTAAATGAATATTGGTTAAGCCCACAAATTGTCTGCCTTTAGTGAAACTCTAGTAAAAGCATGTAATTTGACTCCAGAGGACTCTGCTCTAATAGACAACCTCCCTCCCTATAATTCGGCTACTCCAGACTTGGGCCTATTTGGGATTTTAACAGAACTCTGGGACACTCTGAAGTGCTCCCTTTAGTGATTTTAATTAGCATTTCAATATAACACATTACTTTGCAGAACAAAAAGACTACAGACCCGGCTTCAATGCAGGTAGAACATATCTAAAAATGCATACTTATTTGTAAATATTTTTTTTATACAAAATAAATCTGCATTTTAGGCTTAATGTTCCTTTTTCTGTGTGTGTGTGTGTGTGATCTCTATATTATAATAGTAATGTATTTGCTACATAATGTTCCATTTTCTGCAGTTTAACAATCTATACACTGTCGTCTACACGGCCAGCTCAACATGCATTTCAGATTTGACTATAATATATGGGATATGCATAAGATACATCTCATGTGTTAGCATATTGTCACTGCCAAAAAGATAAATGTGTTGAAGTGGAACAGAGAATATATTCATTTTTCCAAAGGCTATATTCTGAGTGTGTAACATTCCAGTGGGAATAGTTCACTGGCAAATAGACCTTGGGGCAAAATACTGAATACTTTTACTGTTTTAGCAAGCGTCCATACGAGAGAGAAAAATCCACACAGGCTTTGTGAACACTGACATCTCACTTCAATGACTTTGCACTTGGACTCTGTGATATTTTCTGTTACCTACACACATTATCTAACTCACTGGGAAAATGGAAAAGCACAAGAAATGTCTTTGTAGAAAACAACGTGGCTCCTGGCCAACACGACAAATCCTACTCCAATTGAGTTTATGATCACTGCTGTAAACATGGGCAAGGATACACAAGTGATTTTTAGTCCAGGGATTGTGATTAATCCCATTATAAAAATTCTAAGGCCTGCAAGTAATGGCTTTCAATTAAGCCTGCTACATTAGTGGTTTGTTGCCTGCAGATCACAAAGATGGGAGTTCCCTTTTTCAAACAAAGGAGCCACTTTTTAATTATTGTTTGTTGATCACTCATAACCACCAGACAAATAAACACATATGTATGTAAATAAATGTTTTAGGTGCATATTTGTACTCTTGGCACATCTGTACAGTAAGTCAACCAATACAAATGGGGTGCCAGACAGGAGACCAACAGCTATTCAGAAACCTATAACAGTCCCTCCTTTTCAACTGTTTGCCCCATTTTCATTTAGTAAATAAAATATATACAACCAATTTTCCTCTATTGCTCCACGCTCTGGAAAATATTATTTATTCTAGGCTTAAGCTAGAAAGGTAGTTGACTTCTGATTTAATGCAGTAGGTTTTCTAGTTTCTTAAATGGTATGTTTTCCCTGCCTTTACAACATACTTGCCTACCTTCTCCTTGCTTTTTCCGGGAGATGGGCGTGTCTGGAGGGCAGGAGGGGGCGGGGAGGGGGCTGGATGCGACCAATCGCATCATATGGCACCGCCCCACGACGGAAATGTCGTTTTGTCGTGGGGGTGGTGCCAAAATGATGCGATTCACCACGAATCGCGTCATTTTGGGGTGCCAGTAGCGGGATGCGGGAGATTTGCCAGCAATCCCGGGAGTCCGTGAGACTGACCCGAATTTCGGGAGTCTCCCGGACATTCCGGGAGATTTGGCAAGTATGCTTTACAATAAATACATCTCATATTTGGGGGGAAAAACAATTACACAAACTGTGATAAGAGGTGACAGGAGTACATATCAACCTACAAAGGAGGTATCATTCTAATCGGGAGACTGGCAGCTATTCAGCAAGTTATGACAATCCACTCCTTCAGCTGTTGCCAAACTTTTATAGTAAATAAATAAAAAAAATATGTTATTTTCAGGTATCGCACCACTTTCTGGAAAGTGCTATGCATTCTAGTCTTCGATTATAAAGAGAACAATAGTATTTTATGGAGATGCAAAGTCTTCTAAAACAAAACAAGGTGTTATTTGAATGGGTGCTACACAGAAGAAATCATTTTTAAATTGGAATGTTATAAGCCCGATAATGCCAAAATAAACTCAGCTAAAGGAGGAATGCCTCAGAACTCAAGGGGTTAAAGAACCCATAACCTACAATAAACAGTGCCAAATGCAAAAGAGGTATCAATAATATTCATTAAATGTAAAGGTTTGCATACCATGACAGAACTTAAAATGTTTTATATTGTAATTACTATGTAATTTCTATGCAGCTGCAAGCAATATATTTTATTTTTGATCAGTCCTTTGGGACAAAATGCGGCTACAAAGCCTTTCAATTGGGCTAGTCTTTTACCTAGCACAATATAGGTCAATTAGCTGTTTTTGTAGCTCTATGTTATTTGTACATCAAGCTATCAGAAGGAGCATTCACAATGAAAAGTAAAAGTTCTAGGACCTTACTAATATGGCAATTGTAGCATGTGTTGTACTAATCTATTGAACCACCTTGTCCTCAAATATGATGTCAATCGTTGAAGATGTAATAAAAAAGCTAAAGTGCCCCAAGAGCACACAAGACATATAATGCAGAAATATGTAGATAACAAGGTTTCAGGGAACTGGAAGGGGATGCCTGGCAAAAGAAAACTTCTCATATTGCCACATGTGAGTGTCATTGTAACGTGAATTAACCTTTTAGAGTTTTCTCCTGGAAATACATTTTGCATCTGGAGAGGCGAAATGGGGGCATTCACGTGTAGGTTCAGTACACTAAGAGTTGGACACTTCTTTAGTGCATCTCTAAAGCTGTTGTAAAAATACATGTGTATATTTTGACAGCAGCAGGATGTATCCGTTCAATGTAAATAAATAACATAGTAACATAGTTGATGAGGTTGAAAAAAGACACCAGTCCATCAAGTTCAACCTATTTTGGATCTCCTGCGATCCTGTAAATAAATTATTGAAAGAAATAAACATGTCCCCCACCAAAGCAATAACAGTACAGCCGGTCCCCACTTACGGAGTGGGGGACCAGAGGCAGGCTGAACTGGGGGCCAGGTGGGCATCTGCCCCTCCGGGTCGGTATCATAGTGGGCTTCATTTTTTTCCTGTAAAATGTTTTTAATAGGCTGCTGAGTCAAGTCTTTCCAGCCCTTCCCTGTGGGGGACAGAGTGGGGTTTCATAGGTTAGGCAGCATCACACAATAACAGTGGTGTCCACCTGTCATGGTGTGAACCAACACCAGTATGTATAACAGAGGGCTGGAGCCTCTACCTTGTGCCCACTAGCTACGGTCCTTGTTCCTATGCTTTAGCAGTACCCAACTGGTCATTGATTTTGGGGGCTGGGAGGAGGGAAACGTCTTTCATTTTCCTTTCTTTCTTCAACTCTAAATCAGTGTTAATATCCATAGAAATTGCATTATTCTTTATGCATCGCAGCTCATAGTGAAACATGGGCACTTTGCAGGCAGGAAGGTAAATACTAAACTAAACAAATAACTCAAATATTGTAACCTTGGTTGATTAGACAGCAAAAGAAAAAAAAACAGAGCCAGGAGACACTTATAGGTATGTAATGAAACATTGTATAACATTAGCACAAAGATGAAATTACCTTACAATGTTTTAAGTATTAAAGAACCAGCTCTGCAAAGAGAAGCAAGATGCAGTCTTATGAGTAACTGCCCATCCCTGTGACACAAACAAGGAACTAACAAAGACATACACACACTGAACTAATACACAAATACACACAGACTGTATTAATACAAATACACTATAATAAAATAAACAATTTACTCATCAAATCTGTCTGTGCACCGTGTGACTCCGATGCTATGTGTACACCATGTCTGGTATATACATGGATAGCCATGAGCTAGCAAGTACAGATTCCGGTAAGAATGCCAGCAGAAAATTGAGCTTACAACATAACATCAAGCTTGTACAAGGTGGAGATACGCAAGACATAGGCGAGTGAGGGCTTACATTTTAGAGGATACACAATGAATGCAAGTGTCTGATTTTTTTTATATTGGTTAGTGCACATTTTTCAGAAATTAACCCAATAGACCACATATTACCAAAATTGAAACACTTGCACACATACATAAGTCGACAACATGAAGCACATGAGTGCACACAACACACAGTGATAGACCTAGTTCAATTTCATACTGGACAACGGCTGGGTTAGTACTTTTCCCAAATGTTCTCAGTAGCACAGCCAAATATGAAAGCATTTATTTACCAAGATTTGTCTGGGATGATTGAGATATATATATATATATATATATATATATATATCTACTATATAAATGCCTAGTGGCGTGTGTGAAAAAAAAAAAAAAAAAGCTGCAGCGCCACCTGCTGGGCAGAGTTATACACTGACCTATATATTTCTTGAAGGAGAAGTGACAGTTGGGAGTGGTTGGTGGTTGCCGGGGATGACAGTGGGGCATTTTTAACACCTTAAGTAGCTTGATGAAGGATGTGGCGATGAAGATGAAAGATGAGGTGATGGAGAAAAATGATGAGGTAGTGACATGTGGACAAAACCACGTTAAAAAAGGGCGCTTGCATCGGAAAGTAACGCTCTTCCCCTGAGGAGGCCTGGGCTAGGCCCAAATGCATGACAAGAACCTTTTTAACACCTTAAGTAGCTTGATTTGACTAGAATGCATGAGTATCATGCACGGGTTAACTTGTATATATATATATATATATATATATATATATATATATATATATATATATATATATATATATAAATAACTTATTTATATAGCGCCAATCATACTAGGCACATATACAGAGAATATGTCATCATTTAAATCAGTACCTACCCCATTGGAGCTTACATCTACATTCCCTAACACAAACACATACAGTACGGTCCCCTTTTGTCAGAAGCCAATTAACTTACCAGTATGGTTTTAGATATTTGTTTACCTTTAAACCATATAGTTTGTTCTATCTTTCTCCACCCTTTTCCTATCTTGTGCATTCTTCTGGATGGAGACTTTTACAGGACATTGGTTACTAGATCTCTGCTAGGGTCATCATGTGACCATGAAGTACTTCAAAGGGTCATGTGGCACCTTTGTTAATATAATAACAATTTTAATAATCTGCAACCCACAAAAGATATATAAAAAGTAGGATGAAAGACACAAGTATTAAATACCCTATGCACTGTGACATAGGTTTAGATAAGCTTGTAAAGAAGACATTTGAAACCAGTTTAACATTATGCATTAACAAAGTAAGGTGTTCATTGAATACAACTGAAAACATGTAATTAATCAACATCTCAAATAATAATGCAGAATACTCCCTTTCCTCTGCGGGTAATTTGTTTGTCCTGACACCCTAAAATTCATCACTGTCAAAAACATACAAATCTTGGCACTCAAAAAATCACAATGTCTGGGAAATGAAACACACGTCTAGGAAGAAACTGACATCAATACAAAGCTATATATGAAAGCTTATCTCTGCTGTTTTCATTTCACACTTTATAACTTTTAGAGAATAAAGAATATTAACACATCACTGAACATGTAGATACATTAGATATATTAGTATAGATATCTATATAGATATAAATAACGTAGATATATTACATATATTTTCAATCAGAAACACAACCATTTTAAACATATTGCAGTATAGCATGGATTGCACCGTTTAATCAATCATAAAAGCTGTATTAAACCTAAACTGATGATTGTGCTCAGTGCCTCCCACATACACATTGGGGCTCATTTACAAAGCACACGCCATACACACCGTCAAAGTGAATTGGATTATTAACTGGTGATTCTGGATCTGGTCTGACTAGTGCACTTCAACTCTTGGGAGACACTGCCACAAACTAGGGGCGACTTCTGGGGAGAGACAGAAAATCCCCAGTGTAGCACAAGTCCAACCTCCTAGCACTTTAGTAGCACAAACAACGGTCCTCTCTACTCTCTGTCAGCTCCTATTCATCTACATTGTTTTTGTCATTATTTATGTACACTCTTTATCTCTTATACAGCCATGCCCTACAAATAAATGTTTACTATTAACAAAGATGAAGTCAAAACCTCTATACACAAAAAAAGAACATGTCTGCTCTCATTTTTTCCCCCCGCTAAATTTCACATGCTTTAAATGATAACACAATGATTTGGAAGTGTTGTTGTTAATTTTCTCCTTCATTGTTGAAAACAAACTCTAAAATGATCAACTTCTCTTTCAAAGACCTGCAACATTGTAGCAACAATGTCAAAAAAGTAACAATAGTCTTGACTGACACCAAGGGGGGTATTCAATTGTTAGCGAGATCCCCGGAAAAACGAGCGCTCGAAAAATATTACCGTTAATATGGTAATATGCGCGTAAATACCGTTAATACGGTAGTTTACTTGCTGAATTTCATCTCGTAGCTCAGGGAGCTGCGAGATGAAATTCAGCGGGTAATTACCGTATTAACGCTAATATTTTTCGAGCGCTCGTTTTCCGGGGATCTCGCTAACAATTGAATACCCCCCCAAGTTGTACTGTAATGAACAAGAAAGGGAGCGCTCTGATTAGTTTCTTTTTAAACTGAAATGATACCTGTCAGCTGAGTGACAGTACCCTGTATATGGTGTACAATTGAGCAAATTAAGAAATATGTTACTGCCAAGTGAACAATGTAATATACCCTATTAATCTGCAGTGGTAACAGGAATTAAGGATTTAAATTAAGCATTCACATTTGTTGATGTAAATTATGAAGATATCTGGTCTAATAAACAATCTGATAATTATTATCAAACTCATCTGCCAAAATCCTAACCACATCTTGCTTATTTGTTGTAGTTTACAAACTGCTGCCAAATGTAAGGTCTTTGTTTAATATTTTGAGCCATCTAACTGAGCCGTAAGAGGAATTTATTTCAACTCCAGGTTTAGTGGCTGTTAATGAAATATCTGTCAGGTGATGGGGCCTTTAATTAAATGCTGGGTGGTTTTGGAACTATTAATTGAATGTGGGGCTGAACATCCATATCATTTAGAGCTAAAAAAGGGAAAGATTCCTATTACATTCAGTTTAATCAGTTCCTATATAAATACTATATTTTACCCATAAGGCATCAAAAAATAAAAAAAATAATGTGCAAACATAATACATTAGAAGATGTATAATAACAATCTTGTTGTAATATTGTTGAAAATATCCACTTTACAGTGTGATAACAGAGGCATAATATTTTCATTATGCTTTTATACCTCTATTGACATATGGAATATACAAAAAAAAAACAATGTCAAAAGTTAGTTAATAATTAAATAAGCAATGCTATGAAAAAATAAGATATGTTTTGTAACATAAATCACTGTGACAGACTATAAGAAGAATTTTGGTAACTTTCCTTTTCATTGGTTTGTTTCTTCAGGCTGCTATTAATGATTTATAATTATTGTGTACAGTGTTTACACAGTGATATGTGACTACCATGGCAACCACAGTCACATGTCCAATAATGTAGTGAGAAGAAATACTTTGGAACACCACTCTGAGCTTAGTCTGCTCTGTGCATTGTAAAATCTTCCAACACCTTCTTTCCCTCTGCCATCACATGACATGCTGGAATCTGTGTGACTGACAGCCAACTTGTTATTTAAAGAAAAAAGGCTATGCTGCTTTAAGGAAAGAGCTACTGACTTTCCTTTAACAAAGTTATGTCTCACATAGAGCTTGGTAAAAGCATGATGTGAGCCTAGTCATAATGAAGTGTGCAGCCTATAATTATTTTTGTTTTTCTGCAGTTAACCTCATAAAGGGTCTGAGGTAACTGTCTGCGTGGACGTGAATTATTCTTTCAAGGCCTACTTAAGGTTAGAGTTTTAGTTTTTCAGTCTTATGGTTTATTCAGCATTCTGACAAGAAAGAAATTGTCATGCTGAATTGCGTCTCATTTTTAACTGCCCATTTCAGACTCAATACTTTCCAGCAGTCTGGTTGATTGAGAAGGGTATCTAAATAAGATCTGACTCTGAAAGGACAGAGCGTGGAAGCAGTAGGCATGAGTTTCTTTCTTCTGTCCTAAAATAAATGCATAGTTTCTTAGCTGTCTTCCAGAACTAATTACTTTAGTTGGTGTCTCCTGAAGAAACTTACACCCTCTCCAACAACTAAGATAATAAAAATGCTAAAAGAAGCTCCAACAAGAATTCCAGTTTTGTATATGTCCCTGTGATCGTCTGAAACATAGGGTAACATCTCATGCAATAGCAAGACCAGTATATGAAGGCATCAGTCAAGCACCATATGTGCTACTGGGCACTTTCACAGAAGCGTTTATTTAGTATTATTTAGTATTAATCTTGCTGGGAGGGGAGGGGGGTGAGAGCAAGCTGCTGATTGCAGTGCAGCAGTTAGTTGGATGCAACAGTGTTTGAAATAACTATGCTGCAGTATTCACACTCGCTGAAGATCATAGTTCATAATGTTTTAGTATAGGTATGCTATGCGTTCATTTGTTTATTAAATTTAATATGGTTATATAATAAAATTAATGACAGGTTCAGTATGTCGACATGGTTAAAATGGCGACACTGTGACTGTCGGCAGTTGCTAAAGTCAACAGTCACAATGTCAACATTAAAATGACGATGGCACCACTAGCTGGCGGAGCTACCGGCACAACAATGACTGTCGACATTTTGGGGTTGACAGACTGACCATCAACAGGTTCACCATTGACAGATCATACCCAAACCATCATCATCGTGTAGACGGTTGTAAAAGGCATTTCTGTGTTCAGGTCTGCCTAGGCTAGCAAATTCTGAGAACACACCCTGTACTCGGCCTACACTAAAACAATCCTTCCCTCCCTTGTCACGCCTCTTCAGGTGCAAGTATACATAAGGTGTAGGTGCTTGCAATTTTTTTGTGGACATATGCAGATTGAAATCATGCAATTTATGCTATACAAACAGCTGTATATTCAACTCTGCATCAGGCCTTAGGACTTCTCTATATTTTCTATCAAAGCAGTTGCAACAAAATGTTGTACTCAAGGTAAAAGTGTGAACAGTTTAAATATTTAAAATTAGTTGTGAAAGTAAATTTCAATTCATGGTCAAAAATACAGATTCATTAAGGAACACAAGTCCCATTTCATTTTTTGTGTGAAATTGCGCATAGGGGACACTCAGGACTTGAGCTAATTACCCTGTTATTGTTCCTTCTATTTACTGCTCATTGATCTTCTCTGGACTGTAAGAGACATTTAGGAGCCTAAACCGGCATGAGGTCATCAAAAGAAGGACATCTGGGGGAGGTAGGAGGGAGGGAAACGATAAGCGATCCCAGCAAGGAAGACCCGGCACCACTCCACTGGATGGTCACCATCAGCATGGAAATTTGGTGGGTTTTAAAAAGGAGGTTACCCCAATCAGATCCTTATGTTAGTGACTGACTTTGAGTAAGGGGTGATACTGAGCCGGCTGGGTTGAACGTCAATATCTGCAAAACAAAGGGGATGAGAGTCAATGCTAAAATTGAGAGCAAGCTCAGGATCAACAGAAATGAGTAAGTGTACTCCTTTGTTTATATAGGGAGCAATGTCTCAAAAGGAGTTGTTGAGGATATTAAAAAAAATCCACATCCATGGCGCCTTTGTACAATTGTATTATGTCTAGTAAAAAACAGAACATCAACAAAAAATTAAGGTTGAGACTGTTCAACACTAAGAAAGTCATTCCTTCTCTAAGGCTGTGAGACTTGGAAGGTTCCAACACTGAAAGGAGAAGGCAGCCTTGAATTGGAACCCTCGTGGAGCTTATAAACATGGTCAGGGAACACAGGGAAATGTGTAAGGAAATGAAGAGCAGAACCTAATCAAAGTGCTTCTCTAAAGCCCTTTACTTCATATAGGAGCTACAGGAAGAATAACTCAGCTCTAAATAAAGTACAGTTGTAAGAGTAGATTGCATCCAACTCTACATAAGGCCATCTATGTGTCTGCACATAGCTGGCAGTACATGCACTTATATTTTTAATTTATGGACACTAACTGCAGTCTTCAATTTATCAGCATTCATGTAACTGGCCCCACAACATAAAATTCTCACAGTTTCTTGGCCTAGACAAAACCCCCTTCTGATAATGAATTCTGATGGGTACAGCTTCTTGGTATAGAAATGACTGGACTCCTAACCTGTGATTTGTAATTTCTATTTCTATTAATCTGACGTAAATATTAATTGATGAATGTATAAAAATATTCTCATTATAGGACCTATACCTAGTTTTGATGATTGTTAGCTTGTTTTATTGAGTTGTGATAATCCACTCAGAAGACAATAGCTGGAGCATGCCCTCCTGCAAAGGATATGTTACATAATTTGGGGTGACCTTTGAAGTCAGTTTCGGATTGTCCAGGTTCGGGAAAAAATAACAATATATCAGAGAGCAGGCAAGGAGGTTGCAAGTACAACCCATAAGCTTGCTCCTTACATTCACACAGGGAACACATAAAACTATGTCTAAGATATATATCCGTCCTGTGCTTCACAAAGAAAATTATGTGTGATTACAGCCCATTACAATAACTTGCTGAGAGTGGGATATTTTATATCTCTTATAGTTTATCTATATGTGATGCATGTGGGTGGTTCTGTTTATTGATTACATACATTGGTCCTGATTCATCAAGTCATGTATCTATGATTTTGAGCATTTCATACGCAAAATCACTCTGCGCATGCCCAGAACCAGACCATATGCCAGCAAACACAGCCATGTCCACTCCAACTTTGAGCGCAAAGGACACTTACTATATACTACAATTTAAGGGAGTGAGCATTGCGGAGAAGGGGCATTTTGCCATAGTCAATATACAGTAAGGGCTGCCAAAATCAAGTGCACACAGCCATGTCTGAATAAAGCTTGGGGCGTCACAAAGTTACTTGTTTTTTTCTGCTGTATCTCTTGCTCCAGCTACAGGGCTAGTCTAAGTCCTGATCAGTAGTGATGACATGCTTGTATGCATGCTATAACATGTGCTTGCAAACAGGAGCAACTTTAAAAATTTATTTTCTGTGCAGTAGTCATTAAGAACATCCTAATAAATGTATTTCAAGGGGGAAGGGAGAAATTAAATAAAAAACTTTAGGTTTTTTTTTTACAATTTTATCATTAATGAATTTATTATCAACTTGTGACATTAATTATTATATTTTTCTGTGCATTCTTTTGCAAATGTATAATCCACATAGGCTGCCATGTCTTGTGTAGTAGAGTACAGCAGATCTACATCTAAATTCATCATATATGTTCAGATCCATTATTTGAAGAATTCGGGGATGCGGTTCCGGCCCATTGAGTCAATTCTGTACATACAGAGCACAACATTATTGGACAACAGGTGATTCTGCAGTTCACTCACATGACCGGGGAGAGAGGCAGAGCCAGGCCATGGGTATCAAACTCAGCCTTAAGTAATATTTAAATAATATTGAGCTTACATTTGTCTACATCAAATTAGTCACAAGGGGAAGGTTAATCTTTTCTATAAATATACTCAAGATTGAATGATTATAAGAATGCTTCAAATGATTAACTGAAAGGTATAGAACAAGTGAATTAGTTGATGGCATTAAAGGTGGGATATAGCTGATTGCGTGAGAACCATATCTTGCAGGGCTCTGAGAGGTATATAAATGGATTAAGAACATACTGATGTGTGGAAGGGATGATTACAGTATAGTGATACAGAAGGACTGACCCTTAATAGCCTTGTCAAACTTACTGTGGAGTAAAGTAATTCTTTTTTCTATGCCATTAAATAAAAGCTCAATTTAAAACTATTACTGCTGTGATTAACCCCTTTCCGGCCTAGTGACAGAACCGTGGTTTGTTCCTGAACTCCTGTAGCAACTCTAACCTGCTGGCACCAATAATGGTCCATTCTCCAAGCTGGGTTCTCTGGTGATGTTTAACAAAATAAAGACATTTCTGGGATAATTAAAGGCTAAACTAGTTATTAAATCCTTAATTAGGTGTAAATCAGTATTTCTAATGAAGCAATCAACTAAATTTAATAAGGGGTCTGAACCTTTGTGTGCAGAACACACTGGCAAGTTTAGGGTGCAAATGACCTACTCTGTTTGACTCTTGTTACGTCTTTTGAAGTAAACAATTAAATAAAGCTGTGTCTACCTTCTACTCCGAATCTGTTCATCTTAATTATGCAAATAGTTGTGTGAAAGTAAAATAAAGTTATATGAGATTATCATTTCACAGTAAACTAGTATGAATATGAAGACAGATGATGAAAAAAAATGGCAATCAAGTTCAATCAATATTTATTTATTTTTGCTATTACAGTGCCATAGTTAACAAACAGTATAATTAATATCAAGATTTTGGCAAGAGCATAATATGCATAAAACAAACATATAATTCCTTAATCAAATATCAAACAAATGTGTAATTAAATGTCAGGTTCTGGCAAATAGAATAAAAATAATTACAAAATGTAGCTTAACTATTTGCATGCTGTTTTCAATATGATTATATATTTTATATTTAGCTATGTATATATTTTTTTTTAAAATAAGTGATGAGGGAGTGTGCCAGGAACAGAGAAAGTAATGGAGGGAGGAAAATAGTGCTTCAATACTTTGTGTATCAGTTTTACATTACATGCACAAATTAACATTCTCAGTTTAATAACTATCAAATAATGTTTTTTATTACATCATTATTACCTGTTGTACAACCAGTAATTCCAAATACTATCATATTTAGTATCTAAACATTAGGGTGTTTTTTTTTATCTTGTACATATAATCAGTTGTGACTAGAAAAGGTCATAAGAGTTCATTTGGTTTCCACTGTTGAGCAATATGTCTCTGAACCATTACTTATCAATTTAAGTAGCCTGTTTGTGTTTTGTTGTGGGTCATTTCAAGGTACATCTGACTAGGGTCAGAGGACTTTGATTGTGTCACTCTTTATCTTCTGCTTGTCCGGATGTTTCCAGTGAGCGAGGACAGAACAAACTGCAGCCATCAAAATCAGTAAGTTGTAATTATTATCCCAATGCTTGGAATACCGACACCCACTATTCCTACAAAATAAAACAAATAGTAAAATGACGAGATGATGAAAACATACACTTACTTTCACAGCGACGGCGTTGATTTCCAAAACACTCTGTTATGCGACGGCTTGTAATTCCGAAGATGCTACATGCCGGTGATGGTTTGTGACGCCAACAAACACATTTAAAGAGGTATGTTAATCATACGGTTAACGTTAGTGTAAGGGTTAGGGATAGGCTGCGCCAAATGTCCGCTACTTACCTGATGTCAAGATCCACCGCCGGCATGCAGCATCTTCAGATTTACCAGCCGTCACATAACAGACTATTTGGAAATCAATGCTGCCGCTGTGAAGGTAAGTTTATATTTCCACCATCTCGTCATTTTACTATTCGTTTTTTTTTTTAGGAAAAGTGGGTTTTGGTATCCCAAGCATCGGGATACCGTACCCCACCCAAATCAGTGGACTGCTCACAGCAGCTTACTGTATTTCAAAAGATGAGTGTGCTGATCTTGTGGACTCAGCAAGTTCATTTTGTTTGACAAAAGAAGATATCAGCCCGAACACTATTGTGTACTTTTCAGACATACAATTTACTTGTATGTCTTTAAGTCTTGCAAGAAATCAAGTAAGCAGTGGATAATTTAAAATCAAAACTCACAGCTTTATACAACAGAACCAATGTCTTCAAGTCAAAGCCTGCAATATTTGTCTTTCTCAAGAGAAAGAAAAGAAAGAAGATCTCGGGAACAAATCCAGAAGAAATAACACAAGAATCAAGGGTGTTCCTGAAACCGTAGATAACTCAGCCCTTCCTAATTACTTAAAGTGAATACTTAGGCACATGTCTCCAGATCTCCTGTACTAAAATTGACAGAGCCCACATAGCCCCAATACCTAGGCCTTCCGTAAAACAACTACCTAGAGACATCATTGTGAGATTACACCATTTTAAGTCAAAACAAAAGATAATGATTGCTAATCCTACCACATCTCCTCCTCACTGGTCACACTCTTTCACCCATCACCTCTCTTTCTTGCTCCGATGAAGCTGTCTCCTTTTACAATCACACCCTTACCACTGCAATTGACTCTGTCGCCCTGGCTGTCACCATCAAGCTTTTTCGGTCCCGCCTCAATTGTGGCACTCAAAACTATCTTCAAAAATGCTCCTGCAGTGCAGAATGGCTCTGGAGAAAGTCACACACTCATGCTGACTTCCACCACTTCAAGTTCATACTTGCCTCTTACAGCTCGACCCTATCACTTTCTAAACAATCCTTCTTTAAGGCTCTCATTTTCTCCAAATCCTTCAACCCCTGTCATCTTTTTGCCATCTTCAACTCCCTCCTCTCCTCTCTCCTCCCCTTCTCCCACTCCCCCATAGCGCTCTGCTGTCGACTGTGCTACTCACTTCACCTGCAAAATTGAGTCAATACGTCATGACATCTCCTCCCAGCATTCCCTCAATCCTTCCCCCCTACATCTCCAACCTCATCTCTACTTATACTGCTTGCTGCCCCCTCCACTCTGCCAGTGACTGCCACCTCACTACTTCATCTCTTCTCATTTTTGCCGTTTTCATCTCCGCAACATAGCCCAGTTCAGACTCCTCCACTCCACTGATGCCACTAAAACCCTCTCTAAAGCCACAGCTCCTTACCTCTCTAACCTCATCTCCACTCATACTCCCTCTCATCCTCTCTGGTCTCCCAACGACCGATTCAGCTCCCATCTGGTCACCACCTCACTCCCGCATTCAAGATTTCTCCCATGCTGCCCCCCTTATCTGGAACAATCCCCCATTCTATCAGACTCTCCCCCGATCTGCCGCACTTCAAACGCTCCCTCAAAACCCATCTGTTCAGATTAGTCTATCCCTCCTCCATCTACCCCTCCACTCCTCTAACCCTCTTCACTATCCATTTACACATACCATACACTACCTCCCGCTCACTCTTCCTCCCTCCTTCCTACGTTCATCTTTTCCCCTAGAGTCCCCAACCCCTCACCCTATCTTCCATCTCTGTGTCTACGGTCAGTCTCCCCCTCCTCCTTAGATTGTAAGCTTACTTGAGCAGGGCCCTCCATCCTCATGTCCGCTTCCTCCTGTTTACCTCTGCCTCCAGCTGCCCCCCTCATTTATCCCGTTTGTCACTCAATTCCTGCTGCTCTCTCATCTTCTCCCTTGCCTCTGCATCTCTACCATTGCCCAAACCTGCTACTGGTACCTACACTTGTGGGCTCAGGCTCAGCCTCATTTCTTCACTCCCCACCTCCCTCCCTCCCTCCCCTCCCACTCCTTCTCTGGACTGGTAGTATCTCTTACCTCTTTGCCTTTGCACCTGTTTTTTGTAGTTTTTGTACTTTTGCACTTTGTTATGCCTGTATGCCATGTATTGTTACCCTGTACTGTTGTCCCTTGCCTATGTACAACGCTGCAGACCCTTTGTGGTGCCTCATAAATAACTGATAATAATGTTGATAATAATAATAATAAACCAAATTTAGCATGTTTATCTCTTGGAACATATGACCTGTAAATATATGAGATATATATATATATATATATATATATATATCATGGAATAAATTACCTGGTGTTTGTAAAACCTGAGAACTGTGGGCTTCACACTTATCTGCTACCACTACCTTTCCATATATAATCTACTGGCTTTTGCCTGGTGCTTTCGCTTAGAACTTTCTCCTTTTCTTTTTATATTTTAAAGCTTTTATTTTTGCAAGGTCACATGAGAAACTGATAGTATGAGTTCACAAATTTATAACAGAAAAATAAGCGCACAGAGTGTATGACCAGCGTAGAGGTAGAACTCAACGCTTCACCAATAGAATTATAAATGAGGAGAAAGAGTGACAAAGAGTTTGTCTTACAGAGTAGAGAGAAGAAGAGAAAGGGAGAGAACAAACAAGAGATAGAAAGAGAAGAGAGGAAGAGTAGAGATAAAGAGGAGCAGTGACTAGATTCAAAGTGAGGGATGTAAGGAGCTTGTAAAAGAAAAAAAAAAAAGAATGAAAAGATGAGGGAGGCTGAAGAGATAGGAGTACTTAGTTATGTGAATGGTGAGTGAGCCTGGACAAAGGAGAGCCATAGGTCACAAACCTTGGTGAAAGCTCTAGAAGAGTTGCGGATGATGCTGGTCATATTTTACATTCACTGTGTCTGCCAGACTCTATTAATTATGGTCTGTAGAGAGTGGGAGAATTTCTGCTGCTAGCCCGCTACTATTTGTCAGTTAGCTGCCGAGAGAATGTGTCTAATTAGTCTGTTCTGTTGGCGGGTCGCCGAGGGGACTCCCAGAGGAAGAAGAAAAAACTTTGCCTCCAGGGGGATATTCACCTGAAGAATTGACTGAATCAAGTGTTTGATCTCAGTCCAGAAACTTGTCAGTTTTGGGCACATCCACCAAATATGCATTTGTGGGAGCACCCCAGCTAGCACCGATCAGAGGAGTCAGGGAGGATTCTATGAAGTTGCAAAGGCGCATAATACCATCGGTATAACATCTTATAGATATTCTCCTTAATTCAGACACAGATAGAGCATGGATCTCAGACCATTCCTCATCTAATAACTCCTCACCAAGATCACAATCCCAGGCTAGTTTGTGGGGGTCCCGAAGACCTAAAGTAGGGGGAGCAAGCTCATAGTAAAATGTAGACATTAGACCTTTTGTTGAGGATTGACGTAGACAGAGTGATTCAAAGGTAGAGAGAGGGTGGGAGAAAAGGCGGTCTTTGAGTGTATTATGGAAATGGAGTAGTTGTAGAAATTGGTAAAATTGTTTTGAGGGGATGTGAAAGCGAGATTGGATGTCGGAAAATTAAGAAAAAATTGTGGAAGAAGTTAGGTGATTAAGATTTCTGACTTTCCACGAGTGCCACGGCTGAAATGAATTAGGGAGAAGTCCTGGGGAGAAATCTGGGGAATTAAATAATGTTATCAAAGGAGAGGGGTGAGGCGAGAGGCTGTATTTTTGAGAAGAATCCCAAATAGATAGGAAATGTTAACCTTCCTTTTTATCATTACCTTTTAAATAACCCTTACATAAAAATTGGGTTCTTCTTTATATTCCTCAAAACTACTTAGTTTATGTTTAACATGTTCAGCTTTACAGAACTTTTTTGTCAGGTATTTTATGAAATTTACTATTCACCTATTATGTTATTTGCCTTGGAAACTTTGAATAAAGACAGTGATTAAAAATATGTACTTACTTCTCAAATGTTGTCTAAATCAAGTTTTCTCAACACCAAGTATGAGCTGCTCTATTATTTTATGGCATCTGACTTATTGGTGTAAACATAGGTGAGGCTGTGTTGAACTGACTGACCTCAACAATGATTTATTCATTCTCCACATGTTTCCCTTGGTTGGCATTGTATAACCCCTCAGTTCTAAAACATTCCCCTTTAAGGCACTGTGTAGAGGGATGGTAATTCGGTAGTATATCATAGGGAGAATAAGATGATGGTTTGGAAATCTGACAAGGTTATCGAAAGAGATGAGGTTTTCAACACTTGAATGACTGGAGACTTAAAGAAAGTCTTGTTGTATGGAGGTAATTTCAGAATGGTTGCAGCATGCAAAGAGTTCCATAACTGGAAAAGGGACCAATTAAGTAGTGAGGATGAAAGGTTCAGATCTTGGGCAGAGTGATAGGGTCAAGTTAATTGGATGAAAACCTCCAGTGTATACCAAGCCTAAGTTAAGGTTGACACTTAGGTAAATAGCTTTAGGGTAGTGTTTATTGTCATATAGTGAACAGAAGAGAGATGTCAGTTAAATAACTTGTTTTGTCTGGCAGCAAAAAACAAACAAATCCTGGAGCTTCAAAATGATCAGGATAAAGAATGTGTGAGAGTGGTTGGTGTAATATGTACACTTAAATTTGGGTAAGAGGATATGTATGAACGACAGAGAACGATCTGTGTGTGTGAAAACAGAGTTTTCATGTTGAAGTTCTAATCTGTACACAGAAAATTGATTACAATGATATATAACAATTGGAAAAGAGAAAATTATCCCTTGGCAGAAATTTATTGCTAAAATACTGGCAGCAAAATAGCCTCTTCTAGTTTGAAAATCTGTATATTTAATTCATATTAGCCATTAAATGTGTTCCCTTGCTAGTTAGCCTACATGTGATTGGTAGAAGAATATAATTGCTCTACTTCTGGATCCCTAGCAGTAGCTCCATTGAATAGGATGGCAGTCCTTGTAGCACCACTGCATTATGCCTATTGCACTGCAGTCTGAACATAGAACTAGTGGTTACAGTGCTATTTTAACAGCTCTTGCAGATTTCCAATTGATGGAATAATCTATTTTTGAAAGGGTAAGGCAGTAAAACTGACCACACACAGGTTCAACCAAGCATTTTGCTTTAGAGCAGAACTAAAGGACTACATTCCAATTTTGTCACACAAAAGGCCACACTAACAGCTTTTGGACTACATAGGGGCCTGTTAGTGAGGTCAGAAGATAACCAGATTCACTAATAAGCCTGATAACAATCTGAATGACTGTTATCATTATCAGACATTGTGCTCACCATTGGACAATAATATATGATATAATAATATGTGATGTAAAACAGGATGGGTTGGACCAGTAGTAACTCACCCACCTATCACCTGCAAAGTAAAGAATTAATTTGTGCTTTTAACTGAGTGAAGGGCTTGCAACGTTCTGCCTGAAAGACATTATTTTCTTTCTGTGTATGGATTTATTGGTGTGGATCTGGACTAGGAAGAAAGGAACTGACACACCAGATTCTTAAATATAACCAGGTGGGCTGCACATGGCTTGTTTGGATTTACAAATGTCTGACATGTTATTCTATAGCCAGCTATTCCCTCTAACTTCATAAACAGTAAGTTAAAAGCCTCTGGAGCCCCTTACACATCACAAAATCATGGAAGGGGTTAAAACAGGGAGTTGTACTTAATCAACTTGGATCAAACCTTTTATCAACTGGTTTGAGCAACCATTGGTCTTCCCTAGATTCTGCTAGACTCCTGGACACCATCCAATTAGCGGATAATCCCATGTGGGGCTGTTCATCCTCCTCACCCATTTTGAACTTCTAGAAATCTCCCAGCCAATCCTAAATCAGCTGACCTTAGAATAACCTTGCGCAGCAGGATTTTTGGACTAATTAAGAGTCCTGCAAGTTTCATCATCATCATCATCATCATTTATTTATATAGCGCCAGCAAATTCCGTAGCGCTTTACAATTGGGAACAAACATTAATAAAACAATACTGGGTAATACATACAGACAGAGAGGTAAGAGAACCCTGCTCGCAAGCTTACAATCTATTGGAAGTTTGTGTGTTTGTGGATCATCTGAGCTTGTTGCTGAAGTTTAGTCTCAGACCAGGTAACCTTTGTTCCTGACTGCAATTCGGAATCTGAATCGCATTGTAAGCGGAATGTCTGGATCCAGTGATTCAACGCTACATTCTGAGTCTAGGTCACAATTCTGCATAATAGACACATTTGTATCTGAACATCCTGCATCAGCGAACCTCCGCTCCAACGGGAGCTGCATGTCAGTCTTCCCTCCTGGTGTGCCAACAGGAGTAGGCTAACTGGTCTCCAGACTCCTACCACACTAGTAGAGAGCTTGTGGTCAAACTTCCAGGACCAGTAAAAGAAATGAACCAGATCGATAGGATGGCCAAGAATTCCATGTCAATTGCTGGAGGCAGTACTTCACAAGTCTGTGGTTTTAACAGCGTAGGTCGGGAATTAACATTTACCACCTGGACTAGCAAAAACTCACACTCATTGATTGGCTGGGAACTCCTTTACTTTTTCACCAAACACTTTGGAAATGCTACACGGAAAAGGAATGTAGTTAATTGTATCTTTAGTAGTTATAGAGGACTGGCGTATCATCGATGGATTTGCTGCAGGGACAATCTTATGACCATTTATGACCATTTTTTCATCACTACAACTTGGTCTGTACACATTGCTTTACTTTGGCCGCATAAGCTGTTGTTGTAATTTGGCCAGAATTTGCATATCTGATATTTCGTGTATTGAGTACCCTACAGACATTTTTTTAAAAAGGATTGACTAGAAATAGGACTAATAGTGGACGTATAGCGAATACTGGAATATTGAATCTGGGATGCTTTGGGAGTTTTGTTCAATTTTGGTGACACTGTGATTTGATTTAATTCATGTTATTGTTGTTTGTTATTGTTTGTGTTTTTACCTTCAGTAATAAAGATACTGTTACATCTTCTATCTCTCCTTGCCTTTGTGATCCTAAAGAACCCTAATGTGACGGAGCTCACTAGGTAATTAGGGTTTCCTAGTAAGCTCTGGCTCACCCTGGTATCTTCACAGATGTTATTTGTTTATATTTCAGATGGGGCTCTTGATGCCCTATGCTTGGGAGGAAAGGAATGGGTTTGGTGATACATGTTTAAGGAGCTTTAAATATCCACGGAGGCTCAACATTTGTTTATTCAAGAAACTTAAAATTAATTATTTTTCATTCCATACTACCATCATAAATGACCTGCCCTCCCCATCTCCAGCTACTGTGCGGGCCTTTAAACAAAAAGCATTGCTGGAGAATCTCTTACCACATAGTAACTTGTCAGCAAAACATGTAAGTAAAGGCTCTGTTGACCACATTAAAATGCCTGCCCCTCTTCTGCTTTTATATCAGAATGGGAATGGCACCATACATAGATGTGACTACCGAAGCCAGATCATCCGTTAAGTAATCAAAAAATTTCATTTGTGGCCAAGTGGGGCCTAGATTAATCTGTTTTTATATTGGTGGTTTTTTTTTTTTACTGAAGGGCACATACTACACTATCCCATGTTTCTATGTTTCTGTGGGTTTTTTATAGGGATGTGCACCGGCGACTTTTGAGGTCTCGTGTTTTGTGTTTTGGATCCGGATTTTCGTTATTTTTGAGGTTCGGATTTGTCTCGCAAAACACTTGACGAAAGGTCTCGGTTCGGATTTAAGGTTTTGGATTCGGATTTTTTTGCAAAAAAACATAAAAAGTTTAAAAATCAAGTTTTTGGGCTTATTTTCACTCCTAGGCTATTATTAACCTCAATAACATTCAATAACAAGCATTTCCACTAATTTACAGTGTATTCTGAACACCTCACAATATAGTTATTAGTCCAAAACGTTGCAACAAGGTATCTTTCTGGACTGCGTAGAGGAGTGGGTCACCACAATATATATTAAAAACCCTGAACTTTTATGATTCGCACCAATAAATGTACCTGGACTGCGTAGAGGAGTGGGTCACCACAATATATATTAAAAACCCTGAACTTTTATGAATCGCACCAATAAATGTACCTGGACTGCGTAGAGGAGTGGGTCACCACAATATATATTAAAAACCCTGAACTTTTATGATTCGCACCAATAAATGTACCTGGACTGCCTAGAGGAGTGGGTCACCACAATATATATTAAAAACCCAGAACTTTTATGAATCGCACCAATAAATGTACCTGGACTGCGTAGAGGAGTGGGTCACCACAATATATTAAAAACCCTGAACTTTTATGATTCGCACCAATAATTGTACCTGGACTGCGTAGAGGAGTGGGTCACCACAATATATATTAAAAACCCTGAACTTTTATGATTCGCACCAATAAATGTACCTGGACTGCGTAGAGGAGTGGGTCACCACAATATCTTAAAAACCCAGAACTTTTATGAATCGCACCAATAAATGTACCTGGACTGCGTAGAGGAGTGGGTCACCACAATATATATTAAAAACCCTGAACTTTTATGAATCGCACCAATAAATGTACCTGGACTGCGTAGAGGAGTGGGTCACCACAATATATTAAAAACCCTGAACTTTTATGAATCGCACCAATAAATGTACCTGGACTGCGTAGAGGAGTGGGTCACCACAATATCTTAAAAACCCTGAACTTTTATGAATCGCACCAATAAATGTACCTGGACTGCGTAGAGGAGTGGGCACTGGGCACCACAATAAAATATATAAAAAACCTTCAACAGATCTGCATTACACTACACATACGGCTGCTCCTCCATCCTCTCCATCATATACATGTTGGAGTTTTAGCGTGTGACAACCTCTTGTTTTTGATAATGTCAGTGCATTTTGAATATTTTTCAATTTGCCCCACACCACTGAATGTACTTTATCTATGATACGCATCTATCTATCTTGACTGCGTAGTGTGGTGGCCCCGGTACACAATTTGGTACCGAGGCCACAATATAATTAAAAAACCCTCCACGTGTCAGAATTCCACCAAACAAGTATCTGGACTGCATAGTGGGGTGGCCCCGGTACCCAATTTGATACCGGGGCCACAATACCTCCTCCAAACATGGTACAGACAATTCGTCATTGAGATCCCAGACAGACAGGGTCAAAGTGTTATTGTTTGACTTTGTAAACCCAAAAAACTGTCCCTGTTGCACATAGTCGTGCAATGAAGACTGACTTTTTCATTTAAAGGCACGATCTTTCAAGTGTAGTGTTTGTAAGTCTAAGTCATATTATACTTTTGGTAAAATTGGTTTATTTTGTTCCTCTTTATGGTAATTAGTAATAGAATTAAAGTATGAAATAGAATTAAAGTATGAAATAGAATTAAAGTATTAAATAGAATTAAAGTATGAAATAGAATTAAAGTATGAAATAGAGTGGTATATAGAGTTGTAGTGTGGTATAGATAGAGTGGTCCACACAATATAATAATAATAAAACCCTCAACTGGTCTGAATTCCACAAAACAAGTATCTGGACTGCGTAGTGTGGTGGCCCCGGTACACAATTTGGTACCGAGGCCACAATATAATTAAAAAATTGGGCATCAACTGTCACCGTTGTTTAATATCTGATACACCTAAATATGGACTGCACAGTGGAGTGGCCCCGGTAGTAAATTTGGTGCCGGGGCCACAATACCTCCTCCAACTTTCAAGTGCAGTGTTTATAAAGACAGACAGCGTCGAAGTGTTATTAGTTGACTTTCTTAACCCTAAAATTGTCCCTGTTGCAAATATTCGTGCAATGGACAGTTACTTTTTTATTGAAAGACTCAAGCTTTTAAGTGTAGTGTTTATAAAATATAAACAACAATACAGTAGTTTTAGAGCACGTCAATACCTCTTGTTTTAAATTATGACACGGCATTTTACTTTTGGTTTAATTTCTTGTATTTTTTTAAATTTGGTTTTACTTTTTGAACATGGCAAACGACTGTTGATTGGTCATATAATGCAAAAAAAAAAGGTCCAAGATGGAATTGTCCTTGGGCCCTCACACCCACCCTTATGTTGTTGAAATAGGACATGCACACTTTAACAAACCAATCATTTCAGCGACAGGGCCTACCAAACAACTTTGGCTGAAATGATTGGTTTGTTTGGGCCCCCACACCAAAGCTATTCATCTCTCCCTGTACAGACTAAACAGGCTCTACTGAGGCAAGATGTCGTCCTCATCCTCAACCTCTGATTCCTCTCCCCCTACAGTGTGTACTTCCTCCTCATCACACATTATCAATTCGTCCCCGCTGGACTCCACAACCACAGGTCCCTCTGTAGTATCTGGAGGGCAGTGCTGTACTTCATTGAGGAATTGATTATTCATTTTTATAAACATCATTTTTTCAACGTTGTGAGGAAGCAACCTCCTTCGCCGCTCACTGACCAGGTTCCCCGCTGCACTAAAAACTCTTTCCGAGTACACACTGGAGGGGGGACAACTCAGGTAAAATAGAGCCAGTTTGTACAGGGGCTTCCAAACTGCCTTTTTTTCCTGCCAGTAACAATATGGACTGTCTGACATGTCTACTTGGATGGTGTCAGCAAAGTAATCATCCACAATTTTTTCTATTGTGACAGCATCCAATGCAGCGAGAGTAGACATGTCTGCAATGGTTGGCAGGTCCTTCAGTCCGGACCAGATGTTATCAGCATCCCCGCCAGTGCCTCTTTTGGGAAAACTGAGCTTTTTCCTCGCAGCCATAGATGTGGAAGAAAATGAGGGTGGAGCTGTTGGCATGTCACGGTCCTCTTCAGAGGACAATCTCCTGACCAGCAGGTCTTTGCACCGCTGTAGACTTGTGTCCGCCGGAAACAGAGACACAACATACGCTTTAAACCGAGGATCGAGCACGGTGGCCAGAATGTATTCCTCTGACTTTAAAAGAGTGACCACCCTCGGATCCTGGCAAAGCGTACGAAGGGCTACATCCACAAGAGCTACATGCTTGGTGTAATCGCAATGGCTTACCAGCTCCTCTCTCACTTTCTCCAGCTGCTTCTGCAACAGCCTGATCAGGGGAATGACCTGACTCAAGCTGGCAGTGTCGGAACTGACTTCTCGTGTGGCAAGTTCAAATGGCTGCAGAACCTTGCACAACACGGAAATCAGTCTCCACTGCGCTTGACTGAGGCGCATCCCCACTCCTTTGCCTATGTCGTAGGTGGCTGTGTAGGCCTGAATGGCCTTTTGCTGCTCCTCCATCCTCTGCAGCATATAGAGGGTGGAGTTCCAGCGCGTCACAACCTCTTGTTTGAGGTGATGGCAGGGCAGGTTCATGCTTTTTTGATGTGCCTCTAGTCTGCGGTAGGCACTGGCTGAATGCCGAAAGTGTCCAGCAATTTTGCGCGCCACCGCAAGCATCTTCTGCACACCCCTGTCACTCTTGAGGTAATGCTGCACCACCAAATTAATGGTTTGGGCAAAACATGGGACGTGCTGGAAATTGCCCATATTTAATGCCCGCACAATGTTACTGGCATTGTCTGACACCACAAATCCCCATGAGAGTCTAAGTGGGGTAAGCCACTGGGAGATAATTTCCCTCATTTTCTCTAATATGTTGTCAGCGTTGTGCCTCTTATTAAAGCCTGTAATGCACAATGTTGCCTGCCTTTGCATGAGCAGCCATTTTGTAGATGCTGCTACTGATGCAGCTGTTGCTGTTGCTGCGGAAGGGGATGCATCTACCCAGTGGGCTGTCACAGTCATATAGTCCTTCGTTTGCCCAGAACCACTTGTCCACATGTCCGTGGTTAAGTGGACAGTGGGTACAACCGCATTTTTAAGAGCACTGAGGACACTTGATCGTACTTCTCTGTACATTTTTGGTATCGCCTGCCTAGTGAAGTGGAATCTCGAGGGGATTTGGTACCGGGGACACAATACCTCCATCAACCCTCTAAATCCCACTCCACTGATGGCGGACACCGGGCGCACGTCTAACACCAACATTGCAGTTACAGCCGCAGTTATACGCTTTGCAATAGGGTGACTACTATCGTATTTTGTGGTCATGGCAAACGACTGTTGGACGGTCAATTGTTTTGTGAAAGACTTAGCTGTCTTACGACTTCCCCTCTGGGAAGATGACCGACTAACAGCAGCAACAGCAGCAGTGGCAGTAGTAGGCGTACCGCTGCAGGATTCCTCGGATGAATCCCGTATTGAGGAGGACTCAGTCTGGCTGCTGACTTGGGCTGCAGGACTGAATCTGATGGAGATTGTGGAGGAAGTTGACGAGGAGAGTGTTGCTGGTGTGTATCCAACTGGACCACGGGATTTAGGTGTCCCTGTACCGATGAGGGTCCTAGCCCCAGTTCCTGAACTAACCACTGAACTATGAAGGTTATTCAGGTGACGTATAAGGGAGGATGTTCCTAGGTGGGCAAGATCCTTACCCCTGCTTATTTGAGCTTTACATAAGCTACATATGGCCATACATTGGTTGTCTGGATTTGGATAAAAATAACTCCAGACCGAAGAGGTGCATTTTTTGGTCTTCTGACCAGGCATGACGATGGGCTTTTTCATCCCATGGACATCAGCTGTTTCCCCCCCTGGTGCCTCATTTACAATAACCACATCACCATCCTCATCATCAAGTTCCTCCACAGCGCCAGCTACATCATCAATAGCCTCCTCCCGAGCCACCTCTTCCCGTACAGTGATGGGAAGGTCAGGCTTGACAACCACCAACATCCTTGGACTCGCCTTGTGGATTTGTGATAATTTCTCTTTAGAAGGCAGAGTTGTTTGCTGTTTTGTTGCTGACAGCATAACTCTCTTCAATTTTTTGTAGGGGGGGAGGAGGAGGAGGGCTAAGATCCGTGGGTGAAGCTGAACCACTAGTCATGAACACGGGCCAGGGCCTAAGCCGTTCCTTGCCACTCCGTGTCGTAAATGGCATATTGGCAACTTTACGTTTCTCCTCAGATGATTTAAAGTTTCTCTTTTTGCTACTTTTTCTTAACTTGGGCTTTTTGTATTTTACATGCCCGGTACTACGAGATTGAGCATCGGGCTTGGAAGACGACGTTGATGGCATTACATCGTCTATGTCATGACTAGTGGCAGCAGCTTCAGCATTAGGAGGAAGTGGGTCTTGATCTTTCCCTACTTTATCCTCCAAATTTTTGGTCTCCATTATATGTAGCACAAGATACTGCAGAATGTGTGAACTTGGTAATATTGCAGTACCAATGGACTTATACTGCTGGATTGGTTTTGCAAATTTGGTTATAATTATTATATATTTTTTTTTTTTTAAATTTTTTATTTTTTTTTACTTTTTTTTTATTTTTAAAAAACTTGGGAATAGTGGGGAAATAACTATGCCCTTAGAAGCACAGAGCACAGGACACAGCACCACTGGACTGAACAGGACACGGCACAGGACCCAGCAGCACTACGGAACTCAGCAGGACAGAGCACAGGACACAGCACCACTGGACTGATACTGCAGAATGTGTGAACTTGGTAATATTGCAGTACCAATGGACTTATACTGCTGGATTGGTTTTGCAAATTTGGTTATAATTATTATATATTTTTATTTTTTTTTACATTTTTTATTTTTTTTTACTTTTTTTTTATTTTTTAAAAACTTGGGAATAATGGGGAAATAACTATGCCCTTAGAAGCACAGAGCACAGGACACAGCACCACTGGACTGAACAGGACACGGCACAGGACCCAGCAGCACTACGGAACTCAGCAGGACAGAGCACAGGACACAGCACCACTGGACTGATACTGCAGAATGTGTAAACTTTGTAATATTGCAGTACCACTGGACTTTTACTGCTGAATGTGTGAACTTGGTAATATTGCAGTACCAATGGGCTTATACTGCAGGATTGGTTGTGCAAATTTTGTGGTAATTAAAAAAAATTAAAGTAGTTTTTGGTATTTTTTAAAAAAAACTTTTTTTTATTTTTTTAAACACAGGGGAATATTGGGGAAATAACTATGCCCTTAGAAGCACAGAGCACAGGACACAGCACCACTGGACTGAACAGGACACAGCACAGGACCCAGCAGCACCACTGACCTCAGAAGGACAGAGCACAGCACACAGCACCACTGGACTGATACTGCAGAACACAGCACAGCACAGCACAGCACAGCACAGCACAGAACTAAACAGCACAGAACTAAACAGCACAGAACTAAACAGCACAGAACTAAACAGCACAGAGGACCACCTAACACACCCTCCCTCTACCCTGATCAATGCCCGAGTGAAGATGGCGGCGACTAGCGGGGAATTTATAGGATCCGAGTATCGTGAGATCCGACAACGGGATTATGAGTCAGAGCCTCAGTTTCACTTTTGAATTTGGCGCCAATACCCGGATCTGTCTCGGATCCGACTCGGATCCGCAACGTTCGGGTGGGCTCGGATTTCATAAATCCGAGTGCGCTCATCCCTAGTTTTTTACAGATGGGGGCACAAAACAGTATCTTGCCTAGGGCCACATGGGGTATTAATCAAAATCTGGTGACAACAGAGGCAAAGGGACAGAAAAAAAACTGAGTTCACTGGTAACCAAGTACTTGAAGTAAGACAGAGAGATTGCAAATTTCAAGAAGAATGTGAAGGTTTCCTGAATATTTTAAAAATTAACATGTTATTACAAAGTTTTTCTTGCATTCCACAACACTGAGATTCAGCTGCTCTATCTGCTTTGACGTTCACCTGCCATCAAGGTGTTGTGGATCTCTAGATTTACACTATGCATCAGGTTACAGGGATGAGCATATTTTCTGGAGGTCATACATGTGTAAAGTGTGTCACTACTATAAATTTCCTGATTCAGCATGACTGTAAATCTTACCTGCAACAGATTAATTGTAAATTAAAATGACAGACCGTGTATCTTGCGGGGTGTTTGTGGCACATACTTTTCAACTTATTTTTTACAAAGCCCTCTTTTCACTTTTCATTTTCAGAGGTAAGAGCTTAGTAACAATAAGTGATAATAATAAAATTATAATAATTAGTAAATAATTGTGCTTCAGATACCCCACGACAGGCTACTGCTGCAATGGTAAGAATCTCCAAGGGTACTCAATACATTATCTTATTTATATGGCACATATACACCAAACAGAAAAATATAGAACAAAAAAAGATATTATTAATATTATCATTGTTCTGTTTGTTTATAGGACACCAAAATATCCTGCAAAATGGTAAAGTGAGATATTACTCATAGAGCTTACAATCTAATAGGGAGGGATACAGGAGGGTGGGCAGTGAGGGTGCGGGGGTGAGGGCAGGATGGACCAGAGACAGAGAATTTAGGTTAGAAATTGAGACAATAATGAAGAGGTTAGTTGTTAACCATTTGTAAGTTTGAAAACTGAAATATATGGTGCAATGCCAGCTATGTACACCTCTTGTTTCACTACTTTTGTTGCAAAATGTTCAGCCTGTGTATGCTCAGAAGGCTATTCTAAATGGCTTCACCACTAATTCTTAGGTAGCCTCTCTCTAGTATGCAAAGTCCATTCAATCTTACCCTTTATCCTGCCAGTAATCATCATCATCATCACCATTTATTTATATAGCGCCACTGATTCCGCAGCACTGTACAGAGAACTCATTCACATCTGTCCCTGCCCCATTGGAGCTTACAGTCTAAATTCCCTAATATAGACACAAACTCACACACAGACTCATACAGACAGACAGTGAATCCCCAACAGCTGGCAGTGGCTCAGGCCATGAATCTCCCCACTTTTGACAGACCCAAACTGAGCCAATTTACAATTAGAGTTCTCACTAGCCCATGAGCAGTTTAGCAAATTCTTCACTTCTCGCAGCCAAAATGGGACCTCATCTCCTAGTCTCTGTTAGGTCATCTACTGGTACATTCCATGACTCACACTGATGTGCAAGTATCATATGCCCTAAGAGCCTCACTGTTATAATAAGGCCTCTTCTCTGGCATGGTGTTAGGGTTTTCATCTGCTTTGCATCCTGCTTGCTACTCAGATCTGCTATGTTGTTCAGGTGTATCTCTCTCTGTTGGTTGACTGTTGATTGGAAAGCTTCACTGTGTAGCTCTCACCTGTCTTGCTCTCATTGCCAGTGATAGATTTACACACTAGCTTGCTGGTTTCTGTATCTGTATCCTGTGTGATTCTGATCTTGAGTACTTTCCGGCCCTGCATTCAGCAGTCTCTTGGTTCCTGATACCTGTCTGTGCTACTATTTGCCTCCTGTAGGCACCATCTAATTAGTTACATCCTGTAGCACCAGAATAGCTAACCATCCTCGTACACCATGTTTGCAGCATTGTTGCTCTCTTGTATTGTGTCCTTGAGATGCACAGAGGGAAAGGGAACTTATGGCACCACCTACCCATAGCTAAGCTTCACATAACTGTAAGGACACAGTAAATATCCATGCAGATTCACATGATTCAGCCACTTATGTCAGGCAGTTTTAAAAGCAGTGCCCAAACATGTTTCAATGTTAAAGGATGCAGCCATGACTCAGAACTTGTCATTTGACTGCTAATGTAAACATGTACACACTAGTTAAAAAAGTGGCTTTTTAATAATCTACACAATTTTCATGAACTGCTGAAATTAATTCAACTGATTAAAATAGTATTATCCTTGTTTGTGTGCATATTTTGCATGAAAACACACTGTGATGCACGTATATGCACCCATGTAGATGTGCATGATTCCGGTGCTAGTCATCATTCCGATGACTACAAAGCCGACAAGAGTTATTTAAACAGGAAAATGCCAAACAGTATAATAGCGACATGTATAAAATACACACTTACTCAAAAAGTGACAGGCAACATCTCCAACATCAGAGATGTTGCCTGTCACATTTTTGTAGTTTGTATTTTGTACATGTCGCTATTATACTGTTCTGCATTTTCCCGTCTGTATAACTCTTGTCAGATTTCTGATCATCGGAATCACGTATCTTACCCCATGATTCTGCCACTTATGCCAGTCTGAGTCTGGAGAAGCTGGATGGGGCGTACTAATGTAGGTCAAATACAGTAAGGACTTGCATATGCAATTGCAAACAGATGAAGACCAGGAAAAAGAGCCGTATTATTTTTGGGTGTCAGAGGTAGGTTTAATTAGCAGATGAAGATGATAACACTCTCCAGCACTAGTGTACCATTTATAATTGACTGCTTTTGTTTTCACCACTGAAGCTGATTGGTGCTTTTTTTTGTCACTCATACGTATGTTATGCTATTGTAAGCGTGTTTAAGCAAAAAAATGTTTATTTTTGTTTTACATGCGATGGGGAGTTGTTTCTGCTGTATTAGTGAGCCTTTTTTTAAAATGTTATTTATGCTTAATAGCAAATGTGGTTGTTGCACAATAAACAAATGTATAAAAAACATGGGTCCAAGTGGAATGTAAGTGTCTGTCATTTGTACCTGGCATAAACCGTGTACATATATTTCTGGTGCCGAGCTGCGCGGATCTTAATATGGTTACAGCTCATATGTGCATAAGTGTTCAATTATTATGTCTAGCTTTTTTAAATGTAAATTACATCAATTTTACTTCCAACTCTGCATTTTTTATATTATAGCTTGCTTTTGTTATCTAGTAATTAGGCTGTTAGGTGATTGGTTTGTAGGATTGATTGGTTTTTATTTTTTTTGATTTTTGCTTTTCTCTTCAATTTTTTTAATTCTGGTTTGGGATTAAGGCTGGAATCGGGTTTGTTTACCAATTATGCATTCCCTGGTTTGCATTCCAGTGTGGAACACAATTCTGCTTCTGCCCATTTAGGCTTATTTGATTTAATATGTTGCAATTTATATTTTGCACTTGAACATTAATAGTTTGCTTTTGTTATTAAGTTTATTTTGTTACTAGGTGATTGACATGTAGAATCGGCTTTGCTTTTTTATTTTGATATGTAATTACTAGCAACAAAGTTGACAAGCTGGGAGAAGTTCAACATTTACACCTGTAGTTAGCTGGATTCAAGGAACCAAAACAGTAAAGAGAAAGGGAGAAGCTGATGAGCTGTAATTACTGTACAGCGCCAACACTGTAGACGGATGCACAACAACAACCATGGAGTAAAGACAGGTCAGGCACTTTCACCTCCTTAATTCCATGGATTCCCAAAGTTTAGCAGGTGTAGATAACCAGACACCTCATATACAAAAATGGTAGCAAGTGGAACCTGACACAGTCGATTCAAGAACAGAGCACAGCAATAGTTCAGTGCTAGATAGCAGCAAGTGGAACAAGTCATATTCAATGCATGAATGGAGCACACCAATTGTTCACTAAATATAGGCTTCTGTCACGAGCCACCGAACTAGCCGAGACGGGTTGTGTCCCTGGCCTTTTGGCTCTATCTTCTGGATTACTCTTGTTTGCTGGCAGCCACAAACTTTTGTTGTGTTTAATAACTTCCTGCTTGCTACTGACCCACGACCTCTTGCCTGACCCCGGTTATCCGTGTTCTGAGACGCCTGACTCACAGTCTCCTAACTCCGTGCTACCAGTTCATACTCATAAGCTTTTACTACATTTAATTCCTGGGGCATCTGAGTATCTGCAAGTGCATTTTACTCCACGGGAAACGCGACTGATATAGGTTAAGACTGCTTGTTTCAAAAGATTATTATAGGTTCTGGTAAGCCGTATCAGTTTCAGCCTTTGGTAGTACACAGAGGTACAACTCTGGCATAGTAGTGTGTTGTAGCAAAATGTCCAAGTGCACACGGAATACAGGCAAAGAAATAAATCATAGTTAAACAATGCATGGTCGGAAGGGGAAGCAAGCTAACAGCTGTAGTCAGTATAGAGTAAAATGAGGATACATGCAACAGGATTGCTGGACACTGCTCTGAGAGATTCAATCACCCGGAATGGGCTCCTTACACTGACTGGATCTTAAAAGCACAGTGATTCCCACTAGCACCTACACAGCATCAATGTTCATCAAGGCATTATCTTATTAACCCTTGCTGTGTTTCTTTAGCCCCAAACCAGCTGCCCATCTGAAAAAGGTCTTGGGAATCATAATTCGTAGAAAGTCTTTTGTATTGCACTTTCTTTATAGCAAATGTTACTCTAGGCCTCTGGGCTTCAGATGACAGAGGCTGAAACTTTTCATAACAATTGTATTTTAGCTGAAGTAGGTTTCACAGTTCTAAAGACTACAGTTTATATAGCAGGTAAAGTGCAGTCCTTATGCAAATAACAAGGATATTAGAAGTCACTGATAATTACTCTAGCCACAATATGATTCTCTTTAAACAGGATATGGAACTCTGAGATGTCATCTAATATCAGAAATAATTGTCATTAAAAAGTATATTATTCCTCAGTACATCAGTTTTAATTTTTTATATAAAAAAAGAAATCAGTTATGCCTATGTCGAAGTCAGATAATTGGATATGGTCATTTCAATTAATATCTAGCAACTTGATTGTCTTTGTCTGAAATTATGCGAATAGCACGCTACAGCGTGGAGGAGCGTAATCAACGGCAACACGTGACACTTATACACACATTTACACGGACACGCACACTTGTAATTAGATCATATTAAAAATAGTTGCAACACATAGTTATTTGTACTGAAATATAGCAGAGTCTATGGTGAAACGTTATCTAATATATATAAGCCTAGCGGCGTGTGTGTGTGTGTGTGTGTGTGTGTGTGTGAGTGTGTGTGTGGAAAAAAGTATTTTCTCAGAAAGGGCTCATCCAATTGACCTGAAATTTGGTATACTGACATTATTTGACAAAAAAATTATAATAGTGAAGTCAGTTAACTTTCATCATCCCCCCTTCCCCCCGTGGGAGGGGTAGTAAAGGCTAAATTTACCAGTTGAGGGCTCAAACTCTTGACCGTGTGGGTATTTATTTACCAGAGCCTGTGCTTGGTCATGGACAATTGTATGTCGCATTTTCACGAGACTTTCAGGAAGACTGATTGAGCACAGCGATAAGGTGTTTAGCAGAAACGTTGTGTACCGAGAGGTTTTAGAACAGTAAGACAATGGAGATTAAGGATGTGGCGATGAAGATGAAGGATGAGGTGATGGAGAAGAATGATGAGGTGGTGACATGTGGACAAAACCAAGTTAAAAAAGGGCGCTTACGTCAGGAAGTAACGCTCTTCCCCATAGGAGGCCTGGCCTAGCCCCAAATGCATGACAAGAACCTTTTTAACACCTTAAGTAGCTTGATTTGACTAGAATGCATGAGTATCATGCACGGGTTAACTTGTAATGTTATATACACGTTAGTGAGATCTAAGGTTCAGGTCACGGGAAACTTATCATGTCTGGTATCATTCTAATCCCCTATTTATACACAGACGTCCGGTTCAATCGCTGAAAGGATCGCACCTTGAGTATGCTAGTTATGGATGATAGGGAATAAATGATTACAATGACATTGTCTGTATAATGCTAATAGACCAGTTTGAACTAGTTCTTGGCAGGAAGATTAAGTATGCATCTTCTGGAGAGCTGACCCCACACCTGGATGGCATTGTTTGAACTGGCCAATGACCTGCATTACACTGGACCTTCCTAAAGCCTGAACCTATGGAAACATGCCAAATCATCTGTATTGTTTTCACTGTATCACTGACTGTATATAAGCAGGAGCTTTGGGACCAGTAGTCAGTCACTTTGACCACAGACTTCAGACCTGAATGACTGTACACTGGAACCAGAGCGCTTGCTAATAGTAACGCCTGTACTTATTTTATTCTGACTTATTATTCTGCTACTTTTGGCTATTAACTCACATTGTGCTTTGGAACCACATCACTGGAAGTGGACAATCATTATTGGATAGCGACTAGACGTACTTAACACCTACTTTTTGTGGAGTAGTGAAAAATTAGATTTTATTATTGAAGATTATTGAACTGTGATAATGGGGTAGAGAGGGTACATTCTTAACTGCATTCCTTGCTAAGCAGAGGCCAATTTTACTATACAAAATTAATTTTGGCAGATGCATGTCTCATCCTATATTTTTGTCCCTTCATGTAGCAGAAGGGCCTATCTAGCTGCACTCCAAGCAATTTAATAAAACATCACAAAATCACTCTCACAATTAATATAAGTCATAATTGAGGCTGAACTGAGATAAAACGTAAAAGTGTAATGAAAGAGGTGGTTCTAGTAGTGGGAGGTGACATTTAGGGCCTGAGTCATTAAGGAAAGTAAGGCAAAAAAAGGAGTAAATGTTCTCCAGGACAAACCATGTTACAATGCAAAGGGTGCAAATTAGTTTATTGTTTTGCACATTAAGAAAATACTGGCTGTTTTCTCATGTAGTACACAAATACTTGAAAGCTTTATTTTTACACTGACATTTAAAGACAAACTAGGGCATTCCCCACCCCAAATATAAATCTGTCCCCACATTTTATATATACCTCCCCCTCCAATGCAACATGGTTTTGTCCAGGTGCAAAGTTACTCCTTTTTTATGCTTTGCTCTCCTTAATGACTCAGACCCTTACACTTTTGCGCAGTGACCGTCTTTAGAATTTTCCAATTCTGAGGCCCTAAGTGCACCTTCAAGTGCACTGGGTGAGCTATCTAGGCACACCGCTGCATGAAGAAGGTCATTGTGCTTCAGAAATGACCACTGACGGACACATGGGGCTAGATTTACTAAGCTGCGGGTTTGAAAAAGTGGGGATGTTGCCTATAGCAACCAATCAGATTTGAGCTTTCATTTATTTAGTACCTTCTACAAATGACAGCTAGAATCTGATTGGTTGCTATAGGCAACATCCCCACTTTTTCAAACCCGCAGCTTAGTAAATCTAGCCCATGGACTCATACTAATTAGCAGACAAATACTGAACCATTGACAGAATTAACACCACCTACTCTTACTTTTCTTGGAGCTCTCTCAATTTGACTGACTGAAGATGCCCACAACACTGTGCATTACTCGTGCCGCAAGTTACAGCCTACAGAGGTTGCATTATTGGGCACAGGAACAGGTGTGTGTCCATGAATGGAGTATGAGAGAGGACCTCAACAGATCCGTCATATTGATAATATGTAATTGAAATGTTTGTAGTGTATACTTGCCATTTTCTGATATCAGAATGTGCAAATCTTATACAAATATTTACAGAAATGTCAATAGACTAGATCCTTTGAAGTGTTTTAAAGAGATCCCTGCACAAAGAAATGATAGTTAGTGAGCTGAAGTCCACAATATTCCCAACCAGCCTTTATGCTGATGTTTTTTTAGAATGAAAAGCACTTAAGGAAAATTTTAACACTTTATTTTGTGTGATTGTTTTAGGCAAAGTGGATTCTGTGGAGTTAAAAGAAGCTGTGTTTATTCAAATCGTAACTATGAGCCTCTCGAAGGCTATTTTTAAATAGCTATAATTATACACCCTTTAATTGTTATAATCAGATATTTTGTTAGAAAACCGTAACAATATGCCCAGCATGTTGTTTTTGAGGGTGGTTAATGAAAGAAGATTGAATAGTGGCGTAGTGGAAAAAGAATTTAAATTACAATGCTTCATGTACAGTATATGGTTAGAGTCCACTTTAAATGCAGACAGCTTGGAACACAAATTCAAGAATGTTCTAAAGTATCCCATTTTCATTCTAAAAAATCTCATGTAGAGCTCTAGTATAAGGATGTTTTAGAATGTACATCATGTTGCTGACACTATGTAGGTCTGGACATGGAGTTATGAATACATTACATTTTCTAATGCCATTAAACTGTCAGGTCAAATTTATCTGAGAATTGTATTGCCTCAGTCTTTTGCTGGCAGTGTAATGATTCTGAATACTTGTGTAAAATTTATATTACATTACTTTCAAGAAAGTAGAAATGAACAGATTTTAATTCCCTCTGTCAACAACAAAACATAAGAGAAAATGTGGTACAGTGATGAGAATAATACAGGTCTGCCACTCATGGTTTTCTGCAACCTTAGTCCTGGGCCTCTTGTGGCCTTTGTCCAGGGCCCGCGCTCCCATTAGCCGACGTTAGACAGTTGCCTAGGGCGCCGGGTTCTGGTGGGCGCCACAGTAAAGTATTGTACTTTAATACTGTGCAGCGACTGCTGAGCATAACTTCCATGGCCGCCGCACAACTTGAGATATATCCACAGGGAGGGGGGAGGGGCTATGGATCGCCACCATTGCCCTCCCCTTAAACAGCCAATGGGGCACACCGTCCCTCCGTCTCTTCCCCTCCACTCTTCCTCCCCTCACTGAATGTCAGGGGTGACATCATCATCACGTCCCGACAGTGTAAGTGAGGGACGGGACCCGGCAGAGAGGTGCATCTTTATGGAGTCAAGTTTAAGATAAGGAAAGAGAGGGGATGGGGCATTGGTATGCTACGGGGGGGACGGGACATTGAGATCCAGGGAGGGGTGACTGAGATCCAGAATGGGGACATTTAGATCCAGGGGGGGGGACATTGAGACCCAGGGGGGGGACAGTGTGCTGGTGGGGGGCATTGACATGGGGGGGGTATTTTGACATTTTGCCTAGGGTGCCGAGAACCCTAGCACCGGCCCTGCCTTTGTCACAAATCCAGCCCCAGTGTTGTAACTGACACACATTCCTCAGAATACAAATTTCATACCTGCCAACCCTGCAGTTTCTTGCATGGGTACAGATAGTGAAAAGGGAGTGGTCATGCCATGATGGGGCATGGCCACGTTACGATGGGGGTATGACTAGCACTTCTGAAATGTTAGATTACCCTTTATCCCCTTCCCCTCAAAACACCCAATCATTGTCATTCACCATTGCTCTGTTATTCAGAACATACCTCTTAAATGTCCATCTCGCAGATTCCTGCAGTCAGGGCAAATTGGGACTGTCTAAACTAAATCAGGACAACTTGGAAGTATGCAATTTTTGGTGATCAAAAAGAGGTGTAGCTTACTGAGACAAGGGTGTAACATTGATGGAAATGGGTGTTTTTATCATTTTTATTAGGCAATCTGGTACCAAATTACTCTGAATGTTGAGCTGGTAATTGTATGCTCTAAATGAGGTTGGCCAATCGCCATGGATGGATGGATGCTTAGGTCAGCAGGACAAACACTCTGAAAACTAAGCTGACAACAGATCACTCTCTGATCTTTGCCAAACAAGACATTTCTTGCTATCCACACTATTACATTTCTTATGCTTAGGGTGTCATAATTAAATCTGCTACAATATTATAAAACACAGGAGGAATGACTAACCATTTGCCAAAATAAAAAACTAACGGCATTTGATACATTTAAAAGGTTAAAGATACGCCTCATTAACAGTTTTAATAATTTAGAAAAAGTGTATCTGGTGCATAAGCCATGAGTTAATCTCAATGTTAACACTGAAATCAAATCCCTGATCTACATTTCATTCACAGAGGGATTATGGATGACAAAATAGATCAATCAGTCTTAACAGTAGTACATGCTTGGACAACACCCAAGTGACCTATGTGGGTTCTTTGGCCAAAGTGAGTGTTAAATAGGAAGTTCCGTGTTCTGATAATTAGACACACTCTTATGCTATCAGACAAGCATATATTCATTAGAAGTGGGCTCTCTGGGGGTAATTCATTAAGGAAAGTTAAGCAAAAGTAAGCAAGTAAGGCAAAACCATTTTGCATTGGAGGGGAGGTAAATTTAAAATGTGATGGCAGATTTATAGTTGGGGTAGGGCATGTCCTAGATCAACTTTAAATTTCAGTGTACAAATAAGCTATGAAGTATTTGTGTGCTACATGAAAAAACAGCCAGTATTTTCCTTATGTGCAAAATAATAAACTAATTTGCACCCCTTGCACTGCAACATAGTTTTGTTCAGAAAACTTGAGTATGAAAACTTACTTAATTTTTTGCTTAACTTTCCTTAATAAATCAGACCCAAGGAGTGCAGTGCTTTGTACAAAGAAAAAGTTTTGCAGTGTTTAATTAGTTTTCTTAACATAAGGTGTGCATTTAAAAGAGATGCCTAGTCAAAGAAATCTTTGCATTTTAGCGGGATGTTGTTAATAAACTATTCTATACTTGTTTTACCTCCTGGCAGCAAATATCTTTTTTGTGGCTGCTCTACAAATCTGCACACATGAATAAGGTGCAAAATGAACAGTCATGTCACTGAACACTGCTTTGAACCAGCAGTATCATAGTGTTACGGACTTACCTTATCGCCGCCGTCCGGAAGCCGAACTTCCGGGTTCGGCGGTCACATGACAGCAGCCTAGAGCCGGGCATTTTGATTCCCCATCAGTATTTAAATCTCACTCTGACGCTCGCTGAGTGTCAGAGCATCGCTTACCTGTTCCTGGCTCCTGTTCTTTGTGGATTGTTGTGCCTTCCAGCCTCCTGTTGTTTGCCTGTGTTCTGACCCCTGACTGTTCCACTATCCTGCCTCTCCAACCCCTGTGTACCGACCCGGCTTGCTGACTACTCCTCTATTCTTGTGACCCGTGTACCGACCCGGCCTGATTGACTCCGAGCTTGCCTTCTGATTCTGCCTGCTTCTCCTTCCTGTGTACCGACCTGGCCTGATTGACTTCGCATCTTCTGTTCCTACTCCGCTGCACTACATCTTGGGGCGAACCTGAGGACCGCGACCTGCGACTCCTGGGAGTGAAGCCCATCCCGCCTTGCGGCGGTTCTTGGTGAACACCAGGGAGATCGTTAGACTCCGCACCTCAGGTAAGCCAGCGCTAATCAAGATTAGTAGTAGTAATCCAGTAATCTGTTACACATAGTCCATAGTCAACACTGGCCAGGCAGCTGATATGCCCATACTAAACTAACATCTATCCAAATCGCACCCCTCACATTGACTGGTATCTCTGCTTGTAGGCAAGTAACAAGCCAAAATTGAACCTAATCAAGCCCCTAATACCAAATGCTCAGTGCTCCATTCTTTTGCCATCAGTGATAAGTCCACTACAAATTGTGAATGTCACAATCCACCAACACCCCCGCCCCTATATACTGTACACATTGGGAGCTGTTTGTAGACTCCAGATGTAAGGGGGTTCAAGGGTCAATCACTGTGCAATATGACTGGGGAGATCAGTAGATGTCTAGCACTGAATTCAAGCAAACTAAATGTAGTGCATAGCTTAAATAAGCCATTATAATAAAATATTACTTTTGAGAAAAATACACAGCAAACTATAAGATTTTTGTTATTGTCACCTGTAGGTAAGTTGTAACTTACAAAATACACTTATGTGGGAAATTATTTTAAAGTAGTATTTTAAAGCTACTCCTATGCAAAACTTCTATATTTAAGCATACATGAGCACCTATGAGCAGGGCCTAGATAAGGCAGAGTCACAGAAGGTACAAATTGACATGTAATCTAATGCTATATCTCGAGTGCGATAATTGTGAACTAACTGAATGTTTAGGGGAAATGGGAGAAAATGAACTGTCTATTAATCAATCACCCACAATTAAAGCTGCTGTTAGTTTTCAATAAACAAATTCACAGATTATATAAGTAATGTAATATACTGTACTGTACTGTATATAAACACACAAGCGCACATTTGCACTCCCTATCATATTATTACATAGCTAGATAGTTATCTCCAAACACATGACAGTTACCTGATTTTTAAATATCAGTATGCTGGTTATGAAAGCACATGCATCAAAATGCAGTCAGATTGCCTGCAGCAAAATAATTAATTTAAAACCAGTTTCTCTATTTTCTTTTAGTAACAATGGGGAGATATTAAAAGCATGTTTTCATTACCTACATATTGTTTTTTAGTTATTAATAAATATTGTTTCAAACAATCCGATTGTATTGATGGGGGAAAAAAAAGTCATTATCGCTTACATAGTATTAGTGTCCTTGAGTGTCTCCAAACTCGTTAAAGCTTTTAACGTCATGTTAGGCAACCTCTCAAGTTACAGCACTGATTGTGGGTCTCATAGACTGAGACAAAATGCTTAAATCATAACTCTGCCTCACCAAACCCAGTCATCTTCTGGGACTGACCCAGTGAGCTGCACAGCATTGACCAGGTGAAATATATAATACAAAGCCTTGAGCACTAGCAGTGCTTGTAACAAGTTGTAGTACTTTGTTACACAAGGGAAGCTCTTGTCTGATATAAACAATGTTAAATAATGTGTGCTATACTACCAGTTCATCTCTCATTTCTTTGCATACATTTCTTTGCTTACAATGATGTAATAGTTGGGATGGCCTACTAGGCTTTTAGACTCCCCTTGATCAGTTGCCTCATGGGGAGAACCCAATAGGTGAAATTAGGAACTAGACAGGGATTGAACTGCAATTAGAAGTGCCAGAACCTTGTTATGTAGCATTGTTTCTCCAGCAAGTGTCTCTTAAGCAGGAAAGTGTGGTAAGTGTGGTAGATGGACCATAATAATAATAATTATAGTCATTATTATTATTATTGTTGTGATATTATTATTAGTGTTTAATTAACACTGCCTGTTGTGCTGCACATTTAGTTAACCATATCTGTTCCTGTATATTCCTTGCTACCTGACTTGATTCTCCATTGTGATCCTTGACTTTGTTTCTCGACCCTGCTTGTAATCTGTTTGCCCTGACCTTTGGCTTTGATACTGGAAATCCCTGCTCACTGCCAGCCCTGACCTTTTGGCCTGTCCCTGACTATTCTGCATGCTACAGACCATTGACCCCGGCCTGCTTCTAACCACCCACTCCAGTCTTGTTTCTGCCTCCTATACCAGCTGCAAGTTTATCATTGGTAGCCGTTAGGCTAGGTACACATTGGGGTATTTTCCTCCCAACCTGTTATTTACACCGATTGTACCTACGACTAATGTTCCGATCTGTCAGGTGATTCATGCATACACACTATACACGATTACGTTCAGATCATCTGGTCCAAAAGTAGTGTAGTCGGTTAGAGAATGTCAGCACGATAATTGAACAAAATAAACTTTGACTTTTCCACAATCTAATTATAAATTGTGCTAGCTTCTGTGATTCTGAAACAAAATATTCAGTCTCAAAACGAACAAATTACTTACTAAATCTACAGCATTTCTACATTCACTGTTTGAGGCACTTCGTCCAGGAATCAGTCGTGAATTCATACACACTACATGATCGTTAGGTGATTGGGAGGAGAATATTAAACAGTGCGACCAACCTAATAAGCCGACAATCAGCATTTTGGGACAACTTTAGACCATCATGTAATTGCATACTAACACAGCATCCCACCAAACAGTCGTATGTCGGCTGTTTTGCAAGATTATTGGACAAAAAAGCTCCAGTGTGTACCTAGCCTTAGCCTTTCGCATTAGCAGCATAGTTTATTTTTGAACAATAAAAATACATCACTGAACTTAAATTTTTAGCTTTTTGTCTATTTGTTAGATGTCTATCTAACGAATTGACCCCCTATGACTAGAAATCTAAAATCCTGAATCCTCGTGGATTCCTATTTTTGTTATGGTACTGCTAAGATTCCCTTGAGCAATTCACTATCTTCTCATATGCCTTATTCTTTGAATCTGAGTCAGATGCAAAGAATTGTGCGTGTCACTACTACTGACCAGCACTACTTTAATGTCCTCTGTTGGGTAAAAAAGATGATCTATGTTGGACACGCAACTGTGTATAGTATCTAAACATGATGTTTACAAACATCAAACAGGGGTCTAATCCTAGTAAACCATAGATTCTTTTGCAAATTTGACAATTTTTCTTTAGGAAACTTTGAGGCAAATCTTAAACTTTAGCCAACTACGAATTCCGGTGAGGAATATTTACATGATGTCAAAATTTCCTCAAGAAAATGACAATAAGGCTTATTTACTATTTGCACAAATGTTCTATAAACCATACCAGCCAATGGTATTAATTTAGTGTGGTTTAGAAAATGACAGCAAACACCTAAGTGGTTGTTGTTGTTGGTTAAGGCATATTGTACCATTTTATTAAATACACCTTCATGTGTTTCTCAAAAATTAAATTGGTTCAGTCAATCTAACAGTTGGAGGTATATTTACTAAACTGCGGGTTTGAGAAAGTGGAGATGTTGCCTATAGCAACCAATCAAATTCCAGTTATCTTTTATTTAGTACATTCTACAAAATGACAACTAGAATCTGATTGGTTGTTATAGGCAACATCTCCACTTTTTCAAACCCGCAATTTAGTAAATATACCCTCTGGAGTGTTCTGCATTATGTTCAGTAACCTGATTCTAGTTGTGGCACCTAGCAATACTAGTGACCTGTGTGTCTTGCAGAAAAAAATCAGAGATGTTAAAAGTAATTTTTAAAAAAAGCAACGTATTTGGGTGCCCATATCATTTACTTTTGCTAATCGGTTGGTAATGCACATAGTGCAAAAGCAAAAACACACATTGAGATAATGTCCTAAAGAGTAAAACATCAATACAAAGTCCTGGCTACTAACACTTCCACTTTTTTCTGCTTCTCTCCTAAAATACTGCTCAGTTTAGCCTAATTTATGTCTTAAATTAACAATGAAAGTCATATGACATTGAGACTCTATATATTATGTGTCACTATCATACAATATTGTCTTTCATTGGTAAAAATATGCTTATGTCCTTTTCCATATCAATTGTGCTTGAAATGCACAAAGGTGTCCCATTGAAAGTATAAGCTGTAGCTAAGTTTCCACTACCTATTGCAATAAGAAAAAATGGTCTGCAAACACGCACAAACCAGGAAACACCCTGGTAAATGTACATGCTTCATCCTTCCAACCTTACTTAAATATCTTGTCCTGCAAAATTAAATCTCATTTTTGCCTCTAAACGCAGGGCCGACAGAGCACAGTAAGCCCAATACGCAGCCAGGGGCAGACTGGGAACTTAAAGTGGCCCTGTAAAAAATTCTTGATGTGGCCTCATGTGGGTGGGGCCAAAACAATGGTAGGTGTGGCCAACACAAAAGTAGGTGGGATTTAGAACTACTGGAATTTGGTTCTAGTAACACTTAGGAAAAGCTAGATGTGATGACTTGAGACACAGAGGTTCATCTCTAAAGCAATGCAGGGCAAAAGCTGCCAGTCCTGTGTTATAAAATGACATGAATCCTTTTGCATTATCTGCGACTGGTTTATGTCTCTGTGCTCAAACTTGTTTAGCTGCCTACTAACATATCCTTCCAATATCCCCTTCATAGAAACATAGCTTTCTTTGATTAATAAATTTAACTATTACAAAACATGCTGCCACAATCCTATCTGATCAGTCTGCCAGAGCAGCATATGCACCTCATGTACTGTTGCATCTGACCCCGACATCATGATATGAAAACTACCTATCAAATCACTCTCTACATATAATATATAAATGTGTACTGTGTGTTTCAAAAAAAATGCATTAAAAATAATCCTTATAACTAATGGCTATCCAGTGTGGTCACCACAAAGGTGAAATGCTTCAAGCATCTGCAAGAAAACACTTCTTTTGTAACAATTGTGTATTAGCCCTAAATGTGCCCAGTGATTGGGGGATTGGTTTTACTTAATAACTGTGCATACAATGGCATAAGTGAAGGGGAGAGCTATTCCAAGGGTTTGCTGGTGATATGATAAGTGCAAAGGAGGCAGGATTAATGATATTGTCAGTGTAATTGCGGCTAGCCATATGTTCAACAAAGTGATCTGAGAATGGGACCAGTGCAAGGTAGAAGGCAGGCAATGGAATCAATGTAACAACCACTAAAGTATCACTAAAGTATCAACCGAGCTGAAATAAGGCTCTGAGGGGCCCGTGACACTTAAGACAGAGGGGAGGGTTATCATTTTAGATCCATTTTAGACAAATACACAGGCAAAACTGTGTGCGCTACTGTTAGATCCACGCAGCTCTGCCATCACGAGCAGTACTTGGCTAAGCGGGACTTACCTCCAAACTGTCCTTGTAGTCGGACCAAATCCTGACTAATCAAGAGAGCCACCCAAATTCAGGACTGCCCCACCAGATTCAGGGCAGTTGGCAGACTGTCCTGCTCTCTCCTACCTGTTATTGTCACTTTCACCACCTGTGGCTGCTGGTGTCTTTAGATAAGTTGCTGCTTGTCTGGATCCTGGAACGCTGGAGGCTCTATATGGAAAAAATAATGGGTATATGAAATTTATAAAATGCCAACCAGCCCCAGCATTATCAATAGCACCCTCATTTAATAACTAGGCCTCCCTCCAGCCCCAACATTAAAAAAATAGTACTCAGATTTGATAAATAGATCTATTTCTCACCAATCTGCACTGACATTAAATTAATAGCATACACATTTAATAAATAGACCCATTTCCCTCCAACTAACCCCAGCAAAAATGAATATCATTTAAGTTTCCCAGTACCATTTCTCCCAACCATCCCTGGCATTAAATAATTCTTATTCACATTTAATAAAGAACCCTCCTCCCCACATTCAATTAATATCCCCATACCACCCCAGGGTTAAATCAAAGGTCCCATCCTAATTTAATAGGCCCCACTATTAAATTAAATAGCCCACCAATAAATTAAATTGCTCCACCATCACCCCACAAATAAAATAGCACCCATTAGACCCCACCTAAACTCCACCATAAAATTAATAGCCTACCTCCCACCATTGCACTATTAGGACAGCACCCCTCCCTTCCCTTATATAACACATTATATTAAGAACCCAACCATTCCCTCATACAGCATAGCAGGCCCCCCACTTTCAATCACACATTCAGTATAGCAGCCCCCCCTTCTCTCACACACAGTATAGTTGCCCCCCCTTCTCTCTCTCACACACAAACACACACATAGTATAGCAGCCCCCCTTCTCTCACACACAGTATAGCAGGACACCCTTTCTCTCTCACACACACACACACACACAATATAGGAGGGCCCCCCCTTCTCTCACACACACACAGTATAGCAGGGCCCCCTTCTCTCACACACATTATAGCAGGGCCCCCCTTCTCTCACACACACACACAGTATAGCAGGTCCCCCCTTCTATCTCTCTCTCTTTCACACACACACACACACACACACACACAGTATAGGAGGGCCCCCCTTCTCTCACACACACATACAGTATAGCAGGGCCCACTTCTCTCACACACAGTATAGCAGGGTCCCGCATTCTCTCACACACACACAGTATAGCAGTGCCCCCCTTCACACACACAAACACACACGCTGCCCCCCCTTCTCTCACACACAGTATAGCAGGGCCCCCCCTCTCTCTCACACACACACACACACACACACACACACAGAGTATAGTAGGGCCCCCCTTCTCTCACACACACAGTATAGCAAAGCGCCAGCTTCTCTCACACACACAAACACACACAGTATAGCAGCCCCCCCTTCTCTCACACACGTTATAGCAGGGCCCCCCCCCTTCTCTCTCACACACACACACTATAGCAGGGCCCATCCTTGACACACACAAACACACATGCTGCCCCCCTTCTCTCACACACAGTATAGCAGGGCCCCACCTTCTCTCACACATGCACACAGTTGAGCAGCCCCCCCCTTCACACACACACACACACGCTGCCCCCCTCTTCTCTCACTTACCTGTTTATAGGAGCTGCTTAAGATTTCTCTGTCTGCTCATATGGGATGGCACCTGTCACACAGTGCACATCCCATGAGACATCTAACACTGACGCCCCACCCCCAACGGCACCCGGTCCGGGGGGGACTGCGCTCGGCACTCACATCCGCCCCTCATTCGGGTTAGGAATAAATCTTTTTTTTAAAACTTCTCCAAATAAACACCAAGCGGCCTCCTGTGGCCACTGTCCTACCGGGAGAAGTCCCGGTAGGCTCTATGGCCAATCTGCCTCTGTACACAACACAGCATGAGGGCAGCATGCTTACCGGGAAAACCTGACTGCAGCAAAAGTTTTCCGGTACTGGTGATTAGAGAGATGCAATGATCATATGTGTCTAAGTCTGCATAGAGACTTAGATGAACCCCATTTAACTGCATATGCGCAGTATGGAAGAGCACATTTTACGCTTCAGAGTTGGACTTATGTCTAACTCTGCAAGAGGCCCTTGTTACAAAACCTTTACTTGCCCTGTTGACCCACAGTTTTACAATTTATATGTAGTGCTGGCGACCCGAGTGGGCCGCACATGTGCATTAGATACCTCCCCTGCTGGCAGAGAACTATATCTCCCAGCATACAGTGGGGAAAGGAAATATTTGAATCAGCTGTTAAAAACAGCAGTTGGAGATTCAGGGAGGCAGACATCCTGAGGGAGTCCCCTGCAGCCTGTCAGGGAGAGAGTAATAGGAGTCTGAGAGACAGGGGGATTAAGGAAAGAGACATACCCTGAGAGAGTGGAGAAGACTTTTCAGTGGATGAGTGGAGGCAATTACCGGAATCCATTACAGAAGGGAGCCATGCTGCAACTTGATGCCAGAGATCTGTTGGTTAACTGCATCTTATAGCACTAATTATGGGTTTATCTGGACTGAGTACCTTATTGTTAGTTAGACTGGGAACAGATGGGAAGACATGAAAAGAATTGGTAATAACCCTTTTGCAGGACTGTGATTTAATGACAAGGGTATAGTGCAGGGAAAGGCAGAAAAGTTTTTCATTAAAAGAAAAGTAACACAAGAGTGAGCTGTAGAAGCCGTGATCATCAAAGGAGCCAATAGTTGTCATATCAGAGAGAAAGAGGGAACCATGCGTGTACCACATGTGTCTCTGCAGCCATATTTAACTAGAGTAAAGTCTAAGGAAACATTGTGCTTTACAATATCTTCAAGGGAAAGACATAGGGCTAGATTTACTAAACTGCGGGTTTGAAAAAGTGGAGGTGTTGCCTATAGCAACCAGTCAGATTCTAGCTGTCATTCTGTAGAATGCACTGAATAAATGATAACTAGAATCTGATTGGTTGCTATAGGCAACACCTCCACTTTTTCAAACCCGCCGTTTAGTAAATATACCCCATAGTGCTTAGTTAAGAGAAAATAAATGGAGTTGCTATTGCTTGGAGGTTCGTGTATTGTGTTAATTCGATTGCATGCATGCTATAACATTGCATTTGGAAAATATCCTAGTGTACAGTCTATCAAGTTGATTCAAGTTGTTTCTGAGGAAGTAGAGTGGAGAATCTCACTTAAAGCCAAGTTTTGAGAAATGTATTTGCCAATATATGTTTGTGATGCTAATATCAGTTTGTGATATGTGATGGTTTATGTGATGTAAGTTAAGTGACTATAGTGAAATTGCAGGATTGCAATCAGAAAGGATAAGTGGGAAGAGGAACCTCTTAGAGATCTAGAGAGCGATACGTGAATATCTACAATTCATCATCATCATCATTTATTTATTTATATAGCGCCAACATATTCCGTAGCGCTTTACAATTGGGGACAAACATAGTAAACTAATAAACAAACTGGGTAAAACAGACAAAGAGGTGAGAAGGCCCTTCTCGCAAGCTTACAATCTATTTGACAATGGGAGTTTGACACATGAGGTTAAGTCTACATTTGCAGTCCGACTGCAAAGGTAAAAGTGACTCATAAGCTAAATTGTGTTTATTGTTTGTCAAAAGTCATTTGTGAGGAATTGTATATATCTTTGTTTATAATTATCTGTCACTTAACATATTACTGTGTTAAAAGTTACCTCAAAATATCTTTTAACATTGATATCTATATTTTTGATAACAAAACCTACAAAACTTTAGGAATCTATGCTCCACCAATAAATGTGCTGCTGTGGCTTCGAAAGTCCAGTCTGGTGTATTGCTACTTTATTTATGTGTGTCTGTGGTATTTAGTAGGTGGGCGGAGGGTTCCATAGCCTGGGTACACACTACAGGTTTTTCATTCGATTATCGGGCCAATCCCATCACAAACAACCGTTCGTCCCGATATCGCATTAGTCTGTATGCTACAACGAGCAACGATTATCGTTCCAAAGCACATCGTATCGGTTGATTTGAATATAAATGGACTAAAAATCTCGGTAAATGATCTAATGGTGTTGTTCCAATTCTGCAATGTGTACATACCCACGACCAGCAGTGTATCAACAAAACCCAATGAAAATCCTGCCTTACCAGACTAAGGAGGAGGTACTGCATAAGAAGATTTCAAGGTACAGATTAATATACAAGGAGGAAACACGCACAACTGTACACACCCTCCATTTGGGGAAAAGAGGTGTTACATATACAATACCGTTTTTCACCACTGTAGGAGGATGGAATTTTATTAAAACTGTAGATTTATAGATTTATAGACTATATTATTTGTATGCTATGTGTATATCAAAACTGTTGCGTTATTTGACAAAAGTAATGGTGGATTGGAGTTTATGAAAGTCCAGTGTTTGCAACTGTATAGTTATCAATAGGACCCCATATCCATCACCCCCTGTCATAAATCCTCTTCTTGCCCTCATAACCTATTATTGCTATTGAACATATAAAGAAAAAAAGCAAACAGTACTTAGGAGTCTCTTTTCCTTTAATATTACATTTCAAATATTTTTTTCTGTTTTTTTTTATTATTTTTACTTTATTATTAATAGTTTAGCATCACAATGTAATGGTAAAATACTGTGGTATTTCAATAAAGTAAGTACCACTCGGGCCGCTCTGAAACGCATTACTTAGCAAAAGATCAGAGAAATGTTGCAGAGTTAACTTTTTTAATGTCATTATCTGCACTGGTCAGTTCCAGGGTAGGGCCAACACTCTGCAGAGATAGTGGCTGCTAAATGACCTCACACACTCAGCAAAAACAGAAACAGCTGAAAAAAAAGACAGCAGTGTACTGCAAATTGTATCTTTCCTATTGCAACTAAGGTTACTGAAGGTAAAATACATTGGCGCTGATGCTGAGTTGGCTGCTATTAGATTGATTTAAATAAAAAAAAACTCTATAATACAGCAGATATAATATTCCTTCTTAAGTACAAAAAGAAAGTAGTAATAAAATCAATTTTAATATATTCCCACAGAATCATATAATATATATGCACAGTTAATTATAAAGCCCCTATCAGCTTCAGAAGTGAATTTGCAATTAGCCAATCAGAAGCTACTACTTGAGACCTTCCTCAATATCAGCATATATTTGCACCAGTCCTCAGACAGCCACAAATGATACGGCTACTGACAGGCCTGTATGTGTCTTCGTGCTTCTCCCTGCATCTGTATGCAATGACATTAAACACGCCCTTACCTCCCACTTCATTACACTCAGCTGAAGCTCCTCCCACATCTGTAGGACAGTGTACTGGTGGAATCAAGAAGAATTCAATCAGTTACTGTGCCATCACATGTTGTGCAGGTGAAATACTAGCTGTTTTTGCATGTAGCAAACAAATACAGGGCACATTTATTTTTACACTGCAATTTAGAGTCCAGCTATGATGCACCCGCTCTCAACTCTAAATCTGTCTGCCCATTTTAAATTTTCCACCCCTGCAGAGCAATATGGTTTTACCCAAATGCACGATTGCAAAGGCTACTGTGAACCATGTACGGGATTTAGAGACATTGGGACTATCTTAATGTGTCACGTTTCTTTTTGCAATGCCCTTACTACAAAAGTATTTGTGTACAATTTGCAGATAATAACCAACACCTGATCTCAGCCAATTTCCAAGAATCAAGTAATTTGAAGGACGGGGTGGGGGTGGGCTCTATCACTACCCTCTAACCTGAGAAAACCTCGACATGTGCAATCTCTGCCCTTTAAATTTATATATTCTAATAAATATAAGCCTAGTGGCATGTGTTAGTCTGTGTGTGTGTGGGAAAAAAAAAACCAAGCTGCAGCGCCACCTGCTGGGCGGAGTTATACACTGACCTACTAAATTCTTAGTGTGTGTGGGGGAAAAAACTCAGAAAGGGCTGAAATTTGGTATACTAAGATGTTTTTAATATGTTAATTTAATTTGTTAATTGTTAAAAGTGTTTATAAAGATTTAAAAAAAATATACATATATTTCTTGAAGAAGAAGTGACAGTTGGGAGTGGTTGGTGGTTGCCGGGGCTGACAGTGGGGAGTGGTTGGTGGTTGCCGGGGGTGACAGAGCGAGAGTAGTGTGATACTCAGAACCGCTGAGAGAGATCCCTGTGTCTGGATAGACATCTGGATAGATGTGGCAATAAAGATGAAGGATGAGGTGATGGAGAAAAATGATGAGGTGGTGACATGTGGACAAAACCACATTAAATAAGGGCGCTTGCATTGGGAAGTAACGCTCTTCCCCTGAGGAGGCCTGGGCTAGGCCCAAATGCATGACAAGAACCTTTTTAACACCTTAAGGAGCTTGATTTGACTAGAATGCATGAGTATAATGCACGGGTTAACTTGTATGTATATATATATATATATATATATATATATATATATATATATATATATATATATAATGCCACCTGTTAATAGTAAAGGCATGATGATACAACAGTGAAATAAAAATAAGTTTTTGGGTTTTTTTTTGCTTTTGTTTCATAATGTCTATTGAACATAAAATACGTTTTTACAGTTGCTCCTGAGTGCAAACACATGTTATAGCATGCATACAAGACTGTCATCACTACTGATCAGTACTAGCCCTGTAGTTGGAGCAAGATATACAGCAGAAAAACTAGTGACTTTGAGACACTATGGTGGGGTATTCAATTGTCAGCGAGTTTTTTTTGACCGTGTTAAGTCATTTTAACGCTGTTTTTTTGAGCGGGTTAACTTTACCCGCAATTCAATTCCATTTTTAACGCTACTTTTTTTTCATCAAACAGTCCTCTCGCGCTCCAGTAGAAGATCTTTTGAAAGTATAGGGTGTGCGAGAGGCAGCAGCGTTAAAAGCATTTCAATTGTTTTTTAACACGGCGGGTAAAACAGGAAAATATGTTGTTTTATCTCGCACCTCCTTGGGGTGTGTTAAAAATAAAAAACCTCTGAAAAGTATTTGAAATCATGTAAAAATGTGGAACAAAACTTAAACTTATGTTTATCACTAATGCCTAACTTGTGTAAGTTGATTTTCTTGTGAAAAAATAATGAAATAAAAAACACATAAAAAAATAAAAAAAATAAAATCACTAATTAATTATTTTTATGTATGTTTTTGGTACAAATATGAATGTACTAATGTGTTTTGACATGGTATAGATGATTGTATGGTAAAAAATAGTTCAATTAAAAAATATGCTAAAGAAAGCACAGGAATGTAGATATTATCAATAATTGTAATGCAATCTAATGTATGGAAATGTATTCAAAACCTTTTTATACATGACCGCGTTAAAACTCCCATTCACTCCTCTAAAATTTTGCAAACACAATTTTTAATGCACGGGGGCAGCGTTCCCTCTTTTTCAGTTGAATTTCAAAAGTTTTCCGGCTGCGCTAACTCAAAATGGTCGCTATTGTCGTCAAAACCCGCGGGAGATTTTTAAAAAAAAATTCTACACGGCGGGGAAGAAAAAAAAAACTCGCTAACAATTGAATATCCCCCTCAGAGCCTGATTCGGTCTTGGCTGCGTGTGCTTCTGTTTGGTACACCACTACTATATATTGACTATGGCAAAACGCCCCTTCCACACTCCATTCACTCCCAAATCGTAGACTGAAGTTAGTGTCCATTGCCTTCTAAGATGCAGTGGAAAGAACTGTGTTCACAGATGTATCTCCCAGTTCTGGGCATCTGCAGGGTGATTTTGGGCACGATACGTGCAAAACCGGCAGATACGTACCTCAATGAATCAGGCCCATTGTATCAAGCAATGTATATTGTAACAGAGATATTTTGGATAGTTTTATTATAATATGGAGATATGAAGGAAAATGTAAGTACACAAAGGAGACATGAGTGAGGGGTGGAGGGACACAGAGGAATGATAACTGGAGAGGTGGGGGACCCAGGGCAGATAGCCTTGCTTCATTTAATATGTTTTATACAGTATTATACTATATAGTGTTAAAATCATACTTGCCAACTCTCCTGGAATGTCCGGGAGACTCCCGCATTTCGCGAGAGTCTCACGGACTCCCAGGAGAGTGTGGCAATTAGGTCCAAAATGCCGCAATTCACCGAGAATCGTAGCATGTGGCCCCGCCCCAGCTGTAAAATGATGCGTTTGCATAATTACATCACGGGTCCAAAATGACGCAAATTTTGGAGCTCCGCCCCCACCATGCCCACCTCCCCCGGCAGGCTCCCGGAAGCCAACTTTCAAAAGTTGGTAAGTATGGTTTAAAATGCATCTAAAATTAATTTTGCTCTATCAAAATCCATAAACCTGCGGGTGGGCCTAGCACAGCCTTTCAATTCAATGTGGAAGTTCCACACTAGACTTCTAAATTTTCACTTCAACCACTGGTCTAAATAGAGAGTCACCCAATATTACACTATATTGTGCAAAACTGGTTACAGTGCAAGATACTGTATGTTAAATAATTATACATAATGGGCCTGATTCATTAAGGAAAGTAAGACACAAAAGGAGTAAATATTCTCCTGGACAAAAAACCATGTTACAATGCAAGGGGTGCAAATTAGTTTATTATTTTGCACATAAGTTAAATACTGGCTGGTTTTTTTTACATAGCACACAAATACTTGATAGCTTTATTTTTACATAAATTAAAAATCTGTGCCCACATTTTAAATATGAGCTAACCCTACAACGCAACATGGTTTTGCCAGGGTGAAAAGTAACCCATTTTTTTGCTTTACTTCCTTTAATGAATCAGGCCCAATAAATTCAAACACAAAAAGAGACTCCCGGATTCCGGATGGGTCTCCCGGACTCCCAGGAGTGTATGGCAATCTCCCGCATCTGCCCACTTCCTAGTGAAGTGGGCAGAATTAGGTCCAAAATGCTGCGATTCTCCGGGAATTGCAGCGTTTACGTCATTACGTCACAGGGGCAGGGCCAAAATGATGCGATCTTTGGGTCCCCGCCCCCCCGCACACCCACCTCCCCCCAGCAGCTCCCAGAAGCCAACTACAAGAAATTGGCAAGTATGGTGTATCATCATTTATGTGTAACCGTTTAAATACAATGAAAATGTGCTGACCCTAAAGAGTTAAGCAACACATTTCATACTTTATTGTTTCCGTTTCTGAACTCCAGGGCATTGTTATTGACATTATATATCTTTTGGGAAGGCCACAAAGACATGTTTCAAAAAAAGTGCTTTTGACAATATATACCTTACACTTACATCCCACCAGTTAAACAGTCATTGTTTTCTTACTTGTTTACTGACACTTAGATAAAGGACTGTAATGCTTCAATTAGAGTTAGGACCAAATCCACTTAAAGGGTGCAAATTTACAGGTGGACAAACTATGTTGTGATGCAAAGGGTGTAAACGCAAATTTTATTTTGCATGCAGGGAAAATACTGCCTGTATTTGCATATAGCACAGAGATATTCCAACCTGCAGTGCAACATGGTTTTGCCAAGGTGCAAAATTCCACCTTCTAGCTGGACTTGCTCCTATCTTTAAATGAGGCCCTAATTGTGCAAGACTATGTTAAATATACACCATTTCTTCATTTTGTACACGTTAGTGTACCGAATATAAATAGGAAAATAGTGAGCTTGCGTGTATATCTTGAGCCAGGCGCATCTCAGCTTGCGTCTAGCTCAAAACACTAGTATTTACACCAGGTATACAGGGGTGTATGATTATACCCCACAATAGCGTAAAGATGTGGTTTGACAGAGTTAGTAGTAAATGTTCATGTTGTAATACCCTATTCGTACACAATAAAATAATGTAATGAAGTCTCATATACACAAGAGAGAATAGTGTCTTGACAGTTATTAATGCATGCAAAAGTCGCATTTCCTATATAAAATATGATTAATTGCAAATCCCTCCACTTCTGTTGTTTTACCCTTTAAAATTAAATGGGAATCTTATTTCTTGTAATAGTCCAAGTGGAAATGACAATTAATGTGAATAGATGGCTGCAACTTGATAGAACATTGCTACAATGATAATGATTTAAGTACTGGAGATGTCAATATTCAAGCAGCCAATCACAAGTGATTAAACAGTGTTGCTATCTTCTTAGTATATTATTGCAAGAACCCTCCAGTACCAGCTAGAAGGCATATCTGGGGATGAATCAACGACTAATTATGTCACAATTATGTGAACACGTCATTATTGTACTCAGTCTAAGCTTAGCAGCCCCTATTCCACCTCTCTACGTTATGCAAATCAACAGTATCCCAATATCTGTATTCGGACATATGCTTATAATTGTTTGTGTACATGCACATTACAGACATGTGTATTTTCCACACAAAAACATTGGTATGTGATCAATTCTAAATAATTTATGTTTTTAAGGAAACTTACATATATGGACAGTTCATGTTCATTCTTTCCTGGGATGTTTCTAATTATGTCGCTGAACAAGACAGCAATTAAGTTAATGTCCCTCTCATCCCTCATCAAGCTACCATAAACATTTGCATATGAGTTGTGTACACTTTGAAAGACAAATACTATAGTAGCAGCCATTATTAAATACAATAAGTATTTACCACTTTTGAAGCAGCATAATTAGCATTTTAAATGAATTCCCTTAATTTTGTTGCACTATAGAATATAATGCCTGTGACCATTGCCTCATTATAGCAGACATGCCAACTCCATTTCAGACCCAATTCATGAGGGTGACATTGGTCTGGTTCAGGATCTCCTACTTACATATTTACTACAAGTTAACCCGTGCATGATACTCATGCATTCTAGTCAAATCAAGCTACTTAAGGTGTTAAAAAGGTTCTTGTCATGCATTCGGGCCTAGCCCAGGCCTCCTCAGGGGAAGAGCGTTACTTCCCGACGCAAGCGCCCTTTTTTAACGTGGTTTTGTCCACATGTCACCACCTCATCATTTTTCTCCATCACCTCATCCTTCATCTTCATCGCCACATCCTTCATCAAGCTACTTAAGGTGTTAAAAACTCCCCACTGTCACCCCAGGCAACCACCAACCACTCTCAACTGTCACTTCTCCTTCAAGAAATATATAGGTCAGTGTATAACTCTGCCCAGCAGGTGGCGCTGCAGCTTGGTTTTTTTTCCCACACACGCCACTAGGCATTTATATAGTATATATTAAGCTGGACTCATTTAATGTATTGATGTAAAAGCATTGCTTCATATCAACATATCAACTGAGCCCAGATTAATTCTGTCGAAAACTAAACAGGAAATCCTGATCAAGACAAATTTCTCCCTCACGAAATGCACCATGTTGTCATATTTGCTATAGGCTCACTCCTGTTTCTTTCTATACTTCAGTTTGTGATGCATTTATATTTAATGTAGATGCCCACTCAAATTCTTTTGGTAACATTCATATGAACCAAGTGATAAGGAGATGATCTGTAAACACTTCATTCATTGTTCTTTACTCATACTTGCCAATTCTCCCAGAATGTCCGGGAGACTCCTGAAATCCGGGTAGGCAAGTATCCCGCATACTGCTGTTTGATGGCCAAAATGATGCAATTCGCGGTGAATCGCGTCATTTTGAAAATGATGCGATTGATCGCACCCCGCCCCCTCCTGCCCTCCAACCACGCCCCCTGCCCGGGATATCCTGGAATTCACTGTTTAAAGGTTGGTAAGAATGTCTTTACCATAAGGGTGATGTCAGATAAGCATTTTAAACGCTTGCACTTTTCCAGCTAGAAAGAGCTATTGTTCATAACGTTCATTCGCTCCCGCCTGACATAGTGAAGTGAGCGGGGAATGTTCATCCAATCACATGAGCTCGAGCAAGCTCCACCAAAGAATGTGGGTTTTCAGAGTAAGATGGGTTTTCAGAGTATGTGCCTACTTTTACGGAGCAATTAAAGAATGCGATTTTATTTTGCAGAGCAGTAGGATTGCAATAAAACAGAGATATGTAGATGGTGCATTTTTGCATTTTAAGAGACGCCCCTTGCTGTGTAGAAGGGAGCCCAGCCATTTCCAATCTACAAAAACACTGGCATTTTGAACCACCTCTGAGCTGGCGGAAATCAAGTATCTTCATCTATTTTTAATGGGAAGCATTTTGCTACTGCCATTGCACATTCTGATGTGCACTTTGTCAAATATAAAAAAGCTTCAGACACAACAATTAGCTACATGCAATAAAGTTACCAATGTCGTATTATTGTCATGAGTAATCTAAGCCATGAACAAGGTCAAACTGAGCAGCATTTTATAAGGAAAAAAATAATTTAATGAAAGGTTCTAAAGTGATAGGAGAGTGAACTTTGGCATGATGTTACACTTTTGCACAGTGAACTTATTGAGGTTTTCTGCATAACCACAAACCTAGTGCACTATTAGATTACAGAGGCATCCTCCAAGAGTGAAGACTAGGCAGGCACCTTGCAATGAGCTTGGCAGAGTATCGGGCACACTTGCATAGAAACTAAGATGTATTGCAGTGAGCATCCAGTGCACTTCGTAAATGAGGTCCAGTGAGTTTTCATGTAATCGCCCAAAGAAACACACCTTCCTGTATTCTCCATTCCATGTATTCTGTATTCTTCCTGTATTCTCCATCTCAAATGATCATTTCCCACCCAAAATCGCCTAAAGTATCTTAGAATTAGTGAAAAACCCCACTAAATTATACAGAGGATTTATATTGCTTTAAATTTATGTGAAGCAATTAATTTGCACTATTGTGCAATTTATCGCACTACACTGTGATTAAAAATCATTGTCTAACAGAATATAGCAAACAAGGACTTATAAACTCACCGATTTCTAGTCATTTAGAGATTTCACACCTGAAAATAGCATAAGATTAGTTGGCAGTGGTACAAGCTGTTGCACATTGAACACAAAAAGAGGAAAACACTGTATACCCAAAGATAGCACTTAAGCTTGCAAAAAATTACTGAATTAATTATATGGGTAAAGTAGGGAACAGGGAGAAGAAAGGGAAGGAAGGGCATGGTTGAAACAGAGAAGAAGGGTGGCAGATGAGGAGATGAGGAGAGAGCTCATGGGCTATGGCTTATGGGTTGTTACTCATATATCTAGATACCTGCTCAGTTACAAATGAACTAAGTTCTAGCACCTGACAAGAGGGATGCGTCTAGGACAGAGAAAACAGAGGCTAAATGGCATCACAAGCTTTGCGAAATGTGTCCTCTTTATATTAGAGGTAGTAGGTAATCGTTTCCATATTGGCAATGACGTAAATCATTTTGTTAAGTGATGCCATGGAGCAGGGTTAAGGCTCAAGGCTTAAGGGTTCTGGCCGCCCTAGGCTAATATACCTGTTGTGCCCACCCCCCCACACACACACAATGTATTGGCAGATGGGAATACTCCTGCATTTGAATGTTCAGGACCATTCTCCAGCATTCAAATTTAGACAGATTGTGGCGTTGTCACTTACCTGATCTTGCTCTCCTCTCTTGCTGGTTCTTGCAGCTTTGTTGTCTTCTCGCTGGCTTCTGGAAAGTTGGGGTCCTGTTTTGAAAATGTAAAAATTGTATTATAATGTGAAATGTTAACAAACCCTTAATGATTAGGCCCAAAATACTCCATTATGGCCAGAAAAAACTACCCCATTGTACAATATCTGAACATTTGTGGTCAATCAAATACAAACATCTACCTGCAGAAGTTTTCTTTACCTCCCACCCTGCATCCATTTCTCGCCCTGCAGCTATTGTCTTCACCCCCCTTAAGCCATTTTATTTAAACCCCCTGCAGCCATTGTCCCCCCCGCAGCAATTTTACTTACCTCCCACCCTGCATCCATTCTCCCCCCTGCAGATATTTTTCTCACCCTCCTGCAGCTATTCCCCCCTCCCCCCCTGCAGCTACTTTTGCACACACACACACACACACACACACCTTGCAGCTAGTTTTTCTCACACACATACACAGGGGTGGATTGGCCATAGACCTTACCTAGAAGTTTCCCGGTAGGCTGTTGGCCTAACGAGGGCACCCGGAGGCCACCTCATATTTTCGCAGATTAATTTTTTATTTATTTTAGCCGCGCGGGGGACAGGGTGGGGGCGTTGGGGGGAGGGGCGTCTGGGGGGGCGACATTCAGAGCAACTGAAGGTAAGTGAGGGGGGCTGCCTATACTATACTATACTAAGGGGGGGCTGCCTATACTATACTATGCTAAGGGGGGCTACCTATACTATACTAAGGGGGGCTGCTTCTAATATACTAAGGGGGGCTGCCTATACTATACTAAGAGGGGGCTGCTTATACTTTACTAAGGGGGCTGCCTATACTATACAAGGGTGGCTGCCTATACTATACTATTCTAAGGGGGGCTACCTATACTAAATTATAGGAAGGTGGGGGGCTGCCTAAACTAAACTATAGAGAGTGTGAAGGACGGGGGGGGGGCTACTATAATTTGTGAAGGAAAGGAGGGTATGTTGCTATAATGTGTGATATGAGGGAAGGGAGGGGGCTGTCTTAATAACACATCAGTGGAAGGTAGGCTATTATTTTAATGGTGGCATTTAGGTGGGGGCTAATTATTTAATGTGTGCTATTTTATTTGTGGGGTGATGGTGAGGCAATTTAATTTATTGAGGGCTATTTCATTAAATAGTGGGGCCTATTAAATTAAGATGGGTTGGCGTAAATTTTAATTCAAAGCTGATGTGATATGGGGTTATTAATTTAATGTGGGACTGAGTTTGGGGAGGAGAGTTATTTACAAAATAGGAATATGAATTATTTAATGCCGGGGATGGCTGTGGGAAATGGTAATATTAAACGTAATTGCTATTAATTTTTTGCTGGGGTTGATTGGAGGGAAGTAGGTCTACTTATTAAATGTGTTTACTATTAATTTATTGTAAGGACTGGTTGGAGGGAAATAGATCTATTTATCAAATGTAAGTACTATTATTTTAATGTTAGGGCTGGAGGGAGGCATAATTATTTAATGTGAATGCTATTGATTTAATGCTGGGGCTGGTTGGCATTTTCTAATTTTCATGTACCCATTATTTTTTCCAAATAGGGCCTCCAGCATTCCAGGATCCAGACAAGCAGCAACTGATCTAAAGAAACCAGCAGCCACAGGTGGTGAAAGTGACAAGAACAGGTAGGAGAGAGCAGGACAGTCTGCCAACAGTCCTGAATCTGTTGGAACAATCCCGAATTTGGGTGACTGTGTCGCTTAGTCAGGATTTGGTCTGACTGCAAGGACATTTGGGAGGTATGTCCCGTTTCACACTGTACTGCTCGTGAAGGCAGAGCTGCGTGTATCTAACAGTAGTGCACTCAGTTTTTCCTGTGTATTTGTCTAAAATGTATCTAAAATGATAACCCCCCTGTCTTAAGTGCCTCAGCCCCCCAGAGCCTTATTCCAGCGCTGGTGATACTTTAGTGGTTCTTACATTCATTCCATTGCCTCCTTCTACCTTGCATTGACCCAATTCTCAGATCACTTTGTTGAACATATGGCCAGCTCCCATTGCACTGACAATATTATTAATCCTGCCTCCTTTGCACTTAGTATATCACCAGCAAATACTTGTAATAGCTTTCACCTTTACTTATGCCATTGTCTGTCAAGCCTTCCCACCCCCAATCACTGGGCACATTTAGCGCTCATATACAATTGTTGCAAAAGAAGTGTTTTCTTGCAGATGCTATTTCACCTTTGTGATGATCGCACCTGGACAGCCATTTATTAGAAGGATTATTATTAATGCATTTTTGAAACACACGGTACACATATTTATATATTACATAGAGAGAGAGATTTAACTGGTAGTTTGCATCTCATGACGTCAGGGAAACAACAGTGTGTGAGGTGCTCATATTCTCCTCTGATAGACTAATCAAATACGATTGTGCCACCATCTTTCGTAATAGTTAAACTTATTAAACAAAGTCAGGTATGTTTACCATGAGGGAAATTTTGGAAGTAAGTGTTAGTAGGCAACTAAACAAGCTGGAGCACAGAGGCATAAACCAGTCACAGATAATGTAAAAGGATTCATGTAATTTTATGACACAGAACTGGCAACATTTGCCCTGCATTGTTTTAGAGATGACCCACTGTGTGTAAAGTCATCACATCTAGGTTTTCCTAAATGTTACTACAACCACCTTCCAGTAGTTCTAAATCCCGCCTACTTTTGTGTTGGCCCCACCTACAGTTATTTTGGTCCCGCCCACATGAGGCCACTTCAATAATTTTTTCCAGGGCCACTTTAAGATCCCAATCCGCCCCTGCACATATACCCCCCTGCAGCTATTTTTCTCACCCCCCCTGAAGCTATTTTTGCACACACACATACACACCCTGCAGCAATTTTTTCTCAACCACATACACCCCACTCAAGTTATTTCTTCTCACACACACACACACACCGCCTGTAGCTGTTTTTTATTTTTTCTCACACACATACACCCCCCTCCAGCAACTATTTTCCCCACCCCTCCTCCTCAACTCACTTACCTCATTACAGCAGTCATCCTCTTCTAGGACAGGCAGCTTGCAGGAAATCCCCTTGCCTGTCACTGCAGGGGCAGAGAATGCTTAGTCAAGTCTCGTGCGATGTGGAAATCTCGCAAGACTTGATTAGGAGCTCCGTGGCTGCACTGACAGGCAGCTAACAGCATGGGATTTGCTGTCTCCATAGTGACAGTTGGGGCCACCCCCTTTGGACCAGGGGCGGCCCGATGGTAGACAGCCACGAAGCGCTCCATTTTAAGAAAAAAAAAGTTTTAAAAAATTAAATGTGGGCAGTGCCGCGCCCCCCTCAGATCCTGCACCCCAGGCTGCAGCCTGATCAGCCTAATGGTTGATCAGGCCCTGCCATGGAGGGGACTCTGCTGCTTTCATGCCTTTGCCACCAGGCACTCTGTGCAGCAAGGATATACAAGATCATTTCCACTGTGTATTTATCAACATTTTGTACTGGATAACACATAATAAAGATCCCTAGTTCCTAAAGCTGGGTACACACTACACTGTTTTGGTCCAAACAGCCGACATACGACCGCTCGTTCAAAAGTCGGGCCAGTGTGTGCAGTGACACGATGGTCGAAAGTCTGCCCAAATGGACGATTATCGCCTCATTTGGTTGGTCGTACCATTTAATATTTTCGTTCCAATCTCGTTTCGCTGTTTAGTGTGTATAAACTTCTGACCGATCCACAACAGTGAGTACGAAATTACAGTCATTGCTCACAACAACATGGCTGTAAAAAGTTGCTAAAGGGACGTCCGCTCTTCCCTTTATCGTCCTAAACAAGGCTAGTGTGTATGCAGTCCATGGACTGAGCGATCGGAACATCAATCGCATGTAAAATCGCTCGGCATAAAAAGTTGGTCAAAATTTCTGTAGTGTGTACCCAGCTTTAGACAGAGAACATCCAATCATTTTGTTAATGAGGTTCATGACCTTGTCCTAAAAGGAGGCGATAATGGTGCAGATCCTCCAGATATAGAGAGAGGTGTCCCTATGAGCAAAGTTCCTCTAGTGCTGGGGAGAAGGATAAACCAAAAACTATATAAAACCTGTCTGGGGTCAGATACCACCTATAAAATACTTTACTAGTATTCTCCATAATTATAGTGGCGTTAAGTTAGTGGCCACTCGTTTCCTCACATCCTTCCAATAGTCTTTCCCAGGAGAGGGGAATCTTTCTCCAGATTGGTGCCCATGGAGGTCCTGGGCACTTTTGCAATGATAGATTGAGATGAGACAATTTTGCATAGGAGCTTTTATAAACGCATGCCCATAGGAGCTTTTATAAACGTATGCCCACATGGAGTGAGAACAGTAGATACTCGCTCTGGGGAGATTATTTATGAAGTGGCAAATGTGGAAGTACCCATAAAAGTGAGGTGATATTTGTCTGCTGAATAGCTATGAACTTGGCCCAGCTGTCTGCATCCACAAACTCACTTTAGTAAACTCATATTGTCTTCATTGCATTTAGACAATTATCATCTTAATTGGATTAGCGTCACAGATACAATTTGCCCACCTCAGTATCTTTATCTTGAAGAGTAAATATTTGTAAACCGTATTAGACTATTCATAGTATCACTATGATGTTTGCTAAAGAGGAAGAAGGATAAAAAATAATGAGAAAAAACACGGTTTAATATGATTTGAAAGTGGAAATCGTTATTTTAATATATGCCATAAGTGAATGTGGCATATAATCAGACATCCTCTTAGCAATACTGTTTTGCAGTATAGGACACTGTCCAGCTTTACTATGTGTTTACATTCTGTAGAAAAAAACACATTTTGACCTCAAACCCACTAGTGTCAATTTTGTGCATTGTGTTATTGTTTCTAAAGCTGATACAATATATATGTGTCTGAAATTGCAAATCATTGTTTACAATGGCCCCTCTCCCTCCTGTGACACTATTCAAGTTTGGGAGTGTTGCATTTCTCTGCATGCCACATGCTTAACTAATTTGTATTTACTACACCCGTTGTTGAAGCCTAGATGACCTCCAATAACTTCCCAAGTTAAAAATGCAATGAATAACCGCATGTGAAATACTTTGTGTTGTCATGCAGTTTCACTAATGTTTGTACATGTGTTAATGTACATCAAGCACTAATGGGTATGAGTCAGTGATCGAAGTGGGCAAGTATACAGTGGTATGCCACACCGCCACTTCTCCTACTGCCTTCATTGTAAAGCTCTCAAATTCCATTCACTTCCATTCCTATTACATTTTCCATACTGCCACTTCTAACTTTCCACTTTCCACTTCGACCACTGGTATGAGGCATAAAGTATGAGAAATCTTGAGCCTTCCAAGACTTATATTCATAAGAAAAGCATTCAAATATATAACCAGATATTCAATTAAATAATAAATATAATATATACGGTTTATTTTTCATTACTAATTCTCCATTTGGTGTCATTACAACACATTATTGCTGTAATACTCCAGATGCTAAGGGTCCTCATCCACTGGTGTAAATAAAATTATTTTACTAGCAATTTTTAATGTTTCTAAAAACATGTAAATGGTATGGGAATGGAACCCACTGGCTTCAATAAATCATACCTACTAGCGTCTGCGGTCTTGGAGCATTTGCGACTTTTGCGTGCTGCATGCTCCATTTACTTGCGTTCTATGCATGGAGGTCAATGGAGTGAACCGACGACCACTAATGTTTGTTTCCGCTGCATGTCACACACAATGGCAGCATGGTGGCGAAGTGGTTAGCACATCTGCCTCACAGCGCTGGGGTCATGAGTTCAATTCCCAATCATGGCCTTATCTGTGTGGAGTTTGTATGTTCTCCCTGTGTTTGCGTGGGTTTCCTCCGGGTACTCCGGTTTCCTCCTACACTCCAAAAATATGCTTGTAGGTTAATTGGCTGCTATCAAAAAATTGACCCTAGTCTCCCTCTCTCTGTCTGTGTGTATGTTAGGGAATTTAGACTGTAAGCTCCAATGGGGCAGGGACTGATGTGAATGTGTTCTCTGTACAGCGCTGCGGAATCAGTGGCGCTATATAAATAAATGATGATGATGAATTGTGTTTAATATACAGGGTCAATAGCAGGTTAATGCAATATCAATGGGAAACCAGCCCAAGTCAGTGATTTTTTCATTGTGCGAAGAAGTTGTACCTGATAGAAAAAACAAAGGCATATTACAAGCTGTCATAATGAGTAAAGTGCAAATAAAGACATGCCAACCAGCAGTGCATTAAAACTGTCATCAGTTCTCGGTCATTCTCAAACTTTGTATTGTGCGAGATCATCCACCGAAACATTAATAAAACTTTAACATCCTCTTCTCTATTCTACTATCCCCTACTTTGGATTGTATATCTCCAATATAATACACAGAAAGCCAATGTTCAAGGCTATTAAAATAGTCTTAAATATTTGGCAATAAACACCAAGAGAATCTTGCCAATAAAGACCAAACCTCTCATTGGAAGCTTCATTTATCCCTTATAAAGAGCATAATTGCCCCATTCAGTCTACAGAAAAGGTCTGGGCTCCCTTACAGTCCTGCACCCCTGGCTACAAATGTCTCTATTATAATGCACCAAAGATACCAGCATGACCCCTTTCACCAGGGAGGTACTTTTTGACTGAATTAACCTGGGATCAGTTAATAACCTGCTGTGGTGTAAATAGTTTATTCTACATAAATTAATTATAGGAGTTAAGTGATAATTTGATGTGCGCTAATTTTTACTTAATTCACATCTTTCATTAAGACCATTTCCATACATTTTATTATTTCATTCTGGTAGTTGAGAACAAGATTTACAATTATAAACTTCTCTCAAGCACTAAGGGCTAAATGTTTTGCAGAGAATTGAAAGATTGTTGAAACGATGTAAAAAAGAACAGTGAACTGCCAAGAAAGGTGGGGGATAAAATGCACAAAACAAACCCAAAGGGTCTTGTAAATGTTGTATAGATATACTCTCTTACATAGCCTTCATTTTAAAATGATACGATTTTCAGATCATTTATCTTCTAGTAACAATAAGCATATAATAAAGGATGAGTCACCTTTTGGAATTTTTGCGGGGTCTAAAGTTGCAAAATAAACCCAAAGGGGCTATTTTGAAAGTGTAATCTCTATTCAATACTTGCCAGACCCCTGAGAAAGCAGGTCTTTTTCCCGGATCCCACCCATTTCTTAGAGAAGTGGGATAGTGGCCTCAATGACGCGATGTGCAGAGAATTGTGTCATTTTTGCCCTGTCCCTACTGCAGTATGCCGCAATTTATTGTGTGTCACTCCAGCCCTGCTCTTGACACTTGTCCTCCCCTTGGGATCTCTCGGAGGGGGAAAAACTAAAGTTAGCAAGCATGCTCTATTCTGTACCGTATGACAAGCCTGATGTTATTGTATTTAAAATGCAAACAGAGTTTCTGTTTCAGGTGGTAGCAGAAAATTTAGTGACTTGCAAATAATCTTATTTTCAGATTTTCTCATCGGCAAGCCACAGGATTTATCATCCGGCTGTTTCTGGGATGAAGTCCAACCTGCTAGCGATGTGTGGTCATTTGAAAAGCTCCAAAACCACTGCTCTTCAGTAAATCTCCCCTTTGTCTTAATAGAAAGGGAACAACGCAAACTTTTTTTTAAAAAAATGTATAACCATCAACTGAAAATGGATTATTTTCTGCTACCAGAAATGTTTGCATGTGGTTTAGCGTAAACACCAGGTTTCATCCTACCTGAGCTAGGTTAAAAAAAAAAACACAGAACCCCTTCAGTGGCAGCTCATGCTACTCAGCATCAGACTGACTCTACATGGATGGACCAACCAAACAATTGGGCCCCGTCAGCTAGAGATGCCCATCTCACGCTATGTGGCCCTGGGCCCCTCCTGGTACCAATGAGTACCAGGGAAGTAGTAAATATTATTATTATTATTATTATTATTATTATTATTATTATCATAGATCTGTAAAACGCCACAGTGCTCCACAGAGCCGTACAGTAGGAAAAACAGTAGATACATAAAACAGGAAGATAAAAGGTAGACAAAATAAATGCAGACATGAAAACAGAGGTACGGAGGACCCTGCTCATTACAGAGCTTACATTCTAAGTGCAAGAAGGCACAACTAAAACAAGTGGAGCAAATGTGGCTCAGAGTGGAGATTGGGACAGTTGTGAGGGTGCATTAGTGTGAATAGTGTTATCGAGGATAAGGTCACCTGTTAAAAGAGATGGGTTTTCAAGAGCATATAAATATTTGAAGTATAAGAAATACTGCTAAAATGTTATAAATAAATAATAGAATCCCATGCTTAATAGATCTATAATAGTGACTCTATTTAATAAATTAAAAAAAGTATTTATTTATTCATTCAATGAGAGCACTATTTTATTATTTGTTCGATAGAGGCGCTATGATAGATTTGCCATTTGAGCCATCTCGTCTCTCACATCCACCTCTTTTTTTCCAGTAATATCTCCAGTGGGGTTTCCGGCAGTTTAGCAATCCACAGCATGATAAATTTCACTCTTTGTATTTCTTACATGAATAAAAAACAAAAAAACGCGGGGGTGATAGCTAATGAGGCATTTGTAGAACAGCGTTTTGGCCTTTAGTAAATCTGACTGTTTGAAAAGTGTCAAGAAAATCACTGAAAATCCTGTAGTTTAACAAATCTGCACTTCAGTATATTTCCGTAGTGTAAGTGGTAAATATGAGTCCAGTCTAATGTCTCCCTGACTAAATGGATGAAGAAAGTGTGTGTACAGTAGTACATCATAGGACATAAATGTACAGCACAAGTGTACTGCAAAAGTGACACATAAATCCAAATAACTAGTAAATGATTTTATTCTTTGACAGACGGACTATTGTGTTTAATTGCAAAGTAACTTATTTGAAGAACACATACAAGCTGAGACTGTCCCGAGGGCTTATAGAACAAATCTGTATATGCAACATTCAAAGTACACAATCTGGAAAAGTTAGTGCTGTTGACAACAGCTGGGACAGCACATAATGTTCCATCAGCTGGTGATACAACTGCAGCAATATTCCAGCAACTCACCAAAATGATACAAATTATACATAAGCATGAGCAAAAGTTTATATACTGCAGAACCTTCACTTCAGGACAGAAAGTTCCTGGCTCTTTTATTACTGTGGTGTCATGTTTTTATACTGTAAGAACTTTTACATGATTTGCCAAATACAAATCATTTGGAAGCTGGTAATCTCTAGTTTACCACTGCCTGCAGTGGCTAATATGTACTGAAAACCAATGGACATTATTATTATTTAATTGTATGCTTAATTGTGCACTGAAATTGAATAACTGTGTCTAGGACACTGTGTACACACTGTACAGATGTAGCATGTTCGGTATAATCAAGCAGTGTGAATGAAGTGTAAGGAATGCACCCAATCAGTAGTAGAACAACTGATGAGGATGACGTGATCGACGCACAGTGTGACAGGTGCTTAATCGTGCCACTTATTTAAACAAATCGTGCTCCATCTGTATATGATATATAAAATATGTTTATTCACACTGATATCCCTTGCAGCTCTGTGTAAGCTCAGCAGTACATACAGGGCATTAGAATAGGTACAATAGTGAACAATGAGAGAACAATAGAGCAGGTAATGCTCCTGGAAGTGAACACTAAGGACCTCATTTAGAGTCGGACGCAAAGTCCGTAATAGGCGCATCAAACAACAAAACACTACCACGCATATGCAGCAAGCACCAAATCCGCCTGCATCTTGGATGCAATTAACACTTGTGACAGCTTGCGAGGAACACGTGTTTGTAAAGGCGTGCCCATGTAAATAAATTCTAGACACAGTGAGGCGCAGACGCAACACACGTCAAAAAAAGGGTAAAACTATGCGGCAGGAATTAGGTGGCGCAAGCGGTTAGCTAGCTGCAGGAACTGCTCGCAGCTCGATAGGGTATTACGAGTGAGACACGACTGGGGTTGCTTGCCACTCGTAATACCCTACCAAACTGCGGCACACTCCCACTCCTACACTTCTTAAACAGACTTTGCGTCCGACTCTAAATGAGGCCCTAGGTGTGCAGGGGTGTGATGATGCAATCAGTGTCAGTCGCTGTGCTCCATCCAATATTTTACGTGGATTGGATCTTCAGGTCATGCCTACCTCTCCTTTCCATACATGGTTCAGCATTGCTTGAGATTGCATAACTGCGCTCAACCATCTGCTGTACTTCTGGAAGTATTTTCTTGCAGACAATGACCCTTCCACCATTCCAATTGTATAGACAGCTATTCACTCTGTTTCACTTGGGGCCTCTGCTGCTTTTAACTACCAGCTGAATGCAGCTCAATCCTAAGCGTGTGAGGATTCCGTAGTTATACAAATGTATGGGAATCAAATGCAATTAAGCAATGCAAGATATGTTTACAAGTGTATCTGAAATACATGATTGATCTAGAAATTGTGGTGGTAGTGGGGGGGATAGGGGTAAGGGGAGCACAGCCAATCATTTTTAAAAGTTGTCTCCTTTGAATCTGGACACCCTAATTATAACACACATGTATTAGCAAAAATTGGAAAATATGGTTTTATAAGTCCATCATCACATAGTTATTGTTTGAATGTGGCTCAATCAATCATCAATTGTCACCTTTCTTTGTCTTCCAGGTACAGTCCCAGGATTTCAAGATGTTTGTTGCCCTTGAAAATATCCCTATTTTTCGGTACGGGCCGTATGCACAATAAAATGTTTCTGTTTCTGTTGTACGCAACGTGATTGTAATTCTTACAGTTTATTGTTAATAATCTTTAAGCTAATATGTATAAAAGATGAGTATTTATAATGCAAATAGAATATTAGTATTGAATAGTGTAAAGATATCATGCTGGGGACCAGGACCATCTTAACAACATTACGGGCCCCCGGGCAAAGCAGTGCATCGGGGCCCCTATATATATATATATATATATATATATATATAGGGGCCCCGATGCAATGCTTTTTTTAAATGTACTCGCTCAGTGACCCTTGAATTTTTTCTTTTGCAGGATTTTTTTTTTGCAGGATTATTTATTCTTATTAGGAGCCTTGTCTATGGGGCCCCCTTGCCCGTGGGGTCCCCGGGCACCTGCCCATCGTGCCCAATGGAAAAGATGGGGATTGTATTGCTCCAAGGTCCACCAAGACCAAGTACCACACATAATGTACCAGCTCAGCAGCAGAGTGTCCATGGAAATTCTTTATACTTATTAGTTTCTACTGATTTTAATGTAAAAGGGAGGTGGAAATAATAATAAAAGTGAAGGCTGGGTTAAGGGAAAAGTACGTACAGCATATCATCGTCATCATCAGCTATTATTATTATTTAATAGCGCCACTAATTCCGCAACGCTGTACAGAGAACTCACTCACAGCAGTCCCTGCCCCATAGGAGCTTACAGTCTAAATTATGTTAAATACACAAACACACAGAACGAGAGTAAAGCTGGGTACACACTACAGAATTTTCCACCAACTTTTTATGCCAATCGATTAGACATGCCATCGATGGTACGATCGCTCAGTCCATAGACTGCATACACACTAGCCTTGTTTTAGACGATAAAGGGAAGAGCGGACGTCCCTTTAGCGACTTTTTACAGCCATGTTGTCGTGAGCAATGCCCCCCAGGTTCGAGGAAGTATTGGAGGATTGTCGTGGAACGGTCGGAAGTTTTTACACACTACACAAAAGAAACTAGATTGGAACGAAAATATTTAACGGTACGACCAATCAAATGAGGCGACAATCGTCCATTTTGGCAGACTTTCGACCATCGTGTCACTACACACACTGACCCGACTTTTGAACGAGCGGTCGTATGTCGGTTGGTTGAGCCGATTATTGGACAAAAACCCTGTAGTGTGTACCTAGCTTTACTAAGGTCAATTTAATATTCAAGTCCAAGTGGAAACACACTCACTCTGAGCAACAAATGTCTATAGCATCGACAACATCAATGGTATTGTCAGTACAGCGAACATATACATACAGTAGTAATATACATAGGTTATTTGCACAGGTTAAAAGTAAATGATTAAACCATACTTGCCAACTCTCCCGCATTGTCCGGGAGACTCCCGCATTTTGCGAGAGTCTCCCGGACGAGTGTGGCAATCTCCCTGATAGGAAGGGGGAAAAATTTAGTTTAAACGCCGCGATTCACCCGGAATCGCGGCGTTTAGCCCCGCCCCCACTGTAAAATGACGCGATTTGCGTCATTCCGTCACGGGGGCGGGGCCAAAATGACGCGATTTCGCAGCCCCGCCCCCTGCACGCCCACGTCCCAGCCGGCATCTCCCGGAAACAAAAAAAAAAATGTTGGCAAGTATGGATTAAACACCATCTCTTGACATTAATCCTTGACCTCTGTGCTCTAATTATGCCAGTTATACCACTTCACTTGTGGGAACGACGCTGAGATAGAGCACTCCTACCCTGCAGCAACTAAGCTATATCTGCACGACCACTCATTAGTAATTAAACATATTGAAAGTCATGCAGTTTGCAGCCTAATCCTGTTCCTCCTTTAGGAAACCAGTCCATCATTATCTGGGATATGGAATAGGCATCAAGTTAACACCTTTAAGGGGGATGGGTGTGAAAACTAAAGCTTGCTTAGCTGTAAATGAACTCATTTTGGATTCAGTCTGGAAATGTGTGTTTAACGCCCTAGTTTGCCACCTGTGGTAAGAAAGCCCTGATTTATTCTACATAACAAATTGATGTTTCAGTTCACTTGAAGTTTGCATTTCCTTTGCTAAACTGGCACATACTGCTAAATGTCTCATATCTGATTTATGCCTAATAAAAATATTTTGTTAGTGTGGTTTTTTTTTCATTTCCTGTGTCTTTCAGATTCTTTGTTAGGTGCAACACCATTTGCCTAATGCTAGAGCACTCTGCACAATAGAACATTCATCTTGCTCTCTAATGACCCTAGGATGTGGGTCAGTGCTTTATAAAGAAGTGCGTCATAAATGGTAGATAATTATAGGCATGTAGTTTGTGGTGTTAAACTTGGGTACAATATGTGATTTTCTGAGACTATATGTGAGCTAATTATATCAGCGTATTATATTACGGTGGATGTTAATGAAATGAAGAAAATCGCATTGGACATTATACACAAAACAAGTAAATTACTGTCAAGAATAAAATGACTCTGTGAATAGGCAGTAAGGTGGGGGTGGTGATAAAAGCAGAGAACATGTGACTTAGGGCAACCATCTCTCAAATTACCCAGCAGAGTAGCTATGTCTGTAGATTCAACAGGGTTAAAGGTCTTGTGGGGGCAGGGTGGACATGTGTCCTAGCACCTTTTGTTAATATTCATATCACATTATACAGTAGCATAGTGCCACTGGTACACATTTATTGAATGATTCTGTAGAGCAGACTGTGTTTCTTTAGACTTCATACTATTTCCTGTGTTTGTGTGTTTCCTTCCCTTTTCCGTAAATGAAACAGAAAATTATTATACGTGACCGGTGTCCTTACACATTCAGAGAAAAGTGAGCTGGCCTATTTTTAAACCAAGTATCATGATTTATTGTAGTAATCTAGAGAGGATACTGTCTAGAGCAGTAAATCATGAAAAGCACAGAATAAGCAAATAACTACCAGCAAAGACTTTTACACATAATTGCGATATATTGTCTTTGTTAGCCAACTCAAAGCTCATCCTACCATTCTGACTTAATGAGATATTTTCAGAACGGTAGGATGAGTCATGTTTTTAGCCATATGGATACTACTCTTCTGTGTATGGTGAAATCTTTAATCTCTTGAGTCATGTATGAAAGGACAATAGCAACAACTCAGTACCAGTAGAATAAATCTCTTTACTCCCTAGAGGCTACAAAATTAGATTGAACTCATAGTAACTATACATCCATGGATGTGTAGTTAGCTGCTCCATTGTCAGCCTTTACTCTAATTTAATTAGTGCTGAGGGTAATGATTCAAAAAAGGCTTGAGATTACACTAGTTTCAAATATTTTTTTTTTAGCTATTTACTTATTTTGTATAAATCGGGCTGGAAAAAATGATTTCAAAACAAAATTGTCATTTTTAAAATGATGCTTTCAAACAAAATAGTATGTAAAAATGTTACCATTTATACATTAGATTATATAAACAGAATCATCCATATTTGTGTTACCTAGTTATTGTATTTAGTGATAGGGGATTTTTTCTATTGTTGGTAGCCAGGAGTGCTTCTTATAATGACCACTGACTGGTAGGTTAACTAGGATGTTGAAGAAATCATGATCCAATCACAGACTGTTTGTCATGATACCCAATGAAAATGAGTTACCTGTTACTGAGATGTGATGTAGGAACAGGCGGGCGGGCCATAAATTTTAGCCATGGATAGTAGTGTTACCATACTGGTATGCCAGCTCTAAGACCTGCAGAACCTGCTTGCAGAGATCTTCACCTATAGCAGCTGCCGTACTTATAGAACATGATTTACTCACCAATACTCGGGTGCGCCCAGATCTTAAGCTCAAGGTAGTGCTGGCCTAGGTTGATGGAGATCAAACCCCAGTGTCCAGCAAAAGTCCAGAAAAAATGGTGTACAACAGAAGTCAAATCCAAAACCAAAGTCAAGGCAGGCAGAAACGCAAGGAGAACATATAAACTCTATACAGATAAGGCCATGGTCAGGAGTCGAATTCATGACCCCAGTGCTGTGAGGCAGAAGTGCTAACCACTACAGTTCAAAGGTTGAGACAGGCAGAGTTCGAGCAAAAATCAAAAATACAAGCCGAGGTCAAATTCTAAAATGTCCAAACAGAGAACTATAGAGACAAACACACACTAACAGAGAGAAAATATAACTAGCACAGAAAAGGAAACCTTTTAAAGCACAGGTATCAAACAGCAGCAGCCTACATAAATGATTGATAACTGTGTCAAAGATGCAATGATTGAACATATTAAATAGCTAATTCCAACATTACTGTACCCAGTGATGAAACTACCTAATCACCAAGGAAACAATCTGAAGAAACATTACTGATACAAACAGGGCTGTAACTAGGGCTGTGCAATAGGGGTGATCGCCCAGTGCGCAACGCTGTAGGAGCCCACAGTTTATCAATATTTTAGGTTAATTTTACAAAGTGTTGCAATCTGTATTGGCAGGTAAGCAGAAGATAGAAGCATGCCCATGTGGAGAAAGTGCAGTTTGTCCATACGAACAGAGGGCATGTTGTTGCCATCCATGACACTGTTATATTAAAAGTGAGAATGCACTGCATTCAATCTGATATCAGAATGACTATAAACAGTCCCAAGCAACAAACTGATCTGGTGCGGCCGCATGCAGACTCCAGTGTTCCTGCTGCCCATCACCAGTCTCAATAATTATGCCATGGTGGAAAAGGGAATAAGAATGCTGCTGTCTAGCTACATTAAAACATTAGTGCAAACCGTTCTAAGGGGCCTATTTATGTCACACTATGAATAATATGCTCATTTTATTAATATACGTTTTTTAAACTATTTATTATTTTTTATTTTTAAACTTATTTTATTCCAATTTTTTTTAGAAATTGAAAGTGAAGTCCAGGCTTCAAGTTCCAGCCGGGTCACATGTGTAAATTCCTTCATAATGACCAGTAAGTTAACTCTTACTGCTATCGGTCAGTATCGCTGAGGCAGCTGAATATCAAGCACAGTGGTCAAGAATAAATTAAAGAGATAGGAGGATTTCTATTGCTGAAATCAGAGCCGTAACGAGGCCGGTGCGGGCGGTGCCGCCGCCCCGGGCGCAGTCCCAAGGGGGGCGCAGTGGCCGCCCGCACCTGCCTCTGAGTGAGGAGTGAAAAAAAAATAAAAATTAAACAGACCTCAGATTCAGACTGCCGGCCGCCCGGCGCATCCAAAATGGCGGCTGGCACCCGGCTCCACCCCCTTCTGAACTCTGCCCTCTGCCTCAGCGTCTGATGTCATGACGTTGCTAGGCAGCTGAGGAGCAGAGAAGCAGAGAGGAGCCAGGCAGCGACGGCTGGTCAGGAATAAAGACAACAAAGGTAAGTTTCAAAGCAGGGGAAAGGGGATGTGTGTTGCTATTATGGAGGGAAGGGGGGCATGTGAGCTGCTATTATGGAAGGAGGGGAGGGGGGCATGTAAGCTGCTATTATGGAGGGAGGGGAGGGGGGGTATGTAAGCTGCTATTATGGAGGGGGGATGTGAGCTGCTATTATGGAGGGAGGGGGGGATGTGAACTGCTATTATGGAGGGAGAGGAGGGGGGCATTTAAGCTGCTATTATGGAGGGAGGGGGGGGGGTGTGTGCTGCTATTAGGGAGGGGGATGTGTGCTGCTATTATGGAGGGGAGGAATGTGTGCTGCATCTTGCTATTATGGAGGGGGGGGATGTTGCTATGCTTTATGGGGAAAGGGGGGGTATGCTGCCATAATGTGTGAGGAAAGGGGGATGTATTAATGTGTGATATGTGGGTAGGGAGGTTGGGTGTCTTAGTACATGGGTGGGAGGTAGGCTATTAATTTAATGGTGACGTTTAGGTGGGGGCTAATTATTTAATGAGTACTATTTTATTTGTGGGGGGCTGGTGGGTCAATTTAATTTATTGATGCGGCTTTTTAATTTAATGGTGCGGTCTATTAATTTCAGGTGAGGTATTTGTCTGTATTGCAGTCACAAGAATGCTCTATATTAAATGGCGGTCATAGGAATGCTCTCTGTATTGTACGGTGGTCATAGGAATGCTCTCTGTATAGTATGGCGGTCATAGGAATGCTCTCTGTATAGTATGTGATCATAGGAATGCTCTCTGTATAGTATGGTGATCATAGGAATGCTCTCTGTATATTATGGCGGTCACAGGAATGCTCTCTGTATAGTATGGCGGTCACAGGAATGCTCTCTGTATAGTATGGCGGTCACAGGAATGCTCTCTGTATAGTATGGCGGTCACAGGAATGCTCTCTGTATAGTATGGCAATCATAGGAATGCTCTCTGTATAGTATGGCGGTCACAGGAATGCTCTCTGTATTGTATGGAGGTCACAGGAATGCTCTCTGTATTGTATGGAGGTCACAGGAATGCTCTCTGTATAGTATGGCGGTCACAGGAATGCTCTCTGTATAGTATGGCGGTCACAGGAATGCTCTCTGTATAGTATGGCGATCACAGGAATGCTCTCTGTATAGTATGGCGATCACAGGAATGCTCTCTGTATAGTATGGCGGTCATAGGAATGCTCTCTGTATAGTATGGAGGTCACAGGAATGCTCTCCGTATAGTATGGAGGTCACAGGAATGCTCTCTAAGGTATGGCGGACACTAGGAGGCTCTTTATATTGTATGTGTGTGTGTGTGTGTATATATATATATATATATATATATATATATATATATAATTAATTTCGTGTGATGGTGATAAGGGGGCACAATGTGATAAAGATGGCTCCATGGCACGGTGTGATAAAGGAGAAACTGTGATGGAGGGCACAGTGGGATGAAGGGGCAGTGTGATACAGATGGTACCGTTACATTTATGTTTTAATTTGTTTCAGTGAGTTTTATTTCAATAACCAATTCATTTTTTATACAGCTAGCATGTGATAGCTGCATTTAAAGTACTTTGATTCTATGGTGACTTATTACATAAAGATCCTTACAAAGCCAGACCGTGAAGAATGGGGAGGGAGAGGGTTTCAGTGCAGTCTAGAACTTGTAAAGCGCTAGCCACGCCCCCACAATAGGTTGACCACGCCCACGTGATGATTGACACTCCACTTAGATGGGGGGCGCCGGTTCCCTATCTCGCCCAGGGCACTAAAATGGCTAGTTACGGCACTGGCTGAAATAATCAGTGATAGAAAAACTAGTCCTATCGCTTATCTTATATATAAAAATCATTGGTCTGTTTGTTTGTTTGTTGGTCTGGTTATGCATTTGGACACCCCTGCACCGATTGGGATGAAACCAATGCGAGGTGGTCCAGTTGGATCCTGCCCAGGTTTTAGGGGGGTTAGAGTCCCGGTTGGACATCCCGTTGGTGTACGCTGGGCAGTACTTTGACCCGGAGAGCCTGTTCTGGGCCTTCCACTGGATGGATTTGGATGACATCTTATCTGTTAATTATTTTTAAAATGTTCACAGTTACATCCAACTCATTGATAGCTTATTAACTTGAAGATTTAAACCCGGGCAACGCCGGGTACTTCAGCTAGTTATTAATAAACTGGCCCATATAAGATATACAGAATTCACTGAGCCACAAACACTCCACTAAAACACATACAGATATAACAATGATTTAGCCTTCAAATTATATTTTTACATCAGCCAACGTCTTTATGATGTTTCCTAGTAGTATAATTTTAACTCACGTTTAACAAACTTTAACAATCTGTGCTTTTGATTGAATGGGGTGTTTGTTTCTTAATGTGTTGCATTATGTCGCTCCCTCTTTCTAATGAGGGGATTGAACTAAGAGATGATGCAGACAGCTGGTATTTAAAGCCACATTAATTAGTAAGCTTGATCCCAAGCAACTCCCTCTGCCAAGCACAGCCAACAAGTACATACAATATAGGGCAAAGGTCTGCATTATTCTTTTAGCCCTGTAACCTATTGACTGATACAAATCCATTGTTGTACCACTGTTATTCCAAGAAATATATTCATCTTTTTTGTTACCTTTGCAGTGCAGTTTTTCTGGGAGTTATGTGCAATAAATTTGAAGTATATTCAATGCAAATGAAGTCTGCAACTACTGAAATTGGCATATTTGGAGTTTTAAAGGGAATTACTAACATAAAGGAAATCTGCATTGAGTCAGACTGATATATCTGAATAACTGAGTGAATCACTGATAAGCTTCTCTACTCTAATATGAAGTGTGTAGCTCATTATATTTCTGCTTACTTAAACCATACTTGATGACATTTTTTTTTTACCACTCCAGAAGATCCTGAAGGTGAGGTGAAGTACGACTGCAGAGGGAGGTAGGACGAGGCAAAGAAGTGGGTAGGTTGTGGGAGAATGGCCCCCTCTCCCAGGAGACTTGGTAACACCCCTGAAATTCGGGAGTCTCCTGGACATTCTGGGAGAGAGGGCAAGTATGACTGTAGATACTACAATATTAGGCTCTGGATGGCAGTATTTTTTCTCATTGTCCTTTGTAAAGACATAGGGCCTGAGTCATTAAGGCACGCACACTGAGCACAACGTGCATTTGTTTTAGAACAAATTCGGCAACCATACATTAAGGAATGGATTAGAAGATACCTGAGGTGATGAATATGGGGTAGGTGTACTCTGCTCTACTAGACAAGACACTGCAGGATACGTACAATGCAATACAATAATAAACTCACAAAAGAACACACGGGGGGCTGAGGAAACTATATGTTACTTATTAATAATATAGGCATTAATAAGAAAACGTGAATTAGAAAAAAAATATGAGGCTGTTCTTAACGTGTACTGTACATAAATTACATTTTTACAGTTGCTACTGATTGCAAACACATGTTTTAGCATGCATACTCTGCTGTCATGACTGGTTTTCGGGATTTAGACTAGCCCTGTAGCTGGAGCAAGAGATGCAGTAGAAAACCAGTGTACTTTTGCATGTGCCGTGAATTGACTTGGACGTTGCTGAACGGGAATGCCCTTACTGTACATTGACTACATGCATACGCTCATTCTCTTCCCCGTTCCCTCCCTGAAATTGTATACTGTATTAAGTGGCCTTTGTGATCCAAGACGACTTGGATGCGGCTGCGGTCCTTGGCGCCTAGTCCAGTTCTGGGCATGCGTATAATAAATGAGCAGATGATATGCACAAAATTGACTTCTTAATGACTTAGGCCCATACTCTGGAAGACATAAAGTTGATTAGGTCCACTACAGAAGATTTTGTTAGATAATGTGATCTGGTTCTGTTCATGCCTGCAATACCATGTTTCACCACTGTGTTGTTTTACTGTGCAGTTTTGCAGTCTGCTGTAAAACGTGCTGCTTTATGTATGTTCTTCAGTTTAGTAAAGTGTTTTGCAGCATACATAGCACAGCTCCTGGTCTCCATGTTTTGCTTGTATGAATGAGCACCAGGGGATGGCTGGCAGACTTTAGCCCGGAGGGCAAGCACATAGCACTGGCCCATAAGCAGCGGCCTATCCTTAAAGGATGGTCTTCGGTACAATATACATTTATCAATATAAAAAGAGGCTATTTTAGTGTTGCTTAACGCAGCAATACTTTATTTTTATAAATGATAAATCTTAAATAATGAAAACAAAAAATGCAACAAAAAACAAACCTCACTTTATATTGTATTTTATTGTATATATCCCTTCTTCCTACAGCACTTTTGCTTGTTTTTTTAAATTCCTCGCTGATTATAATGGGCTATAAATCATATTATAGCAATAGTTTATATAATGTTCTATTACAGTACTGAACACAGGGGACTGATTTATCGAAATGCAAAAAGCCCATTTGCTTAACCTAAAACAAATAATATGAGCGGTGCTACTGGTAGGAGGAGCAGAGCACTAGGTGTCAATCTGACACCCTGGCCCAGAGCTGGATTAACGCTCTGAGAGGCCCAGGATATTTTAGACAGGCGGGACCACTATGATGTAACATGGTTATCATTTTAGACAAATACACAGGCAATACTGTGTGCACTACTGTTAGGTGCACTAAGCTCTGCCTTCACGAGCAGTACAGTGTGAAGCAGGATATACCTCCCAACTGTCCTTGCAGTCAGACCAAAACCCGACTAAGCAAGACAGTCACCCAAATTCAGGACTGTTCCAACAGATTCAGGACAGTTGGCAGACTGTCCTGCTCTCTCCTACTTGTTCTTGTCATTTTACCACTTGTGGCTGCTGTGTCTTTAGATCAGTTACTGTTTTTCTGGATCCTGGAATGTTGGAGGCCCTATTTGAAAAAAAAGTAGGTACATGAAATTTAGAAAACTCCAACCAGCCTCACTGTTAAATCAATATAACTCCATTGTTTTATAATAAAGCCTCCCTCCAACCCGAAATTAAAATAATAGTATTCACATTTGATAAATAGATCTACTTCGATCCAACTACCCCTGACATTAAATAGCATACACATTTAATAATAATAATTCTAATTCCCCCAACATTAAATAGTATTTCCATTTAATAAATAAACCAATTTCCCTCCCTCCAAACAGCCCCAGCAATAAATTAAATAGCATTTACGTTTAATAAATATAACCATTTCCCACAACCATCCCAAACATTAAATAATTCATAATCACATTTAATAAATAGACCTAATTATCCCCAAACAACCCACATTCAATTAATTGCTCTCAAACCACCCCATCTTAACTTCACAGGCCCCACTATTAAATTAAATTGCCCCACCACCCATAAATAAAATAGCACCCATAATTAGCCCCCCACCTGTACTCCACCATTAAATTAAATTAATAGCATATCTCCCACATTATATTAAGATCCCCCTTCCCTCACACATAATATACTGGGCTACCTCATACACACACATAATTAACTAGCCCCCCCACACACAATAGATACTGGCCCCTCTCACATACTGAATAGATACTGGCCCCACACACACACACACACACACACATACACACACATACAATAGATACTGGCCCCACACACACACAAACACAATAGATACTGGCCCCACACACACACACACACACACACAATAGATACTGTCCCCACACACAATAGATACTGGCCCTCCCCCACACACACACAATAGATACTGGCCACACACACAATAGATACTGGCCACACACACAATAGATACTGGCCCTCCCCCACACACACACAATAGATACTGGCCACACACACAATAGATACTGGCCACACACACAATAGATACTGCCCACACACACGCAAACACACACACAATAGATGCTGACATACCACCTTGTAGCCCCCACCGGCACTTACTTTGTTTCAGCCGTTCCGCACTCTGGATGATCCTCTTCACATGTGGGACAGCACCTATCACGTGGTGTGCGTCCCATGTGACAACAAGGCCACACGTAATGGAAGGGAGGGGGGGGGGGGTCGGATCCTAGGAATCCGTGGCCAATAGGAAAAGGTGGCTGGTCCCGGAGGAGGGGCCAGCCACCAAGTAATAAAGACTACGGACCGGCTCAAAATACATTTTTTTGGTCCGACCCAGGGGGCATATGCACCCCTGTCCCCCGGCCCAGCCTGCCCCTGATGAGCACATACATATACACACCAATTGTCGACAAGTGGCTTATGAACTCAAGCCACATCTCCCAGACCAGAAGGGAAGTGGAGTGGAGCGTTTGTGGAAGAAACACCGTGCCCTCTGTGCTGCAAACACTGGTAAGGAATCGCTACCATGGCTATGCACATAGGAACATTAAGTGACTTTGACATAGAAAAGGATGACTGGCTGCTATATACAGAAAGACTGGAACAATATTTTGTGGCAAATAATGTTGCTGCAGAACGAGTGGCACTTCTATTAAGCGCTATGGAGGAAAAGCCTATGGTTAGCTACGCAGTTTAAAACCCCTGCGAAGCCAGTTGCAAAGTCTTTTACAGATATTGTTCAGATTATCCAAGAGCATCTGCCCCTAAGCTTCCCCTATTAGCCGGACGGTTCAGATTTCTTAAACGGAACCAGGAGGAGGTGGGGTCAGTTGCTGCATATATGGCAGAGTTAAAAAGACTATCGGAGCACTGTCAGTTAGGGGATGGCCTGAACAATGCTCTGAGAGATTGTCTTGTGTGTGGGATTTAAAGCAAGAGTGTGCAAAAATGTTTATTAACAGAGACAGATCTCTCGTTTAAATGTGCAGTACAAGTGGCACTATCAATAGAAACTGCAGCTAAAGACGTTGTGGAACAATTCAGCATCTCAAATTCACAAAATAATGGCAACAACAACACCCTTACATGCAAATAGTGTCCTGTCTGATGTATGCTACCATTGTGTTGCAGGTTCAAATTCAGGGACTGTAGGTTTAAACGTGAACTGTGTAGTAAATGCAACAAACAAGGGCATATTAAACGGGTTTGCTAGTCGCAGGCATATAAACCAATAGCCATTGGTGGGAGACCAAATCTCAGTAGAGTGTGGAATACATATGCTTTGGAAGTCTACAAGGTAGGCTCAGACAGTGACCATGATCTGGGCAGCTTGGAAGTGTTTTGCAGTAAATGGGGGTGACAAGCAATCAATTTGGCTCACTCCACGGGTAAATGGCCAACCTATAAAAATGGAACTGGACACAGAAACAGCAGCCTTGGTAATGTTGCAATAGGAGTATAAATCATACTTGCCAACTCTCCCGGAATGGCCGGGAGACTCCCAAAATCCGGGTACGTCTCCCAGACTCCCGGGAGAGCAGGCAAGTGTCCCGCATACTGGAATCAACTTGCCAAAATGACGCGTTTTGCGAGGAATCGCGTAATTTTGGCCCTGCCCCCCGTGACAAAATGATGTTTTTGTCACTTGGGTGGGGCCAAAATGACGCAATTGACCGCGTCCAGCCCCCGCACTCCAACCATGCCCCCGGCCCGGGATCTCCCGGAATTCACTTTAAAGGTTGGCAAGTATGGTTCCTAAATGTCAAATTAGATAAAACTTTACTGCTTTTAAAAACATATACTGGAATGTGAGTAATTCCATGTGGAGTGTTGCCTGTACTCGTGCAGAATAATGACCAGCAGAAGACTCTGGACTTATACATTGTACGGAAATCAGCCCAGCATTGTGGAGACGAGAAATGCTGCAAAAAATACAATTGGACTGGTCAACCATCAAAAGCCTGAGCGTTTCACACACTTCACCTTTGTCCCTTAAGACAGTCCTTGACCGAGCTGCAGTTGTTTTTCAAACAGGCATTGGGACTTTGCAGCGCTGTTCCTAGGTGTCATAATACTCGTCCAGTACCTTACGCTATCCGTTAGAACAGGGGTGGGCAAACCTGTCCTCAAGGGCCATATCCAGTTCATGTTTTTAGGATTTCTGTCTGTAGAAACAGGTGGGATAATTACTGACCCAGCCAAATAGATTAACTCAGCTATACATGATTAAAGAAATCCTAAAAACATGAACTGGATATGGCCCTTGAGGACAGGTTTGCCCACCCCTGCGTTAGAAGGTGGAGATGGAGTTGGGTAGGCTGGAAGGTAAGAAAATCTTATCCAAAATGCATTGGAGCCCTTGGGCGACTCCAGTTGTCCCAATAGTAAAGAAAAATGGCACAGTATGGCTGTGCGGGGACTTTATGGTTACAGTAAATCCAGTATTACAGACAGATCACTAGCCATTACCAAGAATTGAAGATATATTTGGGAATTTGGTAGGAGGAAAAAAGTTTAGTAAGATTGACTTAGCTGATGACTACCTTCAGATGGAGATAGAAGATGAGTCGAAGATGTTCCTTACCATTAATACACACAAAGAACTATACATGTACAATCGTTTGGTGTTTGGTATTACTTCTGCCCCTGCCATGGACTACGTGTTACAAGGGGACTGGGTGACCTTATTGTGACAGGCTCGTCTGACACAGAACACCTTCAAAACCTGAAGTTGGTGTTGCAGCGCCTTTAACAATATGAGTCAAAAGAGATAAGTGTGAGCTCTTCACGGCCTCTGTCATGTACTGATCAAGGGACTGTGACCATGCTTTTACACAGGCAAAGAAATTGATAACGTCAGACACTGTATTAATCTACTACAACCCCTCACTTCCTGTCAGAGTGGCCTGTGATGCCTCAGCTTGCGGCATTGGAGCTGTTATGCCTCATACTATGCCGGATGGACAGGAGTGGCCAATTGCCTTCTCATCCCAGGAGTTATCCAAGGCAAAACATAAATATGCACAGATTGACAGGGAAGCCTTAAGCCTGGTTTGGGGAGTGAAACAGTTCAATCAGTATTTATATGGCAGGAAATTCACTCTTATAACTAACCACCAACCGCTTTTGTCCATCTTTAGCCCTTGGAAGGATATTCCTGTTACTGCGGCTTCAAGGATGCAGCACTGGGCCCTGGAAGTTGCTATACTATAGAATTTAAGCGGCCTGCACACCATGCTAACGCAGATGGATTGTCGCGATTGTCTGTACAGACTGCCCTATTGACACAAAAAATGAGAATTCTTGGGATGTGTTCACAATGACGCAAGTGGAATGCCTTCCCATAGCCGCCTGTTTGATCAGACGAGAGACTGTTCGAGACCACCTTGGCTTAAGTACTCTGAGCAAATCAAACAGGATGGGTTATGTCATCAGCCAGGAGTTTTGTATGGTGGCCAGGGTTGGATCTGCAGTTCGAGGATATGGTCAGAGAGTGTTCTGAGTGTCAATCTGTCCAAAATATGCCAGTACTAGCACCGTTGCACTCATGGGAGTGGCCGTCCACTCCATGGCAGTGGATTTATGTGGACTTTGCGGGACTGTTTATGGGGTCCATGTGGTGGTGATGTCTCTTCCAAATGGCCTGAAGTTTTTACAGTCACCTCTACTACAGCTGCGCATATGGTGGAAGTGTTGAGGAGTCTTTTTGCCAGGGGTACCGGAGCAGTTGGTGAGTGATAACGGGCCTCAGTTTACCGTTGAAGAATTTCAGACCTTCATGAAGAGAAATGGAATTCATCACATTACCTCCACCCCCATATCACCCGGCTACATGGGTTAGCTGAATGTTTTTACAAACCCTAAAGTAAGCTTACGGAGCATTTATCTGCATGGGGAGGGAATTGTTAGATATTGTAAACTGGCTATGCCAGATACACATTGCTGTTCATGCCTGCAATACCATGTTGCTACACTGTGCTGTTTTGCAACCGCTAGTTAATACACTTACTCCCAGATATTGTCCTGGGTGGGATTGAACCCATGACCCCAGTGCTATCAGAAATCATAGCTGACCACTGTGTTACTGGTCTGCCTGGAAGATGGCCATAAACTAACAGGTGGCTGTTAGATACACTTTGCTTGATAGTGTACGGTGGTAAGTGGTTAGCACTTCTGCCTCACAGCGCTGGGGTCATGAGTTCAATTCCCGACCATGGCCTTATCTGTGTGGAGTTTGTATGTTCTCCCCGTGTTTGCATGGGTTTCCTCCGGGTGCTCTGGTTTCCTCCCACACTCCAAAAACATACTAGTAGGTTAATTGGCTCCTATCAAAATTGACCCTAGTCTCTCTCTCCCTCTGTCTGTGGCTGTCTGTGTGTGTATGCTAGGAAATTTAGACTGTAAGCTCCAATGGGGCAGGGACTGATGTGAATGAGTTCTCTGTACAGCGCTGCGGAATCAGTGGCGCTATATAAATAAATGGTGATGATGATAGTGTATCTAAACAATCATAGGTGATGAGAAACCCACAAACATTATAAGCTCGGACTAATAAATAGCTGTGACACTTGTCAATGTTTTTCTATTAATCCTTTTTCTTTTTGATTGAGGGAGTGCTCCTTCTCGCTGATGTGTTGCTGTCTCCCAGCACAGCAGCAGTAGAGGAGACACAAGTTTGTATAATGGAGGTGGTGCAGGTTTAAAGGCTTATATATAAAGGGGCATGTATAAAGTGGCCAAATATGGGGCACTGGTTGTTCTAATGATGTGGCACATGTTGGTGAAAGAGTGGGGCACAAACTGTAGTAAAACAGTCAACAAAAGTGGATTAATCATTTTATTTAACTCGACAATAGTAAAAGTAGCATATAGCCAGTTGCACATTTATTTTTCCTGGCTGCATGAGTGATAAATGATCTTTTAAAAAAAGAAATCTATAACTGTGTGGAACTGCATGGATCTATGGCACTAGCAATGGTGCCAACATTTGCACTAGACAATGGGGGAAGTTAGCAGGATCAAGAGAGTACCTGGCTAAATGCAGATTAAGTACATGCGTGAACATATTACTGTAGTGAAGTAAACAAGAATTTATTTTGGAGGATGCGATGATTGAAATGAGATAAAAGGTTACAAAGGTTGCAGGTACATTTTTCCCTGATTTTAAGGTAGACAAAAAGTATTTTTCTTCCTGCAAACGGATTTGAAAACTCCAACACCTCTGAAGTCATGGAAGTCATATTCCCTATATGCACTTTGGCACTATTTTGTGTCCCATTTGTGGTCAATATTTTGAAATGTGCAATGTCCCATTACTCTCATGATTAACACACAGATACAGCTAAACCAAGCAGTTATTAAATGTTTACACTAATAAAGGCTATTGTCTTAAAATTGTAGCTAAAAGGAATCTGATATGCTGTTATTTACTAAACAGGATGAGAAAGAAATAAGAAAAGAAAACTGAGGCAATAAAAATTAGACAAGATACATTTAGTAGCAGACATATTACATTATTATTGTCTAGAAGAAACTAGAAGACATAATGCTAAAGGGATCCACTTCCTAATGTAGCAGCCTGAAAACTTGCTTTTTCAAACATGAATTAAAACATGTACACTTCATTACATTATTATATTGTGTAAAAATAGAATAATGATACTTTACCATTTACTACTAACATTAATAAGCCCAATGCTATTGTGTGGAGTAAGAATACACACTTGTTATGCCTGATGTACGCCTGGTGAAAGTGCTACTGTTTTTGCGCTGGATGCGTCTTGAGGTGCATCTAATTCATCATATACAGGTAAGTTCTTGTGCATCTTTTCCTACGTATGTTATGGCACAAAAAAAGCCCCTAAATGTGAAGTGTAAACACAAAAGAAATGTGAGTTTAAGCAACGGAAGCTGAAAAACAATGCTGATAAATACCTTCATTGGACCACCGGTCCAAACTGAAGCTCCAGTAGAAACCCAAAACAAACACAGGGAGAACATATAAACCCCACACAGATAGCATTGTATTGGTGCCAGATAGTAGTGCCAAGTACAGTTTACAGTATTATTTTTTATAAATGGTCCATAAATAAAGATCAGAAGACTTTTTCAAAGGAAAACTTATTTTATACTTATCAATATAATTGTAAGCTGTGACAAAAACACATGGGGTATAATTATCACCCCCTAACCTTAAGCGGTGGTAGTCATTAACACAGAGCCGTAAATGCCGACACTAGTTACAGCGATATGGTAATCACGACTGACCTAGTTTCCGACTGTCATAAAATTAGACATCTTGACATACTGACACAAAATAATTCTGAAAATCACACAGAGCGACAGTGACCTTTACGTCACTTGTAAGGACGGCAGATCAATTCATGCTATTAAGGGGAGAATGCAAACTCCCGCCCGCTGTATGTTTTTTTCTGAAGGCTTGTACATTGCACAGCGGGCGGGTGTTTGCATTGCCCCCTTTATAGCAAGTAACCTTGAAAGGGTGCAGTCTTCTATACATGGCTGGTTAACTCTGACATCACTTAAATAAATCTGTGACATCTAACCACTTAAACTTTGGTACTTGTGGTCTCTAGTTGAAAATGAAGGGGATGATTGGACCATTGGTTATTTAAATGCTTAAGGGTATCCGGGACCCACTGGGACCAGAAATGCCACAAAAAAAGACTGTTGATAAAATATTTAATTAATTGTATTATTCCCCTAAATATATGTCAGGAATCCTAATATTGCAAAGTCAGCATCAGCATTCAAAACACGTTCAAACTCAGCATCAGGCTCTATGTCATTAGCAACCAACATGACACTGCTCAGCCGAGAGAGAGCATGTAATCCAGCATGCTCTTTTCCAGCCTGGATTCCTCCTGTCCACTTATTAGAGGAGCCTTAAAGTATAGAGAAAGCCGACCTGTAAATGAGCATAACATAGTATGATAGATCGACTCAGAAGGTGAGCCTATCTGCCAGCTTACATAACCTCTCAGGATAATTTCTTTTATACATCATAGCTATCGATCTGGAGGAATCCAGTCCAGGATGGAAAATATCACATAAAGAATGTGCTGGATTAACTGTGTGCTACGTAAGGAATGGTCATTTGTTGCCCATGAGTACATAGTGTACAAAGCATTTTTAGTACAGCAATAAAATGGCATCAGAGAACCTGGTGATAGGTCCTCTTTAAGATGTAAATGAGGCTCAACTATGCAGTATGTAGGAGAAAACAGAAAAAGTTTAAGCTAAGGAAGAGGATGGTCCGAAATCATACTTGCCTACTTTTGGCAAGTTCTGTCCGGGAGAGGGGCGTGACTGGAGGGAGGGAGGGGGCGCGGCCCTGCCAAACGCGTCATTTTGGCCCCGTCCCCGTGACGAAAATGTCGTTTTGTCACGGGGGAGCGGGGCCAAAATTACGCAATTCACCGGAAATGCCGGAGTGTTGGCAAGTATGTCCTAAATTGATTCCAAATCTGCAAAAGTAAATTAACTTTCCACGGGCAGGTTTAAAAATATTTATTATATCTAAAGAGTTATAACAGATTCAAAAAGCACCAGGAATGTGGGTCAAAAATGTATTTAATCACAATGGGATGTTGCATTTTTATGTATTAATATATATAATATATAATATATAATATATATATTTAATATATAGATTTTTTAAACAATGTTTTGAGTGTAAAGATTTCCATTTTTTATAGGTTTTACATACGAATAATGATCTTGAAACACAACTGTAAATAGTCGTTCTATATATGTGAAAGGAAAGAGAAGTAAAACAAATCATTTCAGATCCATGGATATATGTATCAGAGCCTACAGCTAAGGCTGGTCTCAAACAGACTTAGTCAGCCAATTTCGCTGTGTCTAAGCCACAAGATGATTGTACTAAATAATAAAATCCAGTTCAACCAGATTTAATTGGGTAGAACTAAAATAAGGGCAACCAATGACCCCACAGGTGTCTTTGGGATCACTGCTTGATTGAAGTGGAAAGTGGGCAATTTGGCCATGGATGTGATATGTGGGCAGCTTCAGAATAAATGAGACTACAAAATGAGAGTTAACTAAACAATCAACATGTTACACTGCTGCACTTCCTTGCAAAGCAATATAACTCATGGACATTGTCACAAACTTACCAGCTTCCCCGTTCCGGCAATGCTGATCCTACTCGCTTTGTGTGGGAGTTAGCGCTTCCAGGTTCGGGCGATCACATGATTGCGGTTAATTCAAATCCCCAGCATTTATAAAGCTCCTTACTGTGTACCAGACCCATCTATTTCTTTACCTGCCAAGACCTGTATATACCTTCATCCTACAGAAGCAGCTAAGTTTGTATAACAACTTGTTTTCAGCAATTGTGCTCACTAATATATGAACACCGGGTTCCTGTTGAAGATTCTGATAGATGAACTACTTCTATAATCCAGAAACACTTGATACTGCTTCATAACTGTGGGATCTTGTGAAAGTCTTGTGAAAGTCAAGCTTACATTAAGTTGAACTATACAAAGACTTATCTTGTATATAAAGCACTGGGGAGTGATTAAGATTATTATTATCTCTACTGTCCTCAAACTACTGCCTCCAAAGCTTGCTTGCTATACCTTAGTTTGGAATTTATCAATGAGTTCTCTGGGAACTGTTTGCATGAACTCTTATATACATATCCATTGGTTTGGTATTATTATATAATCAAAATCAAGTGACTATTTGCATTACAGACTACCTGGAAGCAAAGCTAGTCATCATTCCAGAACAACTTCAATCATCAGACAAGGTCTACTTCTAATCATTGTACTTATTATACATTCTAAGTATACCATTAACTATACACAAAGACTTGATATTGGGTGTTAGTGATCACCAGTCATTTGGGTCTACCTCGTCTGCAAAACATTAGTTTGTGACACCACCATTGGAAGGAGATTAGGTGATTCAACCTCACTTGAATATGTCACCTCTCCTCCCCCAGCCCTCATATTACAAGGAGCCATCTCTGAGCTGGCAGAATACTCAATCCAAGGACTTGATTATAATAAATGTGTCATGGTGCTGGCAGCTCCCAGGAAAAAAAAACACTTGGCTGGGGTAGCTATCAAACAAAACAAGTCTTGTTTAAAGCACAAGCAGAGCAATCCAGAAAAAAAACTTGTTTGGGCAAAGGTTTGGTAGAACCGAGGGACTTTATAAAGGCTACAACCAGGTGGGATAAATTGGTCTGATTGACTAGACCTTTTCAATTAAGTGCTGATTGTAGAATAAAGAAAGCTCTGCAGTAGTCCAGGTAGGGTGACTAGCTAGACTGAGAGAAAAACAGCAATCTGACTAGCTAGATTGCTGTTCTTAGCAGAGTGCTGATTACAAAAAAAGAAAAGAAAAAGAAAACATAGTGTATACCATTAATAATAAGTAATAATACAACATTGAGTAATGGATTTGCTCTCCATGAACCTGTGTATGCAGTGCTTCACAGCATATGCATAATATTTCAATATTTCAATCCATTCCGAGATTAGTGCTTGCTTGAAAACTCCAATTTGCCCGCTCATAGTAGATGTGAGTATGTACAGATTAGAGATGTTCACTGACCCCCGTGTTCTGGTTTTGGTTTTTGATCTAGATTAACTTCGTGGTTTGGTTTTGGTTTTTGCAAAACCGCCCTTGCGTGTTTTGGTTTTGGTTTTAGATCCCTATTTTTTCCTAAAATCCCATTTTTTTCCCCTAAAATCACATCATTTTGCTTTTTACCCCCCTTCATTATTATTAACCTCAATAACAGTAATTTCAAGTCATTTGCAGTCAATTTTGACCATCTCACAGGTCACAATATTATTTTCATACACTTTCAAACAAAGATTGCAGCGACCTGGCTGGATGCTAAGCCACAGAGCAATGACTCAAACACACGGCAGTTCATAGCACATCTAGGAAACATTGCCACACAGCAGTGGCAGAAAAGTAAAAGTGGTGCAAGATGGAATTGTCCTTGGATCATAAATTCAGTTATGGTTTACTTGATCGCTCCACCCATTCCTGTGGTAATTCTACAGCTAATACATGGCGATGAGCGCTGACACAGACCAATCCAGGGTGCCAGACAATGCACGAAAAAGAGTCATTGTAATTCACAGCAAAAAGCAAGTTCATCACTGAGCTTCGAATCAGCCCCAATACCAAAAAAATTATAATATAGTTAGGTACCTTTGATGTAAAGTGCAGATTACAAACACTTTGTGCAATACTGTCGAAACAGCAGCAAAGTGGAAGGTAATACATATACACGTCTTTTTAGACATCCCTGCTTACATTACTGTGGCTTTACAAATGCTACAAATGGCTAGACAACTGTTGTCAGGATTTGGGTAAAAATAATTCCACACATAAGAGGTGGATTTTTTTAGTCTTATGCCCAGACATGACAATGGCCTTCTTATCACATGCAAGAACTGCTTCCACTGGGGCAGGACTTACACAAACAACATCATCCTCATCAACATCCTCATTAGCACCCTCGTCAGCTAGACAAATATCTCCCTCATCCTGTTGCAATTCCAAAGTGGCATCCTCAATTTGTGTATCACTGGCTACACTTGGGCTGTTCAGGCACACATCTGCAGAAATTCTGAAAGGGGCCTTCTTTATAGGTACACTATCAGACAGGTCAGGATTACACATAGCACTCGTGGATAGACTTTCCTCAAGGATTTGTGTCATTTCTGAATCTGAACATACATTTTCCTCTAATGCCTTACTGTTTTCTTCCAGCTCGGCTTTTACATGTAAAAGTATTTGGTGTCCGAATGACAAGGTCTTGCTTGGTCATGACTGACCTTACAAGAAGATGCTTCAGTGACAGTTGCAGAACTAGCACTCATAGAGAAAGTCGAAGGCCTCATTCTTTCCTTGCCACTGATTGGTGCCAGCAGCTGCTTGGTGCTCCTGGTCTTCTGTGTACTGCTGTGAATCCATTTTGATAACACAGTACAATGTGACTGCAGATTTAGAAGACCAAGCCTACCAGATCTATTATTTCTATTTCAGCAATGACAATTAGCAATGGAGCAATGGAGCTCTCCTGAATGTCCCTGTAGACTTTGAAGAACACTACACCCCTCCTTTTTCTTTTCTACCTATAACGCTGCCCAACTGCACTAGAGACTGCCAAGAACTGTGCTACCCCTTCTGTGTCCCTCTGTGAAATGGCGCTGGATCGCCGTGGAGGGCGGTACTTATAGAATCCAAAACTTGCGAGATCCGACGACGTAACAATGACGTTTTTGCCTCGTTTTCTATTCCCAGGGCACGCAAAAGTACAGAGTCGGCTCGGCTCGGTACTCGGATCTGCTAAGTTCGGGTGTGTTCGGCTCTTGGGGAACCGAGCCGGAGCATCTCTAGTAAAGATACATAAACCAGATATGGAAAAAACTAAAAAGTGTCCAACTTATTATTGAACTGCTAAGCTAAATTCAGTGAGATTAAACTCTGAATCAGAAACCACACTTTAACTATAACGGTCAAAGTCTATCAGATCAAAGTCACGGTGGAGATTGAGGTTATGCTCACCTTAAACAAATCTGTCAATATTCAGCCAATAAATCTATTAATCTCCTCATAAATCTTAATTCAAAACCAATTTATTTTCTAAGCATAAAATGGTCACAATAACATAGAACCAGATAATAGATGTTCAATCAATCAGTCCCACTTACATAACCATCAGCTTTCAAAGCTTTGCAATCAATTCAAAATTTATAGATCACCAAGCAAAGGTTATGTTCCCGAGATAGTCCTTCTGTAAATTATTTACGCATGTTTTAGAAAAGTATAGTACTGTATCCATTGAGAATTATATAAGGTCTTTAGTGGCATGCTATTGGCTGCTAACTGACATCTCTGGGTAACTCCAAGAAAAAGTTGATTAACAACTATATTCCCTAAACATAGTAATCATAAAACACATAGGGCCAAATTCAGAGACATACGTACATTTATATAGTGTATCTTTGTGTTTTTTCCCACTGCTCATGCTCAGAAAGTAATCATACACAACTGCAGCTATTCAGACCTGCTACTTTTTGGCTCATTTTACGACTCCTTTGCCTTGCGTTCCACTCTGAATCAGGCCCATAATTCCTTCTTTGCAATTCTCCTTACAGAGAGGCGGAACCAGGGTGTGAACAGTATGTGCACAGTAAGAGTTTGTTCACGCAAATGTGGAGCGAGGCAGACCTGCAGAAACATGCAGATATGCCTGTCAGTGGGAGTATCTATTGCGGGTGTGTGAGGGTCTGGTGCACATATCTAGTGCTGATGAACATCAGCATGGACCTTTGCAGTGTTGTAAAAAATGTTAAATAAATACATTGTTTTTAAAAAAAGTCAATGTGCTCATATTTTCCCAAATGACAGCCAGTCCTAGCCTACTCAGCACAATGCTGATGGGAATCAGGACCACAAAAAGCATCAGCATACCCATACTACACTCTAGGCAAGCCAGGGCTTGCTGGGACATGTAGTGCACCAGCAAAAATACATATTAAAAATGTTTCAACTTCATTAACCCCCCACCTACCGCCCATGGGTTTTGGGAAGAGCATTACATTATAACAGGGATACCCCATGCTGCCAATTTTCCCTTTATAGTGTCACCAGTCCATGCTGTCATAACCTAGTGCTGGTAGCAGACATTTTGGGTGGTCACCCTGAAACACTTATATGCTGATTAGTACAGATGTTAAGATCAGTGCTAATTTTTGTACGAAATACATTTTGCAGCCAACTCTGCATCAGGCCCTATGATTACAAAATCATCATGATTTATTTATATAGCGCCACTAATTCCGCAGCGCTGTACAGAGAACTCATTCACATCAATCCCTGCCCCCATTGTAGCTTACAGTCTAAAATGAACAATTGCTGTCAGCGTTTGTCCTTAAAGAGGAATATATCTAGCACAATAGAAATATCAGGAAATTGTGTCATATTTTGATAAAAACATTTAAGCCCTCTACCTAACATCAGGGTTCCTCCTTTAGTATATATATATATATATATATATATATATATAATTTTATTTTTCTCACACATATAATTAAAAAGTAACTGTCTGCTACCAATAACATTTAATAAAAAAAAGAGTAGTTTACTACTTTATAGACATACTAGATTTCCTAATCAGCCACTGTGGAGCCAATTTTTTGCAAAACTTGAAGCTCTGTCTTCTTTTTTAAACCACTATGATTATTTTGCAATTATATTTTTTAGCGCATGTTGAAAATAGGTTTGCCGTACTGAACTGCTAACCCTCTGACATACTGGACTTGTCAGCTGAGAACCTGTTTAGAAATTATCATGCTTGGCCATTCTGGAAGGTTATACTGTATATTTATTTAATCTTGATGCATGTAGATAAATAGAAATTGTAGGAATTAAATCAGCATTAGCCATATTTGCCAAGTTTTGTTGTCTCCCCTTTTGGAGATTCCAGAGGACAGGGTGAGCTGGCAAGCGTGGGAAGGGCAGTGGTGATGCCATCACGTCACTGAAACCCCATCCCCGGTTGTGATTCATGTGGGGATGGGGCTCACAACATGAATCATATCCTTAGGCCCCACTTTCACTAATGTGACGGGTGAGGCTCTCCGGGAGCCTACCAGACCTTCCTGGGAGAGTAGGCGAGTATGGCATAAGCACCCTAATACAAAGTCTGTGTCACTGATTTTCCTCATTCCAAAATGTATTAAAATTATTACTAACCTTCAAGAACTAGTTAAGTTTGATTTTTGCATGTTCCCATGGGGTACTTCAGACAGATTCAAGGGTTACTTCCACATTAAAAAAAATTAAATTCAATAATTTTTTATTGAAAAATTTGAAATTGAGGTACAAAACATTTGCGTATGTATTAACTGTGCTATTACAAATGATATACAAAAAAAGTAACAGGAAAAAAGAAAAGAACAAAATCAAATGGCGACGGTAGGAAAGGGGGACAAGACTGTTAGGACACAGTAGTTCTACTGAAAAGACTTACACATATCATAGAATGAGGGTAAAACATTAAACAATGAACAAACATGGAGGAGGACACTTGGGGATCACTATTCATTATGTATTTGGAGCAGTGCATGGAGAGCAAAGGTATTTAGTATTCCACATTAACTTTAACTCCAACTAAACAAATATAAGTTATATAGAGCTAACATCAAAAAGATGTATAACAGCATAAAGATGTATTTTTAAACATTTAGTGATAAGGGATGGGGTTGCAAAATCTGCACAGTAAGGGCCACTTAGTAAAAATTTCAAGCAGTAGAGGGTACTTCATATAAATATAAATATAAACACAATAAAAGGTGCTTAGCAAGTATTTAGCAGATTAAAGGGGTAAATGTAAAAAAAAAAAAAAGTTGAGAAACTCTAAAAATAGACAAATGCATTTTTTAAATTGTGTTTAAGCCCACGAACATTGCTCAAATATAGAGCATACTTGCCAACTCTTCTGGAATGCCCGGCAGACTGCTGAATTCTGGGTAGGTCTAATGGACTCCCGGAAATTCTCCCGCATCCTTCCCACTTCTTAGTGAAGTGGGCAGGTTGGGAGCCTCAGTTACGTGATTCATGGTGAATCGCATCATTTTGGCCCCGCCCCACTACAAAATGTCAATTCTGTTGCTCGGACGGGGCTAAAATGACGTGATTGCGACTGCCCTATCTCCGACATCACCCGGAACACCATATATCAAAGTTGGCAAGTATGGTAATGAGACGTTAATGTGAATGTTTTGTGTGAGCTTGTTAAAAAGGTATAAAATTCTATATTGTTTTGTTAATAATCACAGAGAAATCTGGCTAATTGAATCTCCAGTGCCATCTCCATACTGTATTAAGAGCAATGTAGGACGGACCGGACTACAATAAATAACAGCGATTAAGACAGTAGCAACCATGAAAGATTATGGAAAGTGTTGGAGACCTTTAACCTGGGAAAACCAATGATTGCAAAGATGTATGTTTTGGCAGTGAAGACACAGTAATGACTTTGGACTGATTTAGCTGTAGCTCTGCGGGATATGCGATGATCTTGGTATACTTTTTTTGCACCCTGTCGCTCAGAAAAGGTGATGCTATGCAGTTCTTAATATCCACTTTGCACACTTTTCACTAGAACATACAAGTCCCTTACCAGAAATGTATATACAGCATACAATATACTATATACAATACGCCATATGCTTAAAACATTTTAAAATGAACACACAAGTACATCCTCTGCAGATATTGGGATATACAGCAGCCTCCTCACATCAAACTCCCTTTGGAGCTTACGAATAATTAGATACATTTGTGCCCTTGAATGTAAAAAAGTCCTTGAATATAATAAATGCATTTACACCCATTTATATGATCAACTGTACATCATTAGCATATGTGCCAGGTTTACGTCAGGAGTAACAAGTGTGTATACTTACACCGCACAATAGCATAGAGAAAGCGTAGGGATAATGTAGAATTGCGGCTTCACAGTGTTAATAATAAATGTGAACTTCACTTTACTCTAATTATACACAGTTAATTAATTAGTTATTTAATGAGGTGTCATATAGGAAAGAGAATATCTTGAGAAGTTTAGTGCGCATTTATCATATAAATTATAATCAAATGCAAACAAATATTGTTTTCCTTTTAGAAATCAAATGGGAATCTTCTTTCCTGAAATAGTACAATTGTAAATATCCACTAAGTAATATGAATAGATGGCCGTGACTTTATATAATATAGCATCCACACTAATGAATGAAGTACTATCAGAGGGGTCATCCCACAATCAGCCAATCAGAAGTGGCTAGCTAGTGCTGCTGATCATCGTCATCATTATGTCTCTCCCTCCAGCACCCAATAAATATATATATATGCCTTCTGACATATGTATAGGCATCGGCGTCCAAGTCAACTTGAGTCACAATTACATGAATATGTCCTTTCCGTACTTAGCCTACACTTGCCCATCCTTTCCTTCCTCATTGCACCTCTCCGTTCGCAAGGAGTCATAAGTGTAAAATGCAACAGATGCATATGGATATATGGACATATGCATAAACATTTTTTAGTGCTCATGTAAAATAGTGAAATTTGTATTTCATGCAACATAAAAAACAGACATAGGTTTTTACCTGTTATAAGACTCTTATTCCCCTAAATTTGAATTAAGTAGGTTTGGAGTCCCTTACAGGCCTGGGTCCAGGGCTATCACCCAATACTTCTTGTGTAATAGATTCTGCTTTGACAGCTGGAGTTAGAACTCTGTGTATTGTACTGGGTTGTATGAAAAGTCGAAAGGGTTGTTATTATGTAGGGATGTGCACCGGCGACTTTTGAGGTCTCGTGTTTTGTGTTTTGGATCCGGATTTTCGTTATTTTTGAGGTTCGGATTTGTCTCGCAAAACACTTGACGAAAGGTCTCGGTTCGGATTTAAGGTATTGGATTCGGATTTTTTTTGAAAAAAACATAAAAAGTTTAAAAATCAAGTTTTTGGGCTTATTTTCACTCCTAGGCTATTATTAACCTCAATAACATTCAATAACAAGCATTTCCACTAATTTACAGTGTATTCTGAACACCTCACAATATAGTTATTAGTCCAAAACGTTGCAACAAGGTATCTTTCTGGACTGCGTAGAGGAGTGGGTCACCACAATATATTATAAACCCTGAACTTTTATGATTCGCACCAATAATTGTACCTGGACTGCGTAGAGGAGTGGGTCACCACAATATATATTAAAAACCCTGAACTTTTATGATTCGCACCAATAATTGTACCTGGACTGCGTAGAGGAGTGGGTCACCACAATATCTTAAAAACCCTGAACTTTTATGATTCGCACCAATAATTGTACCTGGACTGCGTAGAGGAGTGGGTCACCACAATATATTAAAAACCCTGAACTTTTATGATTCGCACCAATAATTGTACCTGGACTGCGTAGAGGAGTGGGTCACCACAATATCTTAAAAACCCTGAACTTTTATGATTCGCACCAATAATTGTACCTGGACTGCGTAGAGGAGTGGGTCACCACAATATCTATTAAAAACCCTGAACTTTTATGATTCGCACCAATAAATGTACCTGGACTGCGTAGAGGAGTGGGTCACCACAATATATATTAAAAACCCTGAACTTTTATGAATCGCACCAATAAATGTACCTGGACTGCATAGAGGAGTGGGTCACCACAATATATATTAAAAACCCTGAACTTTTATGATTCGCACCAATAAATGTACCTGGACTGCGTAGAGGAGTGGGTCACCACAATATATATTAAAAACCCTGAACTTTTATGATTCGCACCAATAAATGTACCTGGACTGCGTAGAGGAGTGGGTCACCACAATATATATTAAAAACCCTGAACTTTTATGATTCGCACCAATAAATGTACCTGGACTGCGTAGAGGAGTGGGTCACCACAATATATATTAAAAACCCTGAACTTTTATGATTCGCACCAATAAATGTACCTGGACTGCGTAGAGGAGTGGGTCACCACAATATATATTAAAAACCCTGAACTTTTATGAATCGCACCAATAAATGTACCTGGACTGCGTAGAGGAGTGGGTCACCACAATATATATTAAAAACCCTGAACTTTTATGATTCGCACCAATAAATGTACCTGGACTGCGTAGAGGAGTGGGTCACCACAATATATATTAAAAACCCTGAACTTTTATGATTCGCACCAATAAATGTACCTGGACTGCGTAGAGGAGTGGGTCACCACAATATATATTAAAAACCCTGAACTTTTATGAATCGCACCAATAAATGTACCTGGACTGCGTAGAGGAGTGGGTCACCACAATATATATTAAAAACCCTGAACTTTTATGATTCGCACCAATAAATGTATCTGGACTGCGTAGAGGAGTGGGCACTGGGCACCACAATAAAATATATAAAAAACCTTCAACAGATCTGCATTACACTACACATACGGCTGCTCCTCCATCCTCTCCATCATATACATGTTGGAGTTTTAGCGTGTGACAACCTCTTGTTTTTGATAATGTCAGTGCATTTGGAATATTTTTCAATTTGCCCCACACCACTGAATGTACTTTATCTATGATACGCAATACGCATCTATCTATCTTGACTGCGTAGTGTGGTGGCCCCGGTACACAATTTGGTACCGAGGCCACAATATAATTTAAAAACCCTCCACGTGTCGGAATTCCACCAAACAAGTATCTGGACTGCATAGTGGGGTGGCCCCGGTACCCAATTTGATACCGGGGCCACAATACCTCCTCCAAACATGCTCCAGACAATTCGTCATTGACAGACCCCAGGCAGACAGGGTCGTAGTGTTATTGTTTGACTTTGTAAACCCAAAAAAATGTCCCTGTTGCACATAGTCGTGCAATGAAGACTGACTTTTTCATTTAAAGGCACGATCTTTAAAGTGTAGTGTTTGTAAGTCTAAGTCATATTATACTTTTGGTAAAATTGGTTTTTTTTGTTCCTCTTTATGGTAATTAATTAGTAATAGAATTAAAGTAGGAAATAGAATTAAATAGAATTAAAGTAGGAAATAGAGTGGTATAGAGTTGTAGTGTGGTATAGATAGAGTGGTCCACACAATATAATAATAAAACCCTCAACTGGTCTGAATTCCACCAAACAAGTATCTTGACTGCGTAGTGTGGTGGCCCCGGTACACAATTTGGTACCGAGGCCACAATATAATTTAAAAACCCTCCACGTGTCGGAATTCCACCAAACAAGTATCTGGACTGCATAGTGGGGTGGCCCCGGTACCCAATTTGATACCGGGGCCACAATACCTCCTCCAAACATGCTCCAGACAATTCGTCATTGACAGACCCCAGGCAGACAGGGTCGTAGTGTTATTGTTTGACTTTGTAAACCCAAAAAAATGTCCCTGTTGCACATAGTCGTGCAATGAAGACTGACTTTTTCATTTAAAGGCACGATCTTTAAAGTGTAGTGTTTGTAAGTCTAAGTCATATTATACTTTTGGTAAAATTGTTTTTTTTTGTTCCTCTTTATGGTAATTAATTAGTAATAGAATTAAAGTAGGAAATAGAATTAAATAGAATTAAAGTAGGAAATAGAGTGGTATAGAGTTGTAGTGTGGTATAGATAGAGTGGTCCACACAATATAATAATAAAACCCTCAACTGGTCTGAATTCCACCAAACAAGTATCTTGACTGCGTAGTGTGGTGGCCCCGGTACACAATTTGGTACCGAGGCCACAATATAATTTAAAAACCCTCCACGTGTCGGAATTCCACCAAACAAGTATCTGGACTGCATAGTGGGGTGGCCCCGGTACCCAATTTGATACCGGGGCCACAATACCTCCTCCAAACATGCTCCAGACAATTCGTCATTGACAGACCCCAGGCAGACAGGGTCGTAGTGTTATTGTTTGACTTTGTAAACCCAAAAAAATGTCCCTGTTGCACTTGCACATAGTCGTGCAATGAAGACTGACTTTTTCATTTAAAGGCACGATCTTTAAAGTGTCAGAAAGAGAGAGAAGACACAGGAGAGGAGAGTTGTAGCTGGGGACCTGGGGTGGAAGCTCCCAGGCTCCCCCAGCATTGCCTGGAAGTCTGAGCGTGGTGACTGAGCCAGGGCAAGGAATGTGTGCCCTGGATGAGGGGGAGAACTCCATGCCACTATAGTGAACCCAAGAGAGAGGGGGACACTGCACATGGAAGAGGCCCTGGAGTGAGGGCTGCTACAAGAGGCATGGTAGCTGTAGTGTCAGATCCTGAGGCTGAGAGTACACAGAGTGACGTGTCAGAGCACAGGAGACATTATCCCCGCAGAGGAGGGATGAGCTGCAGTTGAGAGGTCTGTTGTTGAAATAGGACATGCACACTTTAACAAACCAATCATTTCAGCGACAGGGCCTACCAAACAACTTTGACTGAAATGATTGGTTTGTTTGGGCCCCCACACCAAAAAAGCTATTCATCTCTCCCTGTACAGACTAAACAGGCTCTACTGAGGCAAGATGTCGTCCTCATCCTCAACCTCTGATTCCTCTCCCCCTACAGTGTGTACTTCCTCCTCATCACACATTATCAATTCGTCCCCGCTGGACTCCACAACCACAGGTCCCTCTGTAGTATCTGGAGGGCAGTGCTGTACTTCATTGAGGAATTGATTATTCATTTTTATAAACATCATTTTTTCAACGTTGTGAGGAAGCAACCTCCTTCGCCGCTCACTGACCAGGTTCCCCGCTGCACTAAAAACTCTTTCCGAGTACACACTGGAGGGGGGACAACTCAGGTAAAATAGAGCCAGTTTGTACAGGGGCTTCCAAACTGCCTTTTTTTCCTGCCAGTAACAATATGGACTGTCTGACATGTCTACTTGGATGGTGTCAGCAAAGTAATCATCTACAATTTTTTCTATTGTCACAGCATCCAATGCAGCGAGAGTAGACATGTCTGCAATGGTTGGCAGGTCCTTCAGTCCGGACCAGATGTTATCAGCATCCCCGCCAGTGCCTCTTTTGGGAAAACTGAGCTTTTTCCTCGCAGCCATAGATGTGGAAGAAAATGAGGGTGGAGCTGTTGGCATGTCACGGTCCTCTTCAGAGGACAATCTCCTGACCAGCAGGTCTTTGCACCGCTGTAGATTTGTGTCCGCCGGAAACAGAGACACAACATACGCTTTAAACCGAGGATCGAGCACGGTGGCCAGAATGTATTCCTCTGACTTTAAAAGAGTGACCACCCTCGGATCCTGGCAAAGCGTACGAAGGGCTACATCCACAAGAGCTACATGCTTGCTGTAATCGCAATGGCTTACCAGCTCCTCCCTCACTTTCTCCAGCTGCTTCTGCAACAGCCTGATCAGGGGAATGACCTGACTCAAGCTGGCAGTGTCGGAACTGACTTCTCGTGTGGCAAGTTCAAATGGCTGCAGAACCTTGCACAACACGGAAATCAGTCTCCACTGCGCTTGACTCAGGCGCATCCCCACTCCTTTGCCTATGTCGTAGGTGGCTGTGTAGGCCTGAATGGCCTTTTGCTGCTCCTCCATCCTCTGCAGCATATAGAGGGTGGAGTTCCAGCGCGTCACAACCTCTTGTTTGAGGTGATGGCAGGGCAGGTTCAAGCTTTTTTGATGTGCCTCTAGTCTGCGGTAGGCACTGGCTGAATGCCGAAAGTGTCCAGCAATTTTGCGCGCCACCGCAAGCATCTCCTGCACACCCCTGTCACTCTTGAGGTAATGCTGCACCACCAAATTAATGGTGTGGGCAAAACATGGGACGTGCTGGAAATTGCCCATATTTAATGCCCGCACAATGTTACTGGCATTGTCTGACACCACAAATCCCCATGAGAGTCTAAGTGGGGTAAGCCACTGGGAGATAATTTCCCTCATTTTCTCTAATATGTTGTCAGCGTTGTGCCTCTTATTAAAGCCTGTAATGCACAATGTTGCCTGCCTTTGCATGAGCAGCCATTTTGTAGATGCTGCTACTGATGCAGCTGTTGCTGTTGCTGCGGAAGGGGATGCATCTACCCAGTGGGCTGTCACAGTCATATAGTCCTTCGTTTGCCCAGAACCACTTGTCCACATGTCCGTGGTTAAGTGGACAGTGGGTACAACCGCATTTTTAAGAGCACTGAGGACACTTGATCGTACTTCTCTGTACATTTTTGGTATCGCCTGCCTAGTGAAGTGGAATCTCGAGGGGATTTGGTACCGGGGACACAATACCTCCATCAACCCTCTAAATCCCACTCCACTGATGGCGGACACCGGGCGCACGTCTAACACCAACATTGCAGTTACAGCCGCAGTTATACGCTTTGCAATAGGGTGACTACTATCGTATTTGGTGGTCATGGCAAACGACTGTTGGACGGTCAATTGTTTGGTGAAAGACTTAGCGGTCTTACGACTTCCCCTCTGGGAAGATGACCGACTAACAGCAGCAACAGCAGCAGTGGCAGTAGTAGGCGTACCGCTGCAGGATTCCTCGGATGAATCCCGTATTGAGGAGGACTCAGTCTGGCTGCTGACTTGGGCTGCAGGACTGAATCTGATGGAGATTGTGGAGGAAGTTGACGAGGAGGGTGTTGCTGGTGTGTATCCAACTGGACCACGGGATTTAGGTGTCCCTGTACCGATAAGGGTCCTAGCCCCAGTTCCTGAACTAACCACTGAACTATGAAGGTTATTCAGGTGACGTATAAGGGAGGATGTTCCTAGGTGGGCAAGATCCTTACCCCTGCTTATTTGAGCTTTACATAAGCTACATATTGCCATACATTGGTTGTCTGGATTTGGATAAAAATAACTCCAGACCGAAGAGGTGCATTTTTTGGTCTTCTGACCAGGCATGACGATGGGCTTTTTCATCCCATGGACATCAGCTGTTTCCCCCCCTGGTGCCTCATTTACAATAACCACATCACCATCCTCATCATCAAGTTCCTCCACAGCGCCAGCTACATCATCAATAGCCTCCTCCCGAGCCACCTCTTCCCGTACAGTGATGGGAAGGTCAGGCTTGACAACCACCAACACCCTTGGACTCGCCTTGGGGATTTGTGATAATTTCTCTTTAGAAGGCAGAGTTGTTTGCTGTTTTGTTGCTGACAGCATAACTCTCTTCAATTTTTTGTAGGGGGGGGGAGGAGGAGGAGGGCTAAGATCCGTGGGTGAAGCTGAACCACTAGTCATGAACACGGGCCAGGGCCTAAGCCGTTCCTTGCCACTCCGTGTCGTAAATGGCATATTGTCAACTTTACGTTTCTCCTCAGATGATTTTAAGTTTCTCTTTTTGCTACTTTTTCTTAACTTGGGCTTTTTGGATTTTACATGCCCGGTACTACGAGATTGGGCATCGGGCTTGGAAGACGACGTTGATGGCATTTCATCGTCTATGTCATGACTAGTGGCAGCAGCTTCAGCATTAGGAGGAAGTGGGTCTTGATCTTTCCCTACTTTATCCTCCAAATTTTTGGTCTCCATTATATGTAGCACAAGATACTGCAGAATGTGTGAACTTGGTAATATTGCAGTACCAATGGACTTATACTGCTGGATTGGTTTTGCAAATTTGGTTATAATTATTATATATTTTTTTTTTTTTAATTTTTTATTTTTTTTTACTTTTTTTTTATTTTTAAAAAACTTGGGAATAGTGGGGAAATAACTATGCCCTTAGAAGCACAGAGCACAGGACACAGCACCACTGGACTGAACAGGACACGGCACAGGACCCAGCAGCACTACGGAACTCAGCAGGACAGAGCACAGGACACAGCACCACTGGACTGATACTGCAGAATGTGTGAACTTGGTAATATTGCAGTACCAATGGACTTATAATGCTGGATTGGTTTTGCAAATTTGGTTATAATTATTATATTTATTTATTTTTTTTAATTTTTTATTTTTTTTTACTTTTTTTTTATTTTTTAAAAACTTGGGAATAATGGGGAAATAACTATGCCCTTAGAAGCACAGAGCACAGGACACAGCACCACTGGACTGAACAGGACACGGCACAGGACCCAGCAGCACTACGGAACTCAGCAGGACAGAGCACAGGACACAGCACCACTGGACTGATACTGCAGAATGTGTAAACTTTGTAATATTGCAGTACCACTGGACTTTTACTGCTGAATGTGTGAACTTGGTAATATTGCAGTACCAATGGGCTTATACTGCAGGATTGGTTGTGAAAATTTTGTGGTAATTAAAAAATATTAAAGTAGTTTTTGGTATTTTTAAAAAAAACTTTTTTTTATTTTTTTAAACACAGGGGAATATTGGGGAAATAACTATGCCCTTAGAAGCACAGAGCACAGGACACAGCACCACTGGACTGAACAGGACACAGCACAGGACCCAGCAGCACCACTGACCTCAGAAGGACAGAGCACAGCACACAGCACCACTGGACTGATACTGCAGAACACAGCACAGCACAGCACAGCACAGCACAGCACAGCACAGCACTAAACAGCACAGCACAGCACTAAACAGCACAGCACAGCACAGCACTAAACAGCACAGAACTAAACAGCACAGAACTAAACAGCACAGAGGACCACCTAACACACCCTCCCTCTACCCTGATCAATGCCCGAGTGAAGATGGCGGCGACTAGCGGGGAATTTATAGGATCCGAGTATCGCGAGATCCGACAACGGGATTATGAGTCAGAGCCTCAGTTTCACTTTTGAATTTGGCGCCAATACCCGGATCTGTCTCGGATCCGACTCGGATCCGCAACGTTCGGGTGGGCTCGGATTTCAGAAATCCGAGTGCGCTCATCCCTATTATTATGGTGAAGGTTATTATGGTACTTATTCACCATCCACGTTATGAGACTAACATTTTGAGAGAGAATATGAGCCATCCCTGCAGCTTACTGAGTAGTCTTAAAAACCTGTAATCAAGGGAAGTTATCCCTCTGCTACTTCAAGACACAGTACTCCTATACACCTGCTTGTTATTAACCTTAATAATACTACTATTGACAGTCAACTCTTGGCTAAAATATATGAACTTTGGCACAAGCTTAATAAAGCATTTTATAAGTCAAAAACTTGGACAATCCCATTATATGCATGCTGGTTAGGAAGTACATACACCCTTATCACTGCATTGACCTCAGCCAATACAATAACTAATTGTTAAGGGCAGAGTAGCGCGAAATCCTCAACAGCTAGAACCACTTCAAAAGATGTTCACCTTTAGCAGCCCCCTTTCTGAGAAACTAATAATGTTCCATAGTACTTGGTTGCCCCCAGGACTTAAGCTTGGGTAATAGTAGTTGTTGATCTGGCACTTGTCTGGGTGAGTGGACAGAACACGGTAGCAAGTAGAGAGCGAGCAGCACAACTCAGAGCCAGACAGGCAAGGGTTAAGGCAGACTACAGACAGGCCCAGGTCAGGAGCAGGAGAAATCAACATTTACTTTTAACAAGCCAGGGGTCAGGGCATGTAGAGATATGAGAGCAAATCTTTTTAACAAATGAAGGTCAGATTGTAGGAGAAGACAGCAGTTCCTTTACAAAAGTCAGAGGCCAGGGCAGGTAGAGATATAAGAGCAAATCCATTTAACAAGTTAAGGTCAGAAAGCAAGAGAAGACAGAATCCTTCCAGCAATCTGGGTCAGAAGTTAACAGCAGTTATAGATCAGGATACAAGGCACACTAGGTCAAGCAGGAACTATCACCAGCACCAGAATAAAACCAGGAAAGCCAATCAGAAGTTTGCTGGATGATTAGCTGCATGTCTGCAGCAGTAATAGCGGAGCTGATGCTTACAGAGAGTTGAAGCAAAGCTAGGTGCTGTAAACATAGCAACCAACTGAGTCAGTGAACTGCAGAACTGATCCTACACATGGTTGCAGCAGTAATTGCACAGATGACAGATCAGACAGAGAGAGCCTTATTTCTTAACACTAATATAGTACACTAACAGCTCCAGGGAAAGATGCAGACTACAGACTGGCCAATTTAGTTTAGACATGCTGCGATATAGCGGAAATTAAAGGGATGGAAGCGCAAATAATTGGTGCTGCAACAGTAGGGAGCACCATAAGTTGCAGTACAAAGACTTAAGTGTATGAGACCCTGCCCACAAAGACATTAAACGGGAGATGTAATTTCAAATCTCTATTAAGACACACTGGTGCGGTGCTCATGTCCATCTTTCCAAAGCAGAAGACACAACAGGGACAGAAGAAAGTAGATCATATTCTCCTTTTCGCTATCCCGACATCTTCCTCACAAATACGACCATATGCACAACAGCAGCAGCATATCCCTATCGAGATCAATGATCAATTACATTCCATGTCTCTTCTATTCACCTGTCAAAAATGAAGCAGAGGAAAAATGTGTGCACAGGGCTTTAGACTATAACTACAAGTGCTGCATATGTGCCCCATAATTGTAGCTTATAGTTGATGTCTACTTCAAATAACTAGTATCTTCTATCAATGCACTGTCTGCAGCCACACACTATGTGCAGGTCTGTACAGGCAGACAGGCAGGCACAGTATGCTGCCCAGCCACTCTCATTGTGTTTAAAATACAATCAGAGCGACCGGGCAGAATTCTCTGTCTGCCAACACAGACCTGCACATAGTGTGCAGTCGCAGACAGCATACCTTTGCTATGGGGGCGATTGCCCCGATTGCCTTCCCCCTGAATCCGCCACTGGTTACATGACCATCCACAGAACATAAAGTGCACTGATTTCTGGTTAATGAGTAGTTTGCATCGCTTTAGTCTAAATTTGCTGTCACTGCCTTGTTGTCAAAAATAAAATGAAATTGCAATTGGGTGCAATGCTTTACGCACACACTCATTGGCCACTTTATTAAGTACACATGTACACCTTTTCATTAATGCAAATATCTATTCAGCCATTCACGTTGCAGCAACACAGTGCATAAAAGCAAGCAGAAATGGTCACAAGGTGTTGGTGTTGTTCAGACCAAACCCCAGAATGTGATCTAAGTAACTCTCACAGTGTAATGATTGTTACTGCCAGATGGGGTGGTCTGGAATATCTCATAAACTGCTGATCTCTTGGGATTTTCAAGTGTACATAGAATAGTGCGCAAAAACTAAAAACATTCAGTGAGCAGTGGTTCTGTGGGGAAACACCTTGTTAATGAGAGAGGTCAGAGGAGAATGGGCAGACTGGTTCAGCTGCACGAAAGGCACCAGTAACTCAAATACCAATGTGTTACAACAGTAAGAAGAAGAGTACTGCTGAATGCATAGCACACCAAACCTTTAAGTGAATGGGCTACAGCAGCAGAAGACCATTTGGTGTAAACAATATTAATCCCTCGATCCTTCCTTCTTTTAGTCAATGGTGCAGGCTACTGGTGGTGTATTGATGTGCATGATGTTCTCTTGACACACATTAGGCCCCTTAATACCAAATGAACATCGTTTAAATGCAAGACCATACCTGAGTATTGTTGCTGACCATGTGCATCCCTTTATGGCCACTGCCTACACATCTTCTAATGGCTACTTCCAGCAGGATAATATACCATGTCCCAAAGCATCTGACACTGGTTCCATGAACATGACAATAAATTATGTGTACTCCAAAGGTCTACAGAGTCACCAGATCTCAATCCAAGAGAGCACTTTTGGGATGTGGTGGAATGGGAGATTTGCTGCATGAATGTGCAGTCAACAAATCTGCAGCAATTGTGTAATGTTATCATGTCAATATGAACCAGAATTTCTTAGGAAGGTTTCCAGCACCTCATTGAATCAATGCCATGAACAATTCAGGTTGTTGCAGGAGACAGAGTTGTCCTACTCAGTAGTAGAATGCTGTACTTAACAAAGTAGCCACTATTCTATATTTGTGAATATTGCAAGACACAATTTATATTGGTTCAAGGTTTTTACGTGTAGCATTAATGCAATAATTAGAGTCATGTACTCAGTACTACCTCATCCAAATTACCATTTAGTTTATATCAAGCCTCCATTAAAGATCTTCATTTCATCAATAGTATATCTACCTATTCAGTGAATCAATTCTTGTTCCATCTATTTAAACAAAATTATTGACTTTGTTGTTCTTCCACTTGTTTCTGTATTTTGGTTAAACAATACTGGAGCTGATTTATATTTAGGTGCAAAACTTGCCCAGGTCTAGAATTTGCAGTTGAGCAAACCATATTGCATTGCAAGGGGTGCAACTACAATCTTGTTCTGTGAGCAGGGCAAACACTAACTAGGTTTATTTTTACACTACATTTTAGAGTTGGGCCAGACCCTGCCCTCTTTAGAACTCTAAATGAGGTTGTATATTTCACAGTTTCCTTCCTGCAGCACAAAATGGATTTTACAATTTGCAAAAGATGCAGTCAAACTACGCATGAAAATACTCTTTTCCGTACTGTGAATGCGCACACATATGGATCTATATACTAATTCGGACACATCTTTCACTTTTGACTCATTGGACCGGAGTCATTAAGGAGAGCAAAACAAAAAAAATTGTAACTTTCCATCTTGGCAAAACCATGTTGCATTGGAGGGGGAGGTAAATTTAAAATGTGAGGACAGATTTATAGTTGGGATAGGACATGCCCTAGATCAACTTTATATTTCAGTATAAAAATAAAGCTATCAAGTATTTGTTTGCTACACAAAAAAAAAACAGTCAGTATTTTCCTTATGTGCAAAATAATAAACTAAATTACACCCCTTGCATATTAACATGGTTTGTCCAGGAGAAAACTCATTTTTTTCTTACTCTTCTTAATGACTCAGGCCATTATGTTTCCGTAATTGTAACACATTCAGAGAGTGAAGCATCCATAGATATGCCTATCAGGAGTCGTATCTGTTACGTGTGCTCAAGCCCTCGTGCCAGGGATCATCACCATCAGCACTTCATCAATACTACATCAATACTTGCCTTATTACAATGTAGTGGGACTGTTACTCTGTTCTGGGACCCTTACTCTTCTCTCTATACACCTCCTCCCTGGGTGAACTCATCAGCTCCTTCGGGTTCAGCTACCACCTTTACGCAGACGACACTCAACTATACCTCTCCTCTCCTGATCTCTCTCCCTCCCTCCTCTCTAGGGTGTCCGCCTGCCTCTCTGCCATCTCCTCCTGGATGTCCTCTCGATTCCTCAAACTTAACCTTGCCAAAACTGAGCTCATAGTTTTTCCTCCCTCTCATACCCCATCCCCTTCTGACCTCTCCATCACTGTCGACAACACCTCTATCTCCCCTGTCCCCCAACTTTGCTGCCTTGGTGTCATCCTCGACTCCTCTCTCTCCTTTGGCCCCCACATCCTCTCTCTTGCTAAATCCTGCCGCTTCCAGCTGCCCAACATCGCTCGCATCCGGGCCCTCCTCTCCCAAGATGCCACCAAATGCCTTATCCACTCTCTGATCATCTCCCGCCTGGACTACTGTAACCTCCTCCTCACTGGCCTCCCCCACTCTCATCTCGATCCCCTTCGATCCGTCCTTAACGCTGCAGCTAGGCTTATTTTCCTCTCTCGCCGCTCCTCTTTTGTCTCCCCCCTCTACCTAGCCCTTCACTGGCTCCCATTCCCCTTCAGAATCCTCTTTAAGCTCCTCACACTCACCTACAAGGCCCTCGCCAACTCCACTGCGCCCTACATCTCCACCCTCCTCTCTATTCATGTTCCATCCCGCCCTCTCCGTTCTGCCTCTGACCGTCGCCTCTCTTCCCCCCTTATAACCTCCTCCCACGCGCGTATCCAAAACTTCGCCCGCGCTGCCCCCTCCACTGGAACAAGCTCCCTCCCTCCATCAGAACTTCCCCTAATCTGTCCAGTTTCAAACGGGCCCTAAAAACCCACCTTTTTATTAAAGCCTTTCTGTCTCCCACTTAACTTCCTACCTTATCTTCTGCCTCTGTCCCCCTACTCTCCCTCTCTCCCCTGCGTCTCTCTGTCTGTCCACCCCTCCCCTTAGATTGTACGCTCCTCTGAGCAGGGCCATCTCTCCTCCTGTTTCCACCACTTCTAACTCTGCTCTCCAGCTACTTAGCCCTCCTCCTCGAGGGTCCTCCACCCCACGTCCACTCTCGCTCCCTCCTCCCCCCTGGGGGTCTCCCTGTCTTCCGCGCCCTCCTGCTTGGGCCCCGTCGTTTGCGGATCCTCCCTCCCCCTTCCCCGCCCTCTCTAGCTGTGCATTGAGCGTACTGAGTTGCTGTGTTTACTGTACTGTGCTGTCTCCCATTGTATTGTGATTTTGTTTGTCTCTGTACGGCGCTGCGGATGCCTTGTGGCGCCTTATAAATAAATATTAATAATAATAATAATAATAATAGTGCAATATCTTATTAATGTAGAACAAGTTTTTATTCACAGTGTATCTATTCTACAATATTATAGCATGAACCAGTGCATGCTGGTGCTTGTAGTTCTACAAATTCCAGAATGCTGTGGCAGCCATGAGTACGCTGGTTTAAGCACGCAATTAATGGCTGCCAGGGCTTGCTGACATATCTAGTTTGACTACTTATTACCTCAAAACCCACTGGCAAGCGTACTGGAAGAGCTCCAGTGCCATCAGCATGGGAATGTTTTTCCTAGAGAAGGGAGACCACATATTTTTGTGGGCCCCATTCCCCTAGGGAATTCAGCCCCATGCTGGTCAGGCTGGGGCTGTCTGTCATTTTGGGGAGTGCTGCAGGTTTCATTTATAGTGTCACCAGCCCAGTCTGTCATAGTCATTTGTTGGTTGCAGCTTTTCTGTGGGGACCCCATGCTGTTCACCCCACCCCCAAAATTAAAGCAACCTGTTCAGGCTATGAGCACCAATGCTAGTACTGCTTTTTTAGGGAGTAGCAAGCCTTTTTTACTATTTATATATTTTATTATTATTCAACACTAGCTGAAGTACCCGGCGTTGCCCGGGTTTAAATCTGCAAGTTATTAAGCTATCAATGAGTTGGATGTAGCTGTCAACATTTTAAAAATAATAAGCAGCTAAGATGTCATCCAGATCGATCCAGTGTAAGGCCCAGAACCAGGTCCCTGGGTCAAAGTTCTGCCCAACGTACAGCAATGGGAGGTCCGACCAGGAACCTAATCTCCTAAAACCTGGCCAGGATCCAACTGGACCACCTCGCATTGGTTTCAATCCTACCGGTGCAGGAGTGTCCAAATGCATAACCCGACAAACAAACAAACAGACCAATGATTTTTATATATAAGTTTTCATTCAAATCCATCCACTGGAAGGCCCAGAACAGGCTCCCCGGGTCAAAGTTCTGCCCAGCGTACACCAACGGGAGATCCAAATGGGACCCTAACCTTCCTAAAACCTGGGCAGGATCAAACTGGACCACCTCACATTGGTTTTATCCCAATCGGTGCAGGGGTGTCTAAATGCATGACTGGACAGACAAACAAACCAAATCCATCCAGTGGAAGGCCCAGAACAGTCTCCCAGAGTCAAACTTCTGGCCAGCGTACACCAACGGTAGTTCTGATCGGGGCCTTAAACCCCTAGTATGTCTACTGGGATCCAATGTTACCACTCTGAAAAAAATATGTTTTCAATATTTGTCTCTCTGTCGTTATGTGATCTAATTGCTTAATTTTCGATACTAAATAACTATGTAAGATTTGGACATTTTACATTCAAATCTTGAGAGCTGTGGAAGATATTTGCCAACAAACAAACAGACTTCTTCTTTTATATATATAGATTAAAGTGCCCGTCACCATCTTCTACTTGATGATGATGGGCATCTCTACCGCACGATGATACACTTAAAGTGTATCATACGCTAAATCGCATGATACCCTTTAAACGTATCTTCATGGAGCAGATACATTGTATATATGTAAAGGTATGTGCAGCTCAGCATACACATGGCATTGTGTCTTTTTTTAAAAATGTATTTTACGTCTGTGTTTCTTGTGTAAAATGCACATATCTCTATATGAGGTCCCCATTATCTGGCCTTGCTCCTATCTCTAAATAAGCCCCATTGTTTGTTTTCATTATTTATTGTGCAGTAACCACTGAACTCACCAGAACAGACTCTAGCTGGTTCTATAATTGTCCTTTAAATAGCAAATATTAGAGTTTTGTGTGAGGAGAAGCTGTAACGTAGATTGTACAATAGAAAGAACACAAAATAAGAGGACAAACTGTGTCATGCTTTTGGAACATAAAAAAGAAAAATATATAAAACAAGATATGGGTCAGTAGTGTACAGGCTGGCAAAATGTTTTGATTGTTTTAAAGATTTAAAATGGATCCGTCACCAAGAATAAATGATTCAATAGCACATGAAAAACTAATATTAATCAATCATACTTACCATTTATTCCAGAAATTGTCATTAGTGTTGGTTAGTACATAAAATAGCAGAATGAAGCATATAATGTTTAGATTTAAGGTGGAGAGCCCTCCCCCTAATCTAACGTCAAACGTGGGAACGTTGTAGCAATGGAAAGTTGCTAATTCTCTAAATATTAAATATCTAATATTGATTGATAATATACACGTATGATAGTCCACACTTATAAAGGTGTGCAACAACATTACTCTATGCTGCTTCTATAGAGTTTATTGTGTACAACTAGCGCTGTTTCTTCAGCTTACAGGGGGAAAAGCTCATTTCACCTATCACACCACTAAAAACGATAGAAATACATTGTAACAAGTGGTATAATTAAATAGATGGTGACACACTATTAATCTGAAGGGTGTTTATTTTATATGTGATAGCACCAGATATTTTATGGCACATGTTCATGGCTAATTAGATAGTGCTAAGCATTCATTTTTAACAGTATTAATATTGTCTATTTTACCAGTTATTTTCCATTTCATTTTGAATCCCAGTATAAGCATCTTTTAATACTTCGCTACTAGAAAGTTTTTGAAAGGAATTTATTTAATAAAGATATATTTAACAGAATTTAATAAAATATATTATACAGTATACATGATCATCCATTAGAGTGCCCCGTATGATCATTCTCTTTTTACTTTTTCTCACTTTTTTGGTTTAAAAATATCAGTGATTGGGTGCACCCTTCCTTGGGTTGGATAATCATTACTATCCAGGCCTAATTGGTATGCATATTTGAGAGGAAGTTTAATGGACTACCTGGTGCGGTTTTTTCTATGTGTTTAAATACCCGCTATATCTTACCTGCTGGCCGGATAATCATCGCCACCTCTGTGGTAAATACCAGCCATCCGCTGAATATAACTACACCTCTTATTATCTCATCTACTGGCCGGATAATCATCGCCACTTCTGTGGTAAATCCCAGCCATCCGCTGAATATAACTACACCTCTTATTATCTCATCTATTGGCCGGATAATTATCGCCACCACTGTGGTGAATACCAGCCATCCGCTGAATATAACTACACCTCTTATTATCTAATTTATTGGCTGGATAATCATCGCCACCTCTGTGGTAAATACCAGCCATCCGCTGAATATAACTACACCTCTTATTATCTCATCTACTGGCCGGATAATCATCGCCACTTCTGTGGTAAATCCCAGCCATCCGCTGAATATAACTACACCTCTTATTATCTCATCTATTGGCCGGATAATTATCGCCACCACTGTGGTGAATACCAGCCATCCGCTGAACTTATCTACTTCTTCTATTGGCCAGATCCTATCTCTACGTCTGTGGTATCTACCACCTGCCTGCCATCTGCACCTCTCCGCTGCTCTTAAGTTTTATCTACATCCTCTGAGCGCCACATCACGTTCTATTATCCTGATTGCCCAATCATCCTATATCTCAGCTGTAATTCCGTTGCTCTGCCGCACTCTCTTGAGGACCGCGACCTGCGCAGTGGTGCCGCTAAAACCCATACCCCCTTGCGGGGGTCCCTGGAGCAGACCAACCGCTGCGTTAGACTCCGCGCCTCGAGTGTAGTGACAATTACTGGCAGAGTTCTGGGTCGAGAACCTTAGTGACCGTGACAGGGAATTTGGGTGGATCTGGTAAAGATATGGGTGAGTAGAGGTGTTGTTTAATATTATTGTCTAATTTTGTACATACTGTATGTAAAAATGTTATGACATTATTCTCATTCATATAAACTGTGCAGACTATACTGTTTCTTCTGAATAGGAATGCACCTTCTGGGAAAAATACAGGCGTCCCATTCCTAACTGTTAGGTTCCTGCCCTATTTATAACCAGACTGTTAAAACTGACTAGATGGAAACTCTACTTCTAAAACATTCTGACTTCTTAACCTGTCTCTTACAAAGTTATGCCTGCGTATAGATGTTTACCAAGTAAGTACGTATGCTGTGGATATATCCAAAGCAAAATATACTGCAAAAATCTCATGATACATATGATAAAAAGTAAACTCACTGCACAGCATTTACTGACACTACTGCACTGCTCTGTGTAGGTACAAGGCGTTGCACAGAACACAGAATTGCTGTTCTTGGCAATCCGTCAGTTTGGATACCAGCTTCCTGTGCTGCTAGCCTAAGACAGTCCTAACAATCAGTTCTGTTCACATAGAGCCAGTCTACAGTGTTATTTCAGCTGGATTTCACGTTCTGTGAAATAATAGTCGCTTCCCAGGTTTAAATATGTCTTAGTATCTTATTTGCACTGCATGTTGGAAAGCAGAACTTATAGTGACAATGCATGGGAAAAAGCACAGGAGCAGGCATTGAAAGTGGAAACATTGCTGTTTGAAATCCTGCTCATGGATAAGGGGTTTAGCTCTAAATAAGAAAAGAAACATCAACTAATTAAAAAGGAATTATTGACTATTTACTCCTTTTGAACTCTTAATAAATTCATGAAAGTTGTGGCATTAAAAACAAAATGAAATTAAAAAAAAGTCGCAAATGTTTTATAAATTTTCTATTTCCTTACTGGTAATTCTGTGACCTTTTGGACAGTGATTAGGCTTGACAAGAAGTGGTTTCCACCTGCCGGCGGGGGTCACACCATTGTGTTTACTTGCTGTGAACACAAGTTAATAGGCAGCATCCAAATTATGCTGCCACTCTACCACCACTCCTCAAGAGCAGGTGGATATGGTGCCATTGGAAGCAATAGGCTCAATCCTATACATGTGTACATGTTTTTACCATACTTGCCAAGTCTCCCTGAATGTCAGATGTCAGGAAGACTCCCTGAAATAGGGGTGATCTCTATCACTCCCTGAAGAGTCTGGCATTCTCCCTGATGCTGAGCCAGTACAAGACGTGGTTGGCTATGCCATCTGTGGCATGATGACACAGTTCAGAAATTGTGTCCTATGTCCGTGTATTGATACCTATGGAGGTGGCCATTTCATGGAGACCAAGATTTAATCAAAGACTGACAGGTAAGACAACATGACTTCAGTAATGGAGACAGAAATGTAAAAGAAACTTCAGTCTCTAGAGATTCATTAGCTGCTTTTCTTTAACGCATAGTTGCCTACTCTCCCTGGAATGTCCGGAAGACTCCCGCATTCCTCCAGGGCAACCTCCCGGTTCTCGCCCCCACAATAGATAAGTGCAGGGGGGGGGGGTAATGACGCAAACATTGCATCATCTTAGCCAAAATGATGTGTTTCAACAAACCCTGCCCCCGCACACCCACCTCCCCTGGGATCTCCCTGAAGCCAACAAGGAAAAGTTGGCAAGTATGGTTTTTACTAGCCTTAAAATCACTAGCAGAAGCATGTTTGTTTTATAGTAGTGAATAAGGGTCCTTAAATGCAGTGGAGGTCATTTATGATGTGCAAAATGATCGCTCTGAGTGTAAAAGCAGCTTGGGTCCTGCCATATGCCTACATTTCTGCAAGAACACCTGGATTTCTGAAGTTTACAGGAGTGGACTTGGGATTTTCTGTTGCCCAGAACCTTTCCCCTCCAAGGACCTGATTATCCAATAGGCTGACTAGGCTGCTGCCTAGGTTTCAAGGTTTTTTGAGGGGGAGTGTAGTATTATTGTGGGTGCAAAATTGTGACAGACAGAGGTATAAACTGAAATTTATTTTAAAATATAAGAGAATAGTTGTTCCCAAAAGAAAGAATGAAAGAAAAATGTAGGGATGTTTTAATCTTGATGTATTCCCATTCTAAAGGCTGAAGACAATGAGTCATCCTCAGGCTGGTGCTTGAGGATAAGGACGGTGACAGATGCAAGTGCGACAACCCTCACCAATACACTCAGTGTTGGTTTCCATTCAAGCCGTCACCCTCTGCTTCTAGCACTTCTTAATTTCTCTGAGTTTGTTGTCATGTGATCTCTGGCTTCACTTCCAGGTTTAATTAAACTGTGACCTCTGAAATCACTTACTGGTTTCAGTCATGTGATTTGTGACACATGACAAACCCGCTCAGCTATTTAAACCCCATTCTGTGCAGTAATCACTACCAATGTGTTAGGTCTTATCTGCTCTACCTTCCCCTGCTGTTTGCTGCAGTGTAATTATTCTGTGTATTGACTTCATTTTGAGTCTCGTTTTGAGCCTGTTCCTGTGACCCCGACTTCGACTTGCCTCTCATTTGGAACCTGTGTATGTAACCTAATCATCGGCTTGTTCCTGACTCCGCTTTTGTCAACGGACATCGCTCTCTGACTAAACAGCACAGGGCAGATAGAGGGCCGTGACCTGTGGGCTCCTGGCTGCAAAGTCCACACCACTTTGTGGCAATTCCCGATGAAGAAAGGGGGCTCATTAGACCACTCGCCTTGACTCTGCCAGAGCCAATCCTGACTGATGAACAGGAACCTTATTTCCTCAGTTTGGACCATTTCAGGGAGGCATAATAAAAGTTGAGGCGTGGAAGTCGAGCATAACACAAGTGGGGGAAGGTAAGGGGAGGTAAAGTACAGATGTGGGTTTGAAAAAGTGGAAAAGTGGAGATGTTGCCTATAGCAACCTATCCAATTCTAGTTATCATCTATTTAGTACAGTCTACAAAATGATAGTAGACTCTGATTGGTTGCTATAGGCAACATCTCCACATTTTCAAACCCGCAGTTTGATACATTTACCCCAAGGAGGTTTCTTTGCTACTGGAAGGCAGGTTTTAATGGATTTTCACATCTAAACAAAGATTGTAAGGGTTTGAAATTGTTCCTCAATCTTAAATGAACTAGAGATTACCCAGAGGTGTTTACGATTCAAATATCGTGTAAAGCAGGGGTCAGGGAACTTTTTTTTTACCTTTTACCCTCAAATATATTTAGAATCGCCAACGTTACCCCCTTGATTTGAAAGGAAGGAAATCATATATTATTAATTATTAGAATTCAAAATTTTATTGAATCTATTAAAAATTTCTTTGAAAGCTCAACTTCAACACTTCAGGTTTTGGAGAAAAGATGTTGCTTCATTTTTGATACGAGAGCATCAATATTGGGGCATTTTGATGTCAGAGCAATTTGGATCCAGTCTTCAGCGTCCAATCGATTTCTCTGCTTTGTTTTTATGTTCGTTAGAGTGGAAAATCCTTGTTCGCAAAGGTAGGTTGTTCCAAAAGGCAGCAACTTTTTGACTCCCTCCTCATGTGCAATTTTGATGCCTTTGCAGCTGTTGACGTCCAAAAATATGACAGATCTGCTTTGTTTTCAAATGCAATACGTGTTTCATTATTGCATCGAAGCTCAAGAAGTGCCTCTGCCAACCTTGGAGGCTCTTCTGGTACAACAGCAATTTCACATTTAAAGGGGTCTACAATCCAACTGACAGCATGTGAATCGGCAGCATTACCCCCAGGAATTTCATTTTTACCCCATTTGGGGTAATTTACCCCTGTTCCCTGACCACTGGTGTAAAGTATGGCTTAAGGCGTTAAATTATTGAAGCTGGGCTTGGGGTGGTTTGAGGGTTCATTTGACCATTCACCTATGGAAACACTGGGTGCGGTCCCTAAAAAGAAGTCCCCAAAATTTAGATTGATACACCACCTGTCATTCCTAAAAGGTGACTCTGTAAAAGACAGAATTAGAAAGGAGATATGGTTGGTGCTGTATGCTTCATTTGATATGGTCATTCAGTGACTCAAGCACTTGGGGCCATTACTGGCAAAACCAGATGTAGAGTCCAAATTTGTTTACTCCCTATATATCCTGAATGTTTCCACTTCTTAGAATTTGTGTGGTGTTAAGTGCCATAGCTCCAATCGACTTACATGCAGGGAGCAACTGTCATGTTCTTGTCAATCTTGGCTGCTCATTGCTAAGCAAAAGGAAAGGTCACCACTTCCAGGTTCTCCAGCAGTCACATGACTGCAAGACCTAATGGTGCTCAGTGGGGAATCACTTCTAAGGACTACTCTGATCGGCTATTGGGAATTTAAATGGCATAGTGATAGTGTTCTCTTGCTGCTCCTGCATCCTGTGCGAACATTTCCTGGTTATTTTATGCTGGATTTCTGCCTTGGCTGCTGCCTGCTACTTTTCCTAACCTTTAGCTACATATACTGGAGATGCAGGCTATTTAGAATAGGCCACACCTCCAGATACATCTCTCAGGAGCAGATACACTTGTGGCTCCCTGAGCTATGGTGCAAAGGTAAGTGCTGATGATGGCCAAAAAAAGCTTTAATATATATAAGTAATATAATTTAAATATAAGCTAAAAAGATCATGCCCCCCCCCCGCAAAAAAAAACCCCAGTAACCAGCACCAGTGATTATAGGCCTAGCAGAATACTGCTAAAGCGGGGGAGGAACAAGAGTGTGGGGTCCTCCCACAAGACCCTCTGCCATGACTCGCATATCTTTACTTCAGGCACATCAAGTCATGCTTAAAGTGTATCTTGAGATAGATAGATATATATATACACACACACACACACACACACATACTGAGACACACACACACATCTAATTTGTCACAACATTAAAACCACTGACAAGTGAAGTGAATAACACTGATTATCTCAGCAGGTCTTGTGGGGTGTTCCCAGTATGCAGTGGTTAGTACCTACCAAAAGTGGTCCAAGGAAGACAACTGCTGACCCTGCAACTGGGTCATGGAAGCCCAAAGCTCATTGATACTTGTGGGGAGCGGAAGCTAGCCCATCTGGTCCAATTCCACAGAAGAGCTACTGTAGCACAAATTGCTGAAAAAGTTAATGCTGGCTGTGATAGAAAGGTGTCAGAACACAAAGTGCATCACAGCTTGCTGTCTATGATACTGCGTAACCACAGACCGGACAGAGTACCTATGCTGACCTGTGTGCACTGCCAAAAGCACCTGCAATGGCAAGTGAGCACCAGAACTGGGCCATGGAGCAATAGAAGAAGATGGCATGGTATGATGAATCACGTTTTTTTACATCATTTTGATGGATAGGTGCGTGTGCAACGTTCACCTGAGGAATGGCACCAGGATGCACTATGGAAAGAAGGTAAGTGAACAGAGGCAGTGTGTTGTTCTGGGCAATGTTCTGCTGGGAAACCTCGGGTTCTGGCGTTCATGTGGATGCTGACAGGTACCTCTTACCTAAACATTGTTGCAGACCAAGCAAACCAATTTGTGGCTTCTTTCAGCAGGACACAGTGGCCGGCCGCAGCATCTGTGGGATGTACTGGAAAAATAAGTATGAGCCACGGAGACCCCACCTCCTAACTTACAAGACTTAAAGAATCTGCTTGGTACCAGATACCACACCTTCAGAGGACTTATGGAGTCCAAGCCTTAATGGGTCAGAGCTGTTCTGGGGGCACAAGGGCTGAGTATGCAAGCTAAAACATGTTTTTCCAATTAGGAGCAACTGTAAAAATGTCTGTTATGTACTGCAGACATTAAAAACACCATAATAAATGTTTTCCAAGAAAAAAAAAAACACAAAAAAAATCCATGTATAATTATAAATGACTATGATATTGACAGGTAACATTAATTGAATATGTATTATTATTATTATTATTATTATTATTATTATTAATTTTTATTTATAGGGCGCCACTAGGTGTCCGTAGTGCTGTACAGGGACAAACGAAATTACAATACGAGGTGAGACAGCACAGTACAGTAAACAATAAGCACAGTAACTCAGTGAGCTCAAAGCACAGCTAGAGAGGGCGGGGGAGGGGAGAGGGGAAGGTCCGCCAACGACGGAGTCCAAGAGGGAAGGCACGGATGACAGGAAGACCCCCAATGGGAGAGGAGGGAGCGAGAGGGGACGGGGGAAGAGGGTCCTAAAGGAGGCGGGGTAAGTAGCTGGAGAGCAGAGTTAACAGTGGTGAAGTCAGGAGGAGAGAATACCCTGCTCAAAGGAGCGTACAATCTAAGGGGTGGGGTAGACAGACAGAGAGACACGGGGGAGAGATGGAGGATGGAGGATAAGGATAAGGGAAGGGGAAAGAGGGGAAGAGGCAGAAGAAAAGGTAGGAGAGTGCTGAAGGTGGCGAAGAGACGGCAGGGGTTAGAGGATTGGGAAAGGATGAGGGACTTAAAGAAAGATTGTTTGGCTGTGCATTCTTTTAACATGTTATATTCCACATAGGTATTGTAAGTATCCTGCAGTATCAGTCTAGTAGACCAGAGTAAACCTACACCCATAGTCATCACCAAGGTATCTTGAGATCCATTCCTTGTTGACTTTGGGAGTATGCATAGTCGATTTACATGCTGTTTAAAATAAGCCCAGGTTGCGCTCAGTATGCGTGCCTTAATGACTCAGGCCCCAGCTCTTTCCACAAAGAGAGGGATTGTCAAATGTATTAGTTAGAGCTGGAAATGCCTGGATTTAGTCTGTTGCTCTATTTTGTTTTTCCTCTTTAATAAAACTAGCTGAAGCTAGATGTACTATAACATTGGACTGCTGTGTCTGTACCCTGATCTTGTGACTATATACCTATATCTATATGTAAGTTATATACATTATGTGACAGACACAGATATACCCAGATTGGCTGAAATACTACAATAGATTGCAACGAGAATTAACACTGAGTACGGTATAAGGGTATAGTAATTAAATATTTTGATTTGAAGCCCTTCAGATATAACCCTATATGGCCCACGAATCTTTAAAAATAGTATATACTAGTGTCTTATAGAAACATCCTTAGTAGGATTAAGTACAAAACATTTAAACATACAAGTGTGAGAAAAGAAATGATACCTATGTAAGTGCCAGCATATTTCGCAGCATTAACACAATTGGGGGAAAAACACAGTATAATAAAACAAGCATGAGCACTAACAGACAGACAAAGACATCAGGTAGTGATTTTAGATCCTGATGCAAATACTAATAGACTCAGCAAAGCTGCTGCTACCTTTTTATAAGATATATTTTTAAAAATATTATTTTGTTTACATTTCTCTGCAAAATAAAATCCATGCTGTTTACTAACTAAAAGCTTTAGAAATAATTTGCTACTGTCTCTTCACCTTTTTTTTCTAAATACAGAAGACCCATCTAACACATCTTTGCTATTTTGTATAGTCCTCAAAAAGACACTTGATAAATTGCATCAACCATTTCTCAACATAGAGGGACTGATTCATCTTCAAATGCTATGTGAACAAAACTTGTGTTTATAAAAATCGGACCTAACTCACACTCGCATACGCCTGTATTCAAATGCAAGTGGCTCTCCAGAAACGTTTCCATTTGAATATAGGTATAAGCTGTGGCTCTAGGTCACTTGCTGCATGCAGACAGAACAGACTGTACAAAACAAACAAAGCACAATCCTGGGACAGAGAGGAGGGACAGGCTGTGGAGAAACACCTGATGAGGTTTATAAGGACATGCCGGGTGCCCGGAAAGCGAGTCTGTTTTGCGTGCCTCATGGCTGAATGATCCATACTGAAAGATCGGAACTGGTCGGGGGTGAAATTCTACATAAAGTACTGCATAACAGCTTTAAAGAGGGATCAAACTTGTTGAAATGATGCATAGTGGTTGAACAGAGCTGTAGCTATGTGTCAGTGTAAGCGGACATGTGGATGTCCTCAGACAGTCAAAATACATGACACTTTCCCCATCTTGCAGTCCGTGTCAGTAATTTATGCAAAGTCAAAGTGCAAATCTCATGTGGTAACTCTGGTGACAAACCGCCCCTACACATACCCCTATGATTGTTCTGTCGACAGGGCATTAACCTCACTCTTTACCCAACATATAATTCTTTCAGGTATCTAAAACAGGCATCACAAATTGTGCTGTTTGCCCTTGTTTAAACTTCTCACTTCACACAACATGTAAACCATATACTTGCTCAAATAATTCTCAATTCACACTATACCATCAACTTAATACTAAACCTCAATTCATACAGCATATTATTATATATTATAATACATACAACAAACTGTAGTTACTCCTTGGGATAAATATATCAATCGGTGGTTATCTAAAACAGACGATTTTGGTGATTTGTCAGCATTATTTAAAAAGGTAATTTTATTAAAGGCAAAGCCATATGGGTTTAGCGGCAGCCTTTAATAAAATTGTCCTTTAAATACTGACAGCAAACAGGTGAAAGTCAGCAGTTTTAGGTAGCCACCCTCCCGGTTTTAAATCTTCAAGTTCTTAGTTATCAATTACTTGGATGTAACTGTCAACATTTTGAAAATAATAAACAGCTAAAATGTCATCCAAATCCATCCAGTGGAAGGCCTAGAACAGGGTCCCCGGGTCAAAATTCTGCCCATCCTACAGCAACGGGAGGTCCGGCTGGGGCCCTAATCCCCCTAAAATCTGGTCAGTATCCAATTAGACCACCTCGCATCGGTTTCAATCCAATCGGTGCAGGGGTCTCTGAAAGCATAACCGGACAGACAAACAATCAAACAGAATAATGATTTTTATATATAAGATGTCATCCAAATCCATCCAGTCGAAGGTCTAGAACAGACTCCCTGTGTCAAAGTTCTGACCAGTTTACACCAACGGGAGATCCAATCGAGACCTCAACCACTACATTTGCCAATTACCACTCCTCTGTGAAGTTTCAATCCAAATCCATCCAGTGGAAGGCCCAGAACAGGCTTCCCGGGTCAAATTTGTTGCTATGTGGTCTTTACTTACTTTTTCGATACTAAATAAGATTCGAAGCTTTACCTTGAGAACTGTGGAAGATATTCGCCAACAAGCAAACAAACACACAAACTTCTTCTTTTATATATAGATATTACCTGAATAAATTACATTTCAATGAAGAAAAAAAAAGATCTCCTTAATCACCCAGGAATTTTAATAGTCTGGTGCAGTAGAAGTTCTGGCAACAGAGAAATTTCTCTTACCTAATTTGTGCTAGATGTTTCCTGGAATGGTCCAAAGTACTGATTTTTCTCTGTTCAGGCGTCTGCACCGCACTTTTGGCACCAAGTTATTGTGGAGGAAAAACACACTAGTAATCAATATTGTAATTTATCAGAATGTTAATTTTATTATATAAAAGCAAAATATAAAAAATATGAATATATATTTATTATGGAGCCATGAAACGTAGTCATTATGTATAACATAAAGCAGCCATCTATATGCATTGAAATCTTTTACTTACATAAATATTACACACATATGCAGTACATCATAAACTTTATCTTCAACAAAAAGACACTTGTTATGTATTATAAAGGAAATAAGCATGTAAAAATATGTCTGGAACATTCAACATCAACTTGTCTGAAAGTCCTCCAGTTGATAGTACATCAAGTAGAGGCATTTCAAGATTTATAACAATGCTCCCGTGAAAAAATTAGGCTTGTCTTTATCAAAAATCATTGTGGCAGGCTATAAGAAGCCATTTTAACTTTTTGCCTGCTATTAATCAATTATGATTCTGGAATACCATGACAACCAGTCACACGGCACATAATGTAGTGAGCAGAGAGTTTTTGGAACACCCCTCTGATCTCTGTCTGAACTGTGACATTTGCACCCCGTATGCAATCACATTACATGCCGAGAGTTTGTGAGCCTCTGTCTGACTGTGATGAATTCTAGGATAGCTAACAAAAATAACTACTACAGAGTCTACTGCATTCCACTGATTTTGTCATGTGATATATATTCTATTGCACTTGTTGCCCACAATAAACAGTTCTTTTAAAAACAGACTGATGGCGAAATGTGTACCTTGCAACTGAAGTGTGTGCCATTTTAATAGAGACAGGGGGCATCTTTCAGAGATTGGCCTGGATTTATGGTGTTCTGGAATTGAAGATGGAGTGGAGAAAATGATGTATGGTGGACTGCACAGATTTGTGAAATCTGCTTGCTGTGTGGAGGTCCCAGGGATTCTTGGTTTACGTGGATTACTCCCTTTGCGGCAACAGAGGCTGGTGGTATTGAAAAGGTACCCCAGGGTGAGGTCCCAAGAGGATGATGGTTAAGGAAAAGGTACCCCAGGGTGAGGTCCCAAGAGGATGATGGTTAAGGAAAAGGTACCCCAGGGTGAGGTCCCAAGAGGATGATGGTTAAGGAAAAGGTACCCCAGGGCGAAGTCCCAAGGGGATAATGGTTAAATTAAAGGTACACCCAAGGGCAAGGTCCGTATGGAGGTTATTTGGCACCAAACAGCAATTACGGAATTTTTACTTTATCTTTCATGTTACTTTGTGCATACAAAAAATATTTTTATTCTAACATACTACTAATGCTCTGGGGAAAAAAAGTTATTTAGTCAAACTGGCAGATTGCCCTCCAAATTTGAAAGAATTGAAATTCACAAATGCAGCAAAGCAGAAACTGAAAAATAAATACATTATTTATTATTATTATTATTATTATTCTGTACATACTGATGGAACATATTTATTTGTGCTAAAATTCACGATCCAGTGAGACATGGTGGACGAGCTGGTCTCTCAATTTAAAAACACATATGTATGGCCCAAATATATAGGACTCTCATTGTTTAGAGTAGGACCATCCTATTAGCAAAAGCGCCTTGGCGTGGCGGATGGCTTAAACAAACATTTGCAAATGTGTGCAACAAAGACTTTTGCATTTTTATCTACAGTAGAAATGGCAGATCTGTTGCTGGTTATAGCAGTGTGCTGGGGGAAAAAATGTTGTGTGTATGTTCCTTGCAGGATAACCCCACCCTTTCAAGCACCTGTTATGGCCTATAAATTGATTTGAGCAGCTTCCACTTCTGTATTTGTCTGAGAGGCATGTTGGTGTCAGTAGCTGAGAGGGGGTACTGGCACTGAATTGCTGTTTGGAGGCTTCTGGGGTACCTCTTTGGTAAGTTGGCTCTCAATTTAAAAACACATATGTATGGCCCAAATATATGGGACTCTCATTGTTTAGAGTAGGACCATCCTATTAGCAAAAGCGCCTTGGCGTGGCGGATGGCTTAAACATACATTTGCAAATGTGTGCAACAAAGACTTTTGCATTTTTATCTACAGTAGAAATGGCAGATCTGTTGCTGGCTATAGCAGTGTGCTGGGGGAAAAAATGTTGTGTGTATGTTCCTTGCAGGATAACCCCACCCTTTCAAGCACCTGTTATGGCCTATAAATTGATTTGAGCAGCTTCCACTTCTGTATTTGTCTGAGAGGCATGTTGGTGTCAGTAGCTGAGAGGGGGTACTGGCACTGAATTGCTGTTTGGAGGCTTCTGGGGTACCTCTTTGGTAAGTTGGCTCTCAATTTAAAAACACATATGTATGGCCCAAATATATGGGACTCTCATTGTTTAGAGTAGGACCATCCTATTAGCAAAAGCGCCTTGGCGTGGCGGATGGCTTAAACATACATTTGCAAATGTGTGCAACAAAAACTTTTGCATTTTTATCTACAGTAGAAATGGCAGATCTGTTGCTGGTTATAGCAGTGTGCTGGGGGAAAAAATGTTGTGTGTATGTTCCTTGCAGGATAACCCCACCCTTTCAAGCACCTGTTATGGCCTATAAATTGATTTGAGCAGCTTCCACTTCTGTATTTGTCTGAGAGGCATGTTGGTGTCAGTAGCTGAGAGGGGGTACTGGCACTGAATTGCTGTTTGGAGGCTTCTGGGGTACCTCTTTGGTAAGTTGGCTCTCAATTTAAAAACACATATGTATGGCCCAAATATATGGGACTCTCATTGTTTAGAGTAGGACCATCCTATTAGCAAAAGCACCTTGGCGTGGCGGATGGCTTAAACATACATTTGCAAATGTGTGCAACAAAGACTTTTGCATTTTTATCTACAGTAGAAATGGCAGATCTGTTGCTGGCTATAGCAGTGTGCTGGGGGAAAAATGTTGTGTGTATGTTCCTTGCAGGATAACCCCACCCTTTCAAGCACCTGTTATGGCCTATAAATTGATTTGAGCAGCTTCCACTTCTGTATTTGTCTGAGAGGCATGTTGGTGTCAGTAGCTGAGAGGGGGTACTGGCACTGAATTGCTGTTTGGAGGCTTCTGGGGTACCTCTTTGGTAAGTTGGCTCTCAATTTAAAAACACATATGTATGGCCCAAATATATGGGACTCTCATTGTTTAGAGTAGGACCATCCTATTAGCAAAAGCGCCTTGGCGTGGCGGATGGCTTAAACATACAATTGCAAATGTGTGCAACAAAGACTTTTGCATTTTTATCTACAGTAGAAATGGCAGATCTGTTGCTGGCTATAGCAGTGTGCTGGGGGAAAAAATGTTGTGTGTATGTTCCTTGCAGGATAACCCCACCCTTTCAAGCACCTGTTATGGCCTATAAATTGATTTGAGCAGCTTCCACTTCTGTAACTGTGCTGCAATAATCCTGCTCGCTCCATTGTATTTATATTGTTACAGGCTGGTGATAAGTGTGAATGTCAATGACGTGTGAGAGGTGCTGGATCACACCATTTGCATTTCTCCATGTATACATTACTGTATCCAATTGTTTACAGCTTTACAAATCTTGTAAAAAATTTGTTTGGTCAGAAAAGATTGGTTAGGATTGATGTTACATAATTATTACCAAATTAGAACCATGTTCTGTAGTGAATATATCTTATGAATGGTAAGCAATATATCTATTCAACTGTTTTGCATAGTAACCATTTATCCTTGCTCTATTGGAACAGCGAGGTCAGTTCAGTTACAATTAGATCTCTATCAGGGACCACTATGGTGGAATAATCTCACAGTAATCAAAGAACAGACATCTCTTATTGCAGTGCACTCTGTATATGACCTTTAAAAAGGAAAATGAGAACTGTTAACATGTTTATATATCTTACTAGCGTCACAAAACTAGTTTGTGACAATGGAATGAACACATGAGAAGAACGGAATGTTCTCAAATCTATGTAATGTGGTTGAACCGTGCACTGTAGTGTACATAAAATAATACAATGCATTGTGGCAAGCGGGAGTTCTTAAAGGACTACTAAACTCCAAAACAGACATTTTCAGATATGACCCGTAGAGGTAATTTACATTGTTCATTGTTTCTTCCGTGGCGCGACCTGTGGGGAGATAAGATGGGGAGTGGGAGGGAGGGGGGGGGAGAGAGAGAGAACAGGCGAGACAGTATACACGATATCGGCCATCCGGTGGCTCTTCTGGAGTGGGAAATGTTTATAGCTCCTTTTGCAGTATTGGTCTATAGCTCTTTTGCCTAGTTTATAGCTCTAGTGCCGTGTATACTGGGGTGATTCTATGGGTTCTCAGAGTAGTATACCTAATACTCTCCAAAGCTATTGTTCAAAAATAAAGTATTACCTCTTGATGGGATCTCATAAAGGTTAAAATGTTGATTCGGCAGGCATTTTAGTTACGGTGAGATCACTGGCACTGCCCATCAACCAATCAACACAGTGCATTTCTGCACAGCAAGACTAGAAAACTATCACTCAAACTCTGCCTGCTTAGTCAGAAAAGCACCTTATGAATTGGCAACCGATTGCAGAGGAAGAAGAGAGCATCGTGGACAAGTATAAACTCTACTGTTATTTTATGTACATTATTCAGCTCCATAATACCCAGCCTTTCTTGTATATTCAATAATTTAGTAATTTGAAATTTAAAGCACTGAAATTACAGTTAAATAACAGACACTCAATCTGAACTTTCTTGTGTTTCCTTAATGTATTACCTCAAGTAGTGGCAAATGATGCTGTTGTATAAAACAGCTGCCACATCCAATCTCATTCATGTGGTTTAGAGAATAAATATGATAAACTTGCAAGTATGTACTGTAACAAAAGGAGGCATTTAGCTGGCAATATGCAGAGAAAGCAGGGAAGTAGAGCAAAACATTGGCACAGTTATGTACCTAGGTGGAGATTAAACCAGGTAAAAACATATGTGTAGTTTAAAATTGGTTTACTTACATGATTTAAAAGCTGCTTCCTCTCAGCAAACAGACAGGGTGGGTCTGATAGTCTAAACAGAGCCAGCGATGGGCGTTTCCTTTTAAAGAGAAGGTGGGTGTGTCACCTGTCCATCAAGCTAGGCCTGTGGGAGGAGTGTCAGGTATAAAACCCTGCTTGTTTCATTGTTCAGGGAGATCAACGCTGGGCTAGCTGGCTGATCTGGACAGAGAGCTGGACTATGTATAGTAAGCGTTGAGGGTCTCCATAATTGCAAGTATACGGTGTCAAAACATTATTACTATCCTGACAATAAAGAACCATAAAAAGGAAGAAGTTGTACGCGTGTGCTTCTGCAGTAGCGGGCTCTTGCCACAGTACATAAACAAGAAAACAAGTAAACATATAGGGCCTCCTTAAGAGTTGAGCGCAATGTGCAGCCCAAACGTACACATACAATGTGAGATGCAATACTGCTATATTACTTGGTTATTTTGAGTTTAAAAAGAAGAACTCAACTTGATGGTGATGACTGGCATTTTATATGTGTATTGAAAAAAAATAGAGAATACATTACTAAATAAAAACCCTGCCGCAACTTGTAGCCTGGACTGGTTACAGCTAATGCAGGGGGACAAACAGCATGAGTCCCCCCACCAAGTCATAACCAGCACCAGGCTAAGCTGGTACCTCAAAAGCAGAGAAACCTGCTGCGTGTGGAGCCCATGTCATAGTGAGACTCAGTCCATGCCTATACAACATGGGGCTGAATTCCCTAGTGGGATTGGGCCTGCACACAGAGGGCCTGATTCGTTATGGAAAGTAAAAGTAAAGAAATGAGTAACTTTACATCTTGGCAAAACCACGTTTCATTGGAGGGGGAGCTAAATTTAAATTGTGGGGACAGATTTATAGTTGGGGTGGGGCATGTCCTAGATCAACTTTAAATTTCAGTGTAAAAATAAAGCTATCAAGTATTTGTCTGCTACATGAAAAAACAGCCAGTATTTAACTTATGTTCAAAATAATAAACTAATATTCACCCCTTGCACTGGAATATGGTTTTGTCCAGGAGAAAAAAAACTTACTAATTTTTTTTTGCCTTACTTTGCTTAATGAATCAAGCCCATAATGTACTGTAATACAAAGTATAATTTGTCTTTTGAAAGTTGGACATTTGTCCAGTTCTTAATAAGGCCCGTAACATGCAAGTAATGATGTAACCTATACAATAGAGAATGGCTTTTATTTACATTCTAGAAAGCTTAGAATATGAATTCATATTGATATACTATTTATATGCATTACACTGTTATAACAATGCTTTTACCCATTGGCCATCCACTGGGACTGATTTGTAAAACGGCCATAATACAACCATTGTCACCCTAATGTAAATCTAGTTGGCAGTAACTTTCCTCTATTTACATCTGAAAAGGCCAGACACTGTGTATAGAAAGGCCAACCACTTTCTATACACAGGAAAAACATAAAAAGAACACAGCACATATTCTGCACATTCCCTTTCTGACCACTTCCACTTACCAGTAAGTGACGGTTACTATGGAAGATGTTATGACTGGGAGAAATGACATATGCATATATGTCTTTCAGAGCAGGCACCATTTCTGATAGAAGGATAAACTACCCATTATACTGTACCTGTTTCATCATTTACTGTACAATTATGCAGATATTATAGAAAATAAATTTAGAAAATACATTTAAGAAGAAGTTGGCTATTGTGTTCATTCTCCGCTATCTATCCTTCACTTCTCCATTTCTTATGTACCCCCTTTACCTCATATATAGCTTTCTGTTCAGTATCCCCCATGTTTGATAAAAATTCAATAACAATATATATGTTAAAAAAAGAAGTTGACCACACATGCTAAGATATTGAAGCTAATATTGGCCAGAAAATGACCCTGATGTCTAATAGTAATCAAACTAAAATCGGGCACGTTAATCACTGTGATTGGAAGATGACCGTTATCGGCCTGTATACGTCATCTGTTGACTGCACTAATGAAGTGAAGCTGGAAGAGACCAGGTTACTCAACCCATATACTAAATGACCAGATCTCATCCAATATAGTTACCTACTTACATGGCCAAAATTAGCAGAGCGCCAAGTGACCAGATCAATGACAGGACTAGCCAGTGTGTCGCTAGCAAAGGTTAGATTTAATATAAATACAAAAGACTGTACATAATTGGTGGAGCAGTCCTCAAATAAAATAAATGAAAAACATTCTTATTTATAATTAACATTTATTTTCATTTTACTCTTAATTTTTCTATAAATGTTCAGTTAATAATATGGACATGTTATTTTGGCCATAAACCCCCAACTGTAAGTATTTCCCTAGCACACCGAAAGGGGTGGTGAAATGTTCTCTCTCTCTTCAGTGCCTCCACCCGAATCTTCTACACAGTATGGTGTGATGCAGACTGTTATTGAATCCACCAGGGGTTGACTCGTGAAGCCGCTGGTACCCAACCACACTGATCCCCTAAATAATAATGTACCACACACTGTGGTTGCAAACTATCTACTGGATGTTACGTTTTGGGGAAATAAATGGGAGAGACTGTTTTAAATAAGGGGAAATTATGAACGGGATAAATGGGACAGCGGGTAAGATATTAATCAAAGGCAACAGTACAGTAATATCTAAACAACAAGATGGCCACCAAACATACATTCACTGGCGCCCCAGACTCTCCCACAACGCACCCACAGATAGTGTGAAAATATAAATCAACAATAATTACAATCCATTATTAAATAGTTTGCGAGGTTAACTAGTTAACGTTGGTGCACTTGTTGAAACATTGGTAACTTTCATTATATGTATGTTCTCCCTGTGTTTGCGTGGGTTTCCTCCGGGTGCTCCGGTTTCCTCCCACACTCCAAAAACATACTAGTAGGTTAATTGGCTGCTATTTAAATAGGGAATTTAGACTGTAAGCTCTAATGGGGCAGGGACTGATGTGAATGAGTTCTCTGTACAGCGCTGCAGAATTAATTGACCCGTGTGTGTATATGTATGTTAGGGAATTTAGACTGTAAGCTCCAATGGGGCAGGGACTGATGTGAATGAGTTCTCTGTACAGCGCTGCAGAATTAGTGGCGCTATATAAATAACTGATGATGATTATACCTCTGGCAGGTAACACAGTTTCTAATATATGTGCAGCAATAATAGTGTCCCAGGGCCTGATTCAGTAAGGAACTTATGCAAGAATTTGAGTAAGTTTTCTTCTTAAGTTTACTGGACAAAACGATTTTGCAATGCAAGGGGTGTAAATTAGTTTATTATTTTGCACATAAGTTAAATACTGGCTGTTCTTTCATGTAGCATACAAATACTTGATAGCTTATTTGTATACTGAAAGTTGATATTTGTGTGCTACCTCTCTGTGCAAATCTACACCCAGCTTCTCTTTTCATAGCTAGGGTATCCCTCTCTTCCTCTGTATACTCAGTCGTTTCAGCAGACTCTGCTTTACACACACACCTCACTGCTTCTCCTGTTGCTGCCAACTCTCTCAGACCCCCAGCACCTCTTCCTGTCAGCTTTATCCTTCCTGCCTCTCTCTCCTCTCATCACAGACTCTCTGGTATGGCTGACCTCTGCTTCACCCTGCGTTTCTATAGCAGCCTCAGCACTTGGCTGCTCAGTATAAGCCAGTTTGGTTACACAACCTTATAACATAGGTTAGGAGAATCAGAGGAACCCAAAGAAAGATCTTGGAGTCCACTCAACCTCAAACTGTTATACCTTATTTTGCTGTTGAAAGTGATATTTATTGATAAAATATAATTAACCTCAATCTTCAGATATGGGCTAAAGGCAGTATTTTTCTAATGTGCTGTCTAAAGGAAGCAGGCCATATTGTGCAAGGGAGGGTCATCAAAAAATGAGTTTTACACCTGGGGTGGGCCTAATTGATTCTCCAGAAACAGAAGGGAAGATATAAACAGCTTTGCAATCTGTTTTCTAGAGAGACTTGCCTACACTCGCCTCACACGCTTTCTTTCCGCAAACAACCTGTTGGATCCTCTTCAGTCAGGCTTTCGTTCTCAACACTCCACAGAGACTGCGCTGACCAAGGTTGTTAATGATCTGATCACTGCTAAGACTGAACGCCATTACTCTCTCCTAATTCTCCTTGATCTCTCGGCTGCATTTGACACAGTTGACCACTCTCTTCTCATACAAACGCTGCAATCCCTAGGTCTTCAAGACACAGTTCTATCCTGGTTCTCATCTTACCTCTCTAATCGCTCTTTCACTGTTAATTTCTCTGGAGCCACATCTGCTCCGCTTCCCCTATCAGTTGGAGTACCACAAGGCTCGGTGCTAGGTCCTCTGCTGTTCTCTATCTATACCGCTTCTCTTGGAAATCTAATAAGTTCCTTTGGCTTTCAGTATCATCTCTATGCGGATGATACCCAAATCTATCTATCCTCTCCTGATATCTCGACATCTGTGTTGTCCCGTGTAACTGACTGTCTTTCTGCCATTTCATCTTGGATGTCCTCTCGTCAACTCAAACTTAATCTTTCTAAAACAGAGTTAATAATATTCCCACCCGCCAACAAGAGCATACCTGACATTTCTATCTCTGTTGATAACATGACCATAAATCCCACCCCACAAGCTCGCTGCCTAGGTGTAATCCTTGATTCACGCCTATCCTTTGTTCCCCACATTGACTCTATATCTAAATCATGTTACATACATCTAAAGAACATTTCCAGAATCCGCACATATCTCACACAAGACACTGCTAAAACCTTAATTCATGCACTAATCATCTCCCGCATTGACTATTGCAATTCCCTCCTTACTGGTCTTCCCAAAAACAGACTCAAACCCCTAAAATCTATTTTGCATGCTTCGGCAAGACTGATTTTTCTTGCAAATAGCTATTCCTCTGTTGAATCACTCTGTATGTCTCTACACTGGCTGCCTGTCTTCTACCGAATCCAATATAAAATACTTTTACTAACCTACAAGGCCATCAACAAGGCTGCACCAACATACATCTCCTCTCTTGTCTCAAAATATCTCCCAACTCGGCAACTCCGTTCTGCAAAAGATCTGCGTCTCTCATCCACCCTCATTACATCCTCCCATTCCCGGTTACAGGACTTTTTTCGGGCTGCACCCACTCTATGGAACTCTCTCCCTCGCACAATAAGACTCTCCTCTGTTCTACAAACTTTCAAGCGTTCTCTGAAAACCTACCTATTCAGACAAGCGTATAATATTCCTCAACCACCATCTTAACCTCACTACCTTTAGCCTGTTACACAATTTCACACAAGACAACTACCCCCGGACCAACATTATTGTGTGACAGGATCATTTAGCTTATGAGTCACCCTACCTTTGCAGTCTGGCTGGGCCAAGATGCAAAATGTATACTTAACCTCATGTGTCAATCTCCCATTGTCCCATAGATTGTAAGCTTGCGAGCAGGGCCTTCTCACCTCTTTGTCTGTTTTACCCAGTTTGTTTATTAGTTTATTACGTTTGTCCCCAATTGTAAAGCGCTACGGAATATGTTGGCGCTATATAAATAACTGATGATGATGATGATGATGATGATGATGGTAGGCACCTTTCATAAATCAATTCTCATATCCTTTGATTAATGGTCAGATGGATGTGTTGGCTGCCATCTAGATTCCTCTCTGGGTTTAAATAGTAAGGATAAGGACAAAATCTGCATTCTACCTATCTCAGTGACACAGGTCAATTCAGGGCCATCTTAACAACATTATGGGCCCCCGGGCAAAGCAGTGCACCGGGGCCCCTAGATATAGATATAGATTTAGATATAGATATAGATATAGATATATAAATGTATACAGATACAGATATAGATATATAGAGATAGAGATAGATAGATGTACTTGCTCAGTGACCCTTGTAGGTTTTTTTTGCAGGTTTTTTTCTTTTGCAGGATTATTTATTCTCATTAAGAGCTGTGCCTATGGGGCCCCCTTGCCTGTGGGGCCCCCGGGCAGCTGCCCATTGTGCCCAATGGAAAAGATGGCCCTGGATCAATTAGTTATACACACATCATTAAGTGAGTCTCACGCACAGCCAGTCAGTCATATAAACGTCAGTCAGTTAGTCTCACACACATCAGTCAGTGTGTCAATTGCACACACATCGTCAATCACACACACACACCGGTCACTCAGTCACACACACATCAGTAAGTCATGCGCACATCAGACCGTCAGTCACACACACATCAGTCCGTCACACGCACATCAGTCCATCACACGCACATCAGTCCGTCACACGCACATCAGCCCGTCAGTCACACGCACATCAGCCCGTCAGTCACATGCACATCAGCCCGTCAGTCACACGCACATCAGCCCGTCAGTCACACGGAAAATCAGTCCGTCAGTCACACGGAAAATCAGTCAGTGAGTCTATTACATACAAACTGCTGTCTTTTTTCTCTCCCTCTGATCCCCCTCCAAGTACCCCTGCACCCTTTGCCCACTCACAGATTCTGCGTACATCAAACTTCCTGCCCTTTCTTTCTCCTTTGGCCTCTCACATTGGACCTCTTCTCACACCAATTGTGTCAGTCACTCCCTGGACCTTGTCTTCTCCCATTAATGGGCTTTTGCTGACTTCTCCAACTCTCCCTACTCAGTATCTCCTCTCCTTCACTCTTTCCTCATCTTCTGCACCTCACTCCACAACCAAATCTAACCAAGAGCAGACCCATTCCTCTCCACTCTATTTACCCTGGCCTACCCTAACCAGGCTGCCACCATCTACAACCATACCATCACCCCCATTCTCAACTCTGCTGCCCCTTGTCCACCATCACCGTTCTAAACCCCAACCTTGGCATTCCAAATTAACCCGGTTCCTTCAAAATGCACACGTACCAAACGCCACTGGAGGAAATCTTGTTCCTTGGCAGAATCCCTCACTCTCGCTAAGCAATCCTTCAAGTTTCTCATCTCTTCTTAGTCCTACAATCCCCGCCACCTTTTTGCCACTTTAAACACTTTCCTTTGTCCCCCCTCCCCTCCTCCCTTACTGCCACTGACTTCCAAAATTGAGGCTACTAGACACAAAATCTTCTAATCCCATCACGCTTCTGCCCCCCCATACTATTCCCCCATCCTCTCCCTCCAGGCACCACCTCTTGTGCTCCTCCACCCCACTATGGGTGACGAAGTCCATACTCTAATATTATATTATATAATATTATACCCCCAGGATCCCATCTCATCTCACCTCCTTTGCTCCCTCTCCCCCACTGCCTGCTCCCACCTTCCTCACCTCTTCAATCTGTCCCTCTCCACTGGAATTTTCCCCTCATCCTTTACAAATCAAGACAAGAGCATGTTTAGTGTTATTTGTTACTGTATTGTACTGTTATACCATGTACTGTCTTGTTGATTGCCCTCTGTACAGCTCTGCAGACCTCATGTAGCACCCTATAAATAAAAGGTGAATAATAATAATAATAATAATCCCACCTTTAGAATGTAAGCTCTCCAGGGTATAAGATATGTTCACTCTGGCTTTTCTCTTTTTTGCTGCTTCCTAATAACTGACATACATTTTCTTCATATTTTATCTACAGTACTGTTTGTTCACTTGGTTATCTGTTATTGGTGGCTTGTTATCTGTTCTGTAATATGTGACACATCACCTGCTTCATGGAAAACTCATCATTTAAAAAAAAAAAAAAATCTCTTGGACATATTCCAAGCAATCCTAGGAAATGCTAAGCTGTACAATGAATAAGAAAATCACTTTATAGATTGTTTTTATTTGTTGATTATTATATTGTGTTAGATTGAACAAACAGAAAATCAATGCAGATGGGGAAATACATGTATCTTTGTAATGTGGTATCTTTATTATGTTACTTATAAGAAGCCAGTGTCCAAATAAGTAAGTTATTACAGATCTTTACAGTAGAACCTTTTAACTGGCCTGAGACCATTTCTCATACAAAGCCACTTATTTTAATCAATTGTAAACAGTCATTATCAGCAATGCAGCCAGCATCAGACTTTTCACTTTCCTTTTTTCATATCCTCTTTTATAAAAACATAAACACAATGCATACCTAGTCCCAACACATGCCTCCCACAGCCCGGGACAAGCAGAGTATGTTGCTGCCAAGCTCACAAAATAGGGTGTGTGGCTATGTAGCTTTGGGGGCAGGGTCACAATATGTGTGCATACCATATCTCCTAGGGGTGTGCTTAGTGCTTCAAAGGCAATGGGAGAACCCCTAATCACCTTCCCCTCCATATAACCTTGAATTACCGCACACACCATGGCGAGTGGGGACATAACTCCCAGCATTCCAGGGGATGGGACAAATGTATTGCGACAGTGGGACAGCCTCCTCCTGTTTACCTGTCCAATCTAAATCAAGACACTTGGGGGGTATGACAGGGTTCTCATTAAAATACAGTTGCCTATGCTGCGAGCGCTGCGTTTTGTTTAAAATTCCATATCTTGGTGGACTGGAAAGCAGTCTCTGAAATATTGTATGTACTGAAGATATGTGGAAGAGAAGGTGGCACATGTAACATATACTTGCCTCCCGGAATGTCCGGGACACTCCCGAATTCCAAGTAGGTCTTCTGGACTTCCGGGAGAGCAGGCAATTCTCCTGCCAACGTTGCACCTCAATGACGCAATTCGTGGGTAATCGTGCCATTCTGGCCCTGCCCCCTGTGTCAAAATGTCAAGTTTGTCGTGAGGGGTGGGGCAAAATAACGAGATCGGCCCGCCCAGCCCTCCCACTACGCCCCTTCCTTTGAGATCTCCCAGAGGAAAAAAAAAATTAAAAGTAGGGAAGTATGATGTTACGTAACAGTGCAAACACTTTTTCTATCATGCTGGAATGCATGCTTTCAATGGGTTTGTGATGGTGGATATGTATTGTAAGTTCAGTAAGTTTACCGTGATTGATGAAAGCTGCAAGTGACTTGGATATGCTAGTTGGCAGCACTCTCCTCATCAGTTAATTACCCACTCCAGCCTGAGTTTGTTTGTTTTTTGTAACATTCTCCTGTATAATGTTTGAGGGACTGAATATAAAGAATTATATTCTTTCTCCCAATTAAGTTTATCAGTTTCACTGCTTGTAGAAACTTCAGTGTAATCAATGGAGCTTAGACTTTTGACCTGTGGAGACTGTGGAATAGAAAAGTGTGTGCATCATATGCATTATCTTAATGGTTTTGAGTGAGGTCCATGAAAAATTGAGGGCCTCATTAGTGTCCAATTGCAACTTGCACATATGTTGCATATTAATAAAACAGCAAAGAACTTGAGCATAGTTTCGACTGTCCAAATTCAAGTGTAGCTCAAGATACATTTCTATTTGTAACTGGGTGAAAATAGTCTCTGCCTAAACAGGACTTGCCGTACGCAGGAACACAGAACAGACTGTAGTATATGCACATATACGCAAGTACAATAAAAGCTCACATCAGAACATCTAAAAAAAAAAATTGTATCACAAAACAACTCTTAACAGTATCATCATTTATATAAATATTTTCAAATTAAATTTTTTACATTAAATACATGATTTCAATGCATAGGCTATACATATAGTGCACCTTAGTTACATACAGTTGTTCTGTGATACCTAGTGGCATGGAATTGTAAATGTATTTTTTGAAATTTGTATTTTAATGAAATGTATTTTTTAATTCAAAGACTGTTCCATGTCAGTCATCACTATCAGTCAGTACTTACACCTGCCCTGTATTGGGTGCAAAAATACAAGGAAAAGTTATGTGGAAGTTAAGGTGGCACATGTAACGTAATAAAATGCGACACTAATTCAAGCATGCTTACAACAAACACAGAGCGCCGGAACCCCCTTACTATACATGTCCTACTTTAGTCCGTCCCTTCCTGCCTCGAAAGTCACATTTCGGACATGAAGTGCATGCAATTGCATTCATTGAAATGATGTATATTTCTGGCTATGCACAGAGCTATTTCACTCAAGATATGTTACGCAAACACACATACATCCAAACATAAATGTCACGCACCGGACCCTCTGGTTTACTTACAGGTGTCCGGTGCGCAGGCCTCCTCCGCTGGGCCAATGTGGCTTCCTATGCCAGCCACCATCTTGGTTTACTCGTGCTCCTGTCTTTTGTAATGTTTCCTTCTCTCACATTGGCTAGTTGCCTTTCACTTCCCCTCAACCTGGGAACATTGAAGGTACCTGTTCTGGCAATATGGTACAAGATCTTAATATCCTGTGGCCAGCTAAGCTGCTGGATTGTTTTCGCTCCTGTATTCCTGTGTATTCCTTGTGGATGCTGGTATCCTGTATCTATTTCCATTCAGCGGATCCTGGTATCTGGCGCTATATGCTTCTGAACTAATCCTGGTAACCTGGTATCCTGTATTCTTTTCTTTCTGCAGATCCCCCAATCCAGCTCTATATGCTTCTGAGCCAATCCTTCTATCCTGTTTCCGTTCCCATTCAGCGGATCCTGGTATCCAGTGCTATATGCTTCTAAGCTAATCCTGGTATCCTGTACTCATCTCTAATCAACAGATCCTGGTATCAAGAACTATTCTGGTCTCGTCTTGTCGGATATCATAGTTTTTTCCTGTCAATCTCACCAGAGTAACGCAACCTGCGTGCAGGGCTGCCAAGAGGAATTCAGGGCCCCAGTACAACAAATTCACGGGGCCCCCCTTATAGTTGAGTATGCTTAAAAAAAATTGCGCCGTTTTTCAGAGGTGTGGTCATGCATTTGGGGCATGGCAAATGCGCCATTGGGGCGTGGCTAACACATCAAAATCACTAGGCTCTCAATTCGCCCGAGCGTCACATATGTCCAAGCACTCCTGACTTTCAGGACATCTAGCACCACAGTGTAGTATAGAAAAAATGCAGTGTGTACACAAAGAGTTCAGTCTTGGCCTGCACCTTACATTGGGCACAACACTGACCAAAAATTGACATTGTCCCTACTAGAATCACAACATTTCACATACTGTCCTGCTCTCTCCTACCTGTTCTTCTCACTTTCTCCACCTGTGGCTGCATGTTTCTTTAGTTGCGGCTTGTCTGGATCCTGGAATGCTGGGGGCCCTATTTGGAAAAAAATAACTACATTTAGATAATTCCAAACAACCCTGGCGTTAAATCAATACCATCCACGATTAATAATTAGGCCTTCCTCCAGCTCCAATATTACAATAATGTGCCCCTTCATCATCACCATGCCTTATGATCACACTGTGCCCTCCATGCTGCTTTTGCCCCCTTCACCTGGCTCCCCTTCATCACACTATACTATGCTCCTCCCCCCCCCTTTTTCAATCCCACTGTGCCATGCCTCCCCCCCCTTTTTAACCCCACTGTGCCATGCTGCCCACCATTTTTTAACCCCACTGTGCCATGCTGCCCCATTTTTTAATGCCTCTGTGGCCCCCCTCATTTTTTAACCCCTATGTCATGCTGCCCCCCCGTTTTTTAACCCCTCTGTGCCCCCTCTCATTTTTTAACCCCTATGTCATGCTGCCTCCCCGTTTTTTAACCCATCAGTGCCCCCCCTCTCATTTTTAACCCCTCTGTCATGCTGCCCCCCCCCATTTTTAACCCCTCTGTGACCCCCCTCGTTTTTTAACCCCTATGTCATGCCCCCCCCCCCGTTTTTTAACCCCTCTGTGCCCCCCCTCGTTTTTTAACCCCTCTGTCATGCTGCCTCCCCATTTTTTAACCCCTCTGTGCCCCCCTCATTTTTTAACCCCTCTGTCATGCTGCATCCCCGTTTTTGAACCCCTCTGTGCCCCCCCCCTCATTTTCCTCCCTTCACTTACCTTTTCTGCTCTCTCCTTTCTTGGTCTCCTTTCTCCTTTCTTGGTCTTCTCTGCTGCTCAGTGCTCCATTGCTCCAGACTGACTGAATGCTGGGCGTGACATGATGACATCACACCCGGCATTCAGACAGTCTGAATGGAGCACAGAGCAGCAGAGAGGAGGGATGCCGGGTCCGCGATCACGTGAGTATGTTTTGCGGGTTTTTTTTAACTGCCCTGCCCACCCCACCAACGATCGGCAGCGCAAGGGCCTGGGCCGGACCCCCTGACATGCCCAGGCCCGGGTAATTAGAACTCACCCCCCCCCCCCTCTCGGCGGCCCTGCCTGCGTGACCAAACCTCCATGGAGAGGTCCCTGGCAAGAACTCTCATCACGGTAGATTCAGTACCACCGCAATGAGTGGAGCTAAATCAGGCAGATTGTAATAATCCAACCGTATAACCCCTACTGGACCACGCCAACAATTTTTTATTCATTTCTCTGCATGGGTCACTCATTTCTTATCTTCTGACAACCCCAGCATATTCATGGGAAATTTCAACATCCCCATTGATAATCTACATTCCACTTGTGCCTCCAAACTACTCTCTCTATCTTCCTCTCTAGGCCTCCAGTGAACTGAATCCTCTACTTATCAGGATGGCCACTGCTTTTATCTTATATATGACCCAATAAACTCTTATTTTAAAGATTGAGCTGCTTTGCTCTTTCACTTTGCACAGGTTCACGCCACAGCCATCATGTGTGATACAAGTTTAAACACATTTTTTGTTCAGCAAAAATATATTTGGGTTTTCTATCTTAACCCCTTCAGTTCCAGTCTTGCTGAAAACATCTGCTTTACAGCAAAACAAAAACTCAGTCCATTAAAACACATGATGTCTTTGCCGAGCAGAATTTTAACTGCTGCTGAATGGTTCTGCAAACATCTTTACTCTCTTCTGTTATTCCAACACAGAATTATCCTTTTCACACTGCCAAAGTTTAACTCCACTTAAATCTTCAGATATGCAGCAAACACTCTGTTTAAACATTACTTCATAGCAGGATTTGTCACTTACATCCACATGGTTCTCTGCTTCCCACTGTGGCTGTGCACAAACAATCCAGTTTTTAGTTGCTTTTAGTTCACTTTAGCTTACATTTAGTTCAATTTAGTTTATTTTCGATTTTCCACCATTTTTATGGCTACAATTTGAAGTGTAGTTGCAAGTTTTCTCCACCATATCATCATCATCATCATTTATTTATATAGCGCCACTAATCCCGCAGCGCTGTACAGAGAACTCATTCACACCATATGTGAACTAATGAGACTGGGGTTACCATTCTCTGGGGTAGATGGCTGCACTTCACTCACTTCAGCCAGATAAATCATACCAGTCAATTGTTCTGGTTTGACTAGCCACAGCTAGTTTTATATTTTAGTCATAAAATAAACAAACAGAAACAAAATCCTTGCCTGTCCGGAACTAACTAAACATACAGATACAACCTCTCGCAAGGGACCTTGTGTCCCACACACATACAAAACACAGAACTTACTAATCGCCATTTGCAGTTTCTCTCAGGGGGCATCCAACCTCCTCCCCAGATTGTGTGAGAGAGAGAAACCTGCCTAGCAGTTTTATGTCAGCCCCTTGCAGGTGTAAATCCCGATTAGTCTGTTGTGAGACTGGAAGTTTAGAAGACCCGGACTGGGCCTTATGTATGGAGCCCACCCTTCTCTCTCTCCATACATAACTTCTAGGGACCCATACTAGTTTTTCCTGAAGCTGAAGACAACTTTGGCAAGCTCCTTTCCACATACAAATAATCTCCATAGGGCTTTAGAGCAGATAAGCACATAAGACAGACAGCCTGGGACAGATATACCTGCCATATGCCACTTTCCCAGTGCTTCTGTAACAATACGTATGTTAATTCTAACCTATATATGTACTTATATGCACAAATAATGATGAATTGTTATATGTTTGTGTTGGGAAATGTTTCTCATAATGTTTTTGAATATTTATGTCTGGATTGTAATTGATGTTTATGTTTTGCTAAAGGTGGCCAGGTGGGTTTATTGATACACATTAGGTGGGTCTGGTTTTAGGAATGTGAGGATGCACTAGCTGAAAACCAGTGAAGGAAGTTAGAATGAGAGCGCCACTTATTCCAGAGCCGTTACGCGTTATTGGAACATTTTTGAAGGTAGCAGGTAAGTTTGCATGCCAAGGTTGAGGCAGGGACTGACGAAGGTGGATATTGACAGCTGAATGACAGTCAAGAGCAGTGGTAAGGGCTTGATTGTAGGAGACTGCCTGATTGGGACAAGAAAACATGGAGATTGATGAGATGTGTGAGACCTGGAAAGAGGAGAAAGTGGTAGGATCAATGGTATCCAGATTGGTGAGAGTAACTTTATGGCAGAGGGGAGGTGAAAAAGGTGGGGAAATGCTAAAACAGAGAAGATGGTGGTCAGAAAGAGGAAAATGCAAATTGCTAAAGTTAGAGACATAACTGAGGCGGGAAAGCCCAGTTCAAGGGAGTGGCCACTGCTGTGGGAGGAAGAAGAGATCCATTGAGAGAGACCGAGTGAGGAGGAGAGGGAGAAAAGTTTGGAGGCAGCAGGGTCAGAGGGATTTTCTATAGGGATATTAAAGTCCCCAAAAATGAGGAAGGGAATGTGAGATGAGAGAAAGTGACGGAACCAGGTGGTAAAGTGATCAAGGAATTGAGAGACTGGAGTAGGGGGACAGTAGATAACAGCCACATGGAGGTGGGCCAGTAGAAGAGATGGATGAAGTGGACCTTGAAAGAGGAGAAAGAGAGGGAGGGTTCAGTGGGAATAACTCAGAAAGTACAGCGCAGAGAAAGAACAATTCCAGTGCTGCCACCTTGGTGGCCCCAGGTCTGGTGTGTGGGAAAAAGGACAAGCTCTGACCGAATAAGAGAGCAACCGGGAGAGGTGGTATCATTAAAGGATAGCCAAGTTTCAATGATAACAACCAGGTTAAGGGAGCTAGAGATAAAGAGATTATTGATGGAGGCCAGTTTCTTACATACTGAGCTGGCATTCCAGAGAGCACAGGAAAGTGGGAAGGAGGGAAGAGGAATGATTTGGATGAGGTTGTTGGGATTGCTGGACTACAGTGGTGGGCAAGGTTTTGAATGAGAGGTGAATGGGGAGAAATGTTAATGTATATAGATTTATCCTTACTAATTTATAAGTTTTGGTATACACCAAAAGAAGATATATCACAGAGCTGGCAGGTGCTTTTCAATATCAATCCAAGTAAATCCTCCAATTCCCCACCTCACCATCCCAGTAAATGCTCTGCTCCACCACTCACCATCCAATCAAAGAAAATGCTCCGTTCCCCCCTGCATCCCAATTCCAGTAAATATTCCACTCCACTCCCCTCCATCACCATCCCATCATCATAAATATTTTGCTCCCACCTTCCCATCACAGTAAATGTTCCACTCCCCCCTCACCATCCCATCCCAGTAAATCCTCCGCTCTCCCCCTTCACCATCTCAGTAAATGCATAAATGCTCAACCCCCCATTCACCATCCCAGTAAATGCTCCGCTTCCTCCTCTCACAATCCCAGTAAATGCACTGCTCCCCCCTCACCATCCCATCACAGTGAATACTCCGTTCCCCCCCCCTCCCCATCTCCCCTCCACTCCTCCCTCACTATTCCAACGCAGTAAATCCTCCGCTCCCCCCCACACCATCCCAGTAAATGCATAAATGCTCTGCTCACCCCTCCTCACCATCCCAGTAAATGCATAAATGCTCCACTCACCCCTCCTCACCATCCCAGTAAATGCATAAATGCTCCGCTAACCCCTCCTCACGATCCCAGTAAATGCTTCACTTCTCCCCTCACCTTCCCATCCCAATAAATCCTCCAATTCCCACCCTCTGCTCCACCATTCACCATCCAATCACAGAAAATGCTCTGTTCCCCCTCACCATCCCATCCCAGAAAATGCTCTGCTCCCCCCTCCCCATCACAGTAAATACTCTGTTCCACCCCCCTGCATACCAAACCCAGTAAATATTCGACTCCACTCCACCCCCCTCCATCACCGTTAATATTTTGCTCCCACCTCCCCATTACAGTAAATCCTCTGCTCCCCCTCACCATCCCAGTATACGTTCCACTACACCCCTTACCATCCCATGTCAGAAAATGCTCTGCTCCCCACACAATAAATGCTCCACTCCCCTCCCCTCCCTCACAATCCCATCACCATAAATATTCTGCTTCCCCCCTCTCCATCACAGAAAATGCTGCACTACACCCCTTACCATCCCAGTAAATGCCCCGCTCCCCCCCTTACCATCCCATAATAAATGTTCCACTCATCCCCTCTCCCCTATCATAATAAATGTTCCATCTCCATTATGACCTCCATTACCAATTACTTCTCAGATAATTCAACCCCTGACATAACCCCAGGAATTGTTTGGGAGGCGCACAAGGATACCATACGAGGCCAATTGATTAGTCAATCAGCGGCGGTTAGAAAGAAGGCAGCCAAAGAAGTAGCTTCTCTGGAACTTAGGCTAGCCTCACTCCTTACGCAGCATCAGACACTCCACGATCCGGCCTTACTCCCCAAAATTGCCTCACTGAATGGTCAACTAAATACCATCCTTTCCCGTAGAGCAGCTGTCATCATGCAGAAACTCCAACAGCGTTACTACGACAAAGCAGATAAAGCCGACTCTGTTCTTGCCAGAAAGCTCCGGAAAAAATTTGCCCTGCAACACATTGATAAAATACGTCAGACTCCCTCCGGAAACGTAACGTATGACCCAGCAGGGATAGTTAGAGAATTTAGGGATTTCTACTCTTCTCTTTACAATCTTGATGCTCCCCCCCTTCGTCTGGATCCCTTGGCCCCTACTTTATCTGATTACCTCTCATCTAGGCCCCTCCCTAGAATTACCACCACACAGCAATCTCATCTAAATGCAGATATTACTTTGCTGGAGGTTATGGCAGCGATCAAGTCCTTGAAGTCTTCCTCAGCTCCTGGTCCGGATGACCTTACTCCCCAGCACTACAAAAAGTTTGCCGAGTTCCTCGACCCTCACTTGACAAAATTTTTCAACAAAGTACTTGGGGGAGCTTCCTTTGATTCTTCCACTACTAGGGCAAACATAATCGTTATTCCTAAACCGGGGAAAGATCACTCCTTCTGTGCTAGTTACAGGCCCATCTCGTTACTGAATGTAGACCTGAAAATATTTGCAAAGATTCTGGCCTCTAGGTTGAACCCACTGCTCCCAGCCCTTGTCCATCCTGACCAGGTGGGCTTTATCCCTGGACATCAAGCCCCAGATAACACTAGAAGGATTGTAGATTTAATTCATACAATAAATAACGATGGTCTTCCTTCCCTCATCATGGCGCTTGACGCCGAAAAGGCGTTTGACCGCATCTCCTGGTCGTTCATGGAGGGGGTGCTTCGAGCGATGGGTTTTACAGACAGGTTTTTGACAGGTCTTCTAGCTCTCTATCGGTCCCCGTCAGCTACTGTGTCTGCTAATGGCCTGACCTCGACGCCATTTTAGATCACGAATGGCTTCGCCAGGGATGTCCCCTCTCCCCACTTATATTCGCTCTTGTCATTGAGCCTCTGGCCGCTAGAATCCGAAATAATCGCGAAATATCAGGCATTCAGGTGGGTCCCTCTACACATAAGATCGCTCTGTATGCAGGTGACGTCCTACTGTCTATTACTAACCCCAACACGACGGTGCCCCCTCTCTTAGATGAACTAGACCTTTATGGCTATTTTTCGGGCTATAGGGTTAACCAAGACAAGACAGAAGTTCTGGACTTTAACATACCGGCTACAGACAAGTTACTGCTAGAACGTTCCTTCCCTTTTCAATGGGGTCGTCACAAAATCAAATACCTGGGTGTTTTTATCACTAAACACTATCGACATCTCTTTCAGGCTAATTTTCCTCACCTACTCGCCCAAGTAAAAAGCTCTATATCTCCTGGATTGGCCCGTATTAATGCCGTCAAAATGAATATCCTCCCAAGGCTGCTGTACTTTTTCCAGACTCTTCCCATCCGCATCCCTCCATATGTTTTTAATTTTCTACAATTCCATGTCTCTAGATTTGTCTGGTCGGGTAGACGACCCCGAGTCCAACTCAAGGTGCTACAGAGGTCCCCGAGGGGAGGAGGTTTGGGGATTCCTGATTTCCGAAGATATTATCTCTCTGCCCAGCTCGCTCAATGTGTCTTGTGGTCTGGTCCGACGAAAGCCAGAGTTTGGTCCAAAATCAAGGCTGAGGGTCTGGGATTGCTCTCTTTATCCTCTCTCCTATAGCTTTCAAGATCACGTCGCTCTAAACGACTGTTGCTTCATCCAGTAGTTGCACATTCTCTATCCATCTGGGATTCGTCATCCCAGAAATTTGCCTTGTCTCCCCATCCCTCCCCAGTTATTCCGCTATTTAACTCTCCAGAAATTCCTCCAGGTCTTCATCATAGCGCATTCCAGCCATGGTATTCGCGGGGAGTCACTTGCCTTAATTATTTATCCACATTGGCTACTTTTCCCCAGTTCTCTGACATTCAATCACATATCCATATTCCCTCAAAACACTTCTATCAGTTCTTGCGACTCCGCCACTTTCACAGTGTTGTTAGCGATCATCTTCTATCCCGACCTCTCTCCACATTTGAAGCCCTCTGTTTACGCCAATCTTCAACCAAAAGGCTAATTTCAACGCTCTACTACGAACTTGCCCCTTACTCTTCAACCTCTAGGGCCTCTCACGAACTGCCTGGGAGCAGGACCTTGGTGAGGAGCTCTCGGAGGAGAAATGGTCTGACATTTACGAAAATGCCGCCTCTAGTTCCCTCTGCGTTAGAATCAAGGAGAACGTTTACAAAGTGCTATACCGATGGTACTATGTGCCCTCGCGTCTATGCAGAATTCTCCAGGACGCATCCGATTGGTGCTGGTGAGGGTGCTCCCAGGAGGGCACTTTCCTCCACATATGGTGGTCGTGTCCAAAATTATCAGGCTTCTGGGTTGAGATTAGAGACCTGGTTAGTGCAATTCTTCAGGTGGACATTCCCCTGGAACCCAAATTCTTTCTACTCCCTCTGTGGGCTCCCTCGGCAACCCGACACCAGAACAAACTGATAGAGCACATTGTTTCGGCAGCTACTTGCCAAATAGCGGCAGACTGGTGTATGCAATCCCCTCCCTCCATGCAGTCCATAATCAATAGAGTCTGGCAGACTCAGCAGATGGAGTATATGACCAGCATTATTCGGAATACTTCGAGAGCTTTCACCAAGGTTTGGGATCCATGGCTAACCTTCATTAGGCGTGCCCACCCTTTACATAACCCAGTTCTAATACCTCACCTCTTTCTTGGACTTCTTTCCTTTTACAGTGGATCTAGTCACCTCTTACCTTTCTTAATTTTCTTCTTTTTTCTTTCACTCCTTTCTTTCTCTGTACTCTCTTTTTCTTTCTCTCCTTTCTCATTAAAAACTTGGGGTCATTCGCTACTACTACATTTAAAGGTTCGTTTGACTAAGTGTTTTGCTGGATCTTTGCTGAGCATTGATTTGATTACTTTTTGCCTATTTCTTTCAACTGTATTCTTTTTGTCAAACGTCTCTTATTGTTGTTCTGACCTTGCAAAATAAAACTTAAAAAAAATAAAAAATGTTCCATCTCCCCCCTCCCCTATCATGATATATGCCAAATTAATCTTGTTCTTGATGCAATGCTGCGGCTCCCGGTCACTGATGGACTGGGGGCACGGCACGCAGTGATGATGTCACTGCGCGCACGCTCCCAGCCTATCAGGGCCTGGGAGCCACAGCATCGCAAGGGAGAGAAAGGTGGTCGGTCAGACTAAGGGGCCCGTACAATCCAGAGGGAGCCTTACAGTTGTACTGGCCCACCCCCCTAATGGTGGCCATGTTAACAAGTAAACTGACATCAAGCCTATAGGATACACAAAGATATGCCTCCTAAAAGACACATCTTAAAGATACATGTTAGTCAAAGTTGGATGTATCAAAAAAGGTCAAAATGTTACAGGTATCTCAGCATCAACTTTTTTGCCTGATATATGGACTGCTGTTCAAAACCATATATGGTTTGTGGTAAAACTGATATGGTTTGCATCATTTGTAATCAAAAGTGATACACATTGGATGCGATTTATGTATTTATTAATGCAGATTAATAAATACTGTGGTTTGTTTGTGAAAATCGCATCTCATTGATAGTTGTTTTAAAATCACATAAAAACTGCACTTTGATACAAACCCACTTTGATTTTTGATTTTTTTTTTCCACTTATTTTTTGTATCCTTTGCACTTTTATATTCTGCCAGTGTTGTACAAATAAGTTGAACAAACTAGCCGGTGCCAATCATGCATGAATTAAAGTGCATTTTCTGTCAATTAACCACTGATGATTTGGCCTTTGTTTACTAGCTGGATTGTACAAGTATAGCAAGAGTAATGTTCTTGGCACAAACTGCAGGAAGCCGGATGTACCCTAGCCAGCTTTTTTCTCCACTGCACATATAAAACAAATGACACTGCTTCCTACCTGACATAACACAGGCACTAATATGACATCACTGTCAGCAGTTGACTAAACTCATAAATTACTCATAATATCATTATAAAGTATGTTCCATAAATTTAAAGTAAAAATAGTAACTATTCAAATCCCTTTAGCCACAGAGGGATCGATTCTGAGGACCACTATACTATGCAGATTCCCCGCATACACAGAAGGGTTCAGGATATCCTAAAATACCAGTTGGCAGGAACAGTTGTTTTAGCAGTAAGAGTGGCAGATGCAGTTTCTTGGGGATACCTGAGTCTTACAGTCTTAAGATGGACTAAATGTACTGTGCTTAATACTACAAATTAGGCTAGCTTAGACCTAATTGACTGCAAACTGCAACCAAGACATTCAAATTTTTGTTTGGGATGGTAAATTCTGTCAGACAATTGATGCCTCTGACATCGTATGCGATAATCATCCGACCAAGCTAATGGGTCTCTCTTTGATCTCTTTCAGATTAGGCAACAACTGTACATATATAGCTAAGTGGCATTAAGACTCAGCAGCTGACCAGTTTAAAGAAGACACTGAGAATTGGCATTGTATCTACATACCTTTAATAAACATGCATAGTTTTACAGGTAGGTCTGGTACCCTGCTTCAATGGAACCCATATAGTGAATATGTAACAGGATAATAACTTCTAAACACAGACTATCCAAATGATAATCTGTGATCACACTTCAGCAAATCAAGTTTAGGATTCTAATTACTCTCTAGAACAATGTCTGCCCTGACCCTTGCATTGGACCAGACTATTCTTTGAAACGTTGCGATAGTTCTATGTCAACATCCAGTTCAGGCTCAGTGAGGATTTGTACTATATCCTAAAGACTGAAACCAGATGAGCTCCGGAAATAAATATTTGTCCACAGCATCCTTATCTCAAATACTATTAGTTCTTATAAGCTACTAAAAGTTTTAAACCTGTATATTTTAATATTACAGTAGCTCTTTTATAGAAAGCAACCTTTATGTTAGATTCTTTGTACATTAAAGTTACAGTACTTTCATTATCGGGACTCACACTACCCATTTAGATTGGGACACTGATCTATGATAGAACCTTTAATTGTAGTCTAGTCTCTATGGGGAAATTAACACCATCTAAAGAAATCAACATCTAAAGATAGTGTTAACTTTCCTTTCCAATGAAATTCATGGATGGCCATCACCGCTGGAGAAGTCTCTCTGGACCCATTGCTAGGTCCCATCACTATGCACATGTGCAGTAGCCACTTAGGGATCACTTCCTACCTTCGCTACCAGCGTTAGGCTGCCAGTGAAGGAGTTATTAGTTACTTTAGGAGGAGGGGGGCTCTACAGGGTTTACCAATGAGTCCTGGCTTGGTAAATACCAGTGGCAGTAAATTTAGTATTGCTGTGGTATGCAGCAATACAAAATTATACTTACTGCTGCTCACTATCCACCCATGATAAAACAGACCATTAAAGCTGTCCACACACAGGAAATCTGGGGGTAAATGTGGTAATCAGCGGGTTTTGCAAGTCACCCATATTCTGCAACTTGGCAGGACAAATTTAAAATGGCAATGGATTTCAAGCCAAAGTTTTACCCCCTGGTGTTTCTGTTTGAGCTCTAAACAACAAGATCTTCTTCAGTATGGACATCCATGTGGCTGATTAAACTAGACAATTTTGCTCACTCTGACACTTGAGGGCCTATTAATATAGAAATCCCGAAATGGCGCAACTGAGTGATCCTGATAGGATGTTCATCAGGATTGCTGGCTGTTTTATGGGCCAACACAAACTATTTGATCTGAAAACGATCAAATTGGATATCAACATCACTACATGTCTCAGCAGCTTCAGTTTGTAACCTTTGCATAATTATTATGCAACAAGTTAACCCGTGCATGATACTCATGCATTCTAGTCAAATCAAGCTACTTAAGGTGTTAAAAAGGTTCTTGTCGTGCATTTGGGCCTAGCCCAGGCCTCCTCAGGGGAAGAGCGTTATTTCCCGACGCAACGTGGTTTTGTCCACATGTCACCACCTCATCATTTTTCTCCATCACCTCATCCTTCATCTTTATCGCCACATCTATCCAGATGTCTATCCAGACACAGGGATCTCTCTCAGCGGTCCTGAGTATCACACTCCTCTCGCTCTGTCACCCCTGGCAACCACCAACCACTCCCCACTGTCACTCTGGCAACCACCAACCACTCCCCACTGTCACCCCTGGCAACCACCAACCACTCCCAACTGTCAGTTCTCCTTCAAGAAATATATATATATATTTTTTTAAAATCTTTATAAACACTTTTAACAATTAACAAATTAAATTAACAAATTAAAAACATCTTAGTATACCAAATTTCAGCCCTTTCTGAGTTTTTTTTCCCACACACACTAAGAATTTAGTAGGTCAGTGTATAACTCCGCCCAGCATGCGGCGCTGCAGCTTGGTTTTTTTTTTCCCACACACACACAGACTAACACACGCCACTAGGCTTTTATATTATAGATAGGAGGAGAAATTTGCATTTCTGAAGATCAATTCCATTATTAATATTTACTGAAGATATTTGGCTCATGGGGATCAGGACTATACACCTACAGGTACATGCCTTTTAGAAGGTCTAGTAAAGTCATTCTCATTAAGACATGTGAAAATGAACTCTTGTCCACAGCCACATAATCTAAATATCTGTCTTCTACAGAAAAACAAACTGAGACATATCTATAAAAACTGTTGCCAGGAGAAATCAGTCCTAAAATTATTGCATTTTTGAGTCAATGGAATCGTAAAGACAACTTGCACAAAGAATTCTGATTATGTCCTATCTAGTAATGATGTCACAATTAGGTGTGGTAAATATACCCATCACTGTGCACTACATTCCTAAAATGTGAAATAAAAGCATTTCTAGCAATTAAAAGTATTGCAACTTAGAAACTGCAAATTAAATAAAACATATGAAAATAGTCACAGAACAATTCCGCTGCGTTTATAATTATATATATTTTGCACATATATATTGTCATGTTCCTTAACTGCACATATGCGCCTGGCTATAAGCTTTATAAAATATGATAGATACCATAGCTTTTTTACATTTGTGTATAGTTAAATGGTTTTCCCTGGAAAAGTCCAAGATGACCATGGCACAAGGGCAAAAAAAAAAACCTCACTCATTTACACTTTACACAGGTAATTGTACAATAGCACTCCACTTACACTCTCCACTTCCTCTTCCACTCTCATCACATCCTCCCATTCTCGGTTACAGGACTTTTTTCAGGCTGCACCCACTTTGTGGAATTCCCTCCCTCGCACAGTAAGACTTTCCTCTAGTCTCCAAACCTTCAAGAGTTCTCTGAAAACCCACCTCTTCAGACAAGCTTGTGATATTCCTCAACCACCATCTTAATCTCCCCTATTACCACCCTCTACACAGCTAACACAAGACAACAACCCTCTGACCAACATTGGTACACGCACAGCCCACTCAGTACTTTTACCTTTGCATTCTAGCTGGACCAATGTGCAATTTGATGTAGCACATGCCCTTGTGTTTCAAACTCTCATTGTCCCATAGACTGTAAGCTTGCGAGCAGGGTTCTCTTACCTCTCTGTCTGTATGTATTACCCAGTATTGTCTTATTAATGTTTGTTCCCAATTGTAAAGCGCTACGGAATTTGCTGGCGCTATATAAATAAATGATGATGATAAATAGCACAAACTGATTGTAACCACCATCATAATCCTCTTGCTATAGCTTTTGCTTCAACACGTATTACTTCAAGTGCACAAGTAATTTCACACCTCATTGTTATTGGTGTAAATCTGGCCCACTGCCTACTCTATAAAAGGTGGAGCCTGGTAAAATGTTTCAGCGATTGTTTCTATCAATTGACCAAACATGTCGGATGTTGATTTTTATTTGCAATGTAATCATATTTGATGAGATCATTCATGGCTGGCTGGGCCGGTCCCATAGTGAGCTACCTTGGGCTGGGTCACTGGGCCACCTGCATTTTATTTCCTTTAAAATGTTGGATCGATTGCTTTGGTTAGCAAATCAAAGCTCCTGTTTGACTCCGACTCAAGACTTTGGCTGATGACTTGTTGTTAACGCACTACATACACATATTGATGTGTTTGCATTATGGAAAGCTTCTTATTGAAGCAAAAACCATTTCATTGAAAGTGGTGATGGTCCAGCTAGCACCACCTCAACTGTATAAAGAAATGTGCATAGGGGGTCCACAAAATAAAAGTGGCCTTTCCATTGAGCCTTGACAATTTTTGCATTTATAAATGACTTCCACAGGGTTATAATGCTTTCCTGGATCAGGTTTTTATTGGGCAATGCAATCATTTAAGAGCCTACATATCTTATGCTTGGTCAGTTTGCTCAGATTTGCTGACCAGAATATGTTTGTGGAAAGTGTGTGTGGAACTACCAATAAAGCTCATATTTACAATTTGACATCCATGTGATGTCAGATTTTGATTAACAATGATAAAAATTGTGAGCAAACAAAACAATTGCATGCATTTGGCATCTGTAACCAACTGCATTAAATTACTCCATAGGATCCAGCCATTCAGTTCAAAATTGTAATATGTCAGAACTTTCCACCAGAGCCTGTCAGAAACGTTTGCATTGATTTAAAAAAAAAAAGCTATACCAGGTTACATTTATTTCAACAATTTGTTAATAGATAATGACGGTTCAGTGCCAATGATAACATGTAGCTGTCTGCATATTACCATGGGTATTATCTGTCTTTGAACTATCACATGATCCTGTGATGATAAGATTGAATAAGAGGTCAATGTGGGAGGAAGTTAGTGTCAGAGCCATCAGGTCTTTACATGTCATAGCGCATGAGGTTATATAGAGGGGCAATGAGTTACGGCACAATGTCATCGGAACTAGCAAAGATTTTGGAAGAAAGGCCAAGACAAAGGACAAAGGACACAGAACGTGGTCACTGATACACAATGAGAGAGTGACAGTACTGAATGTTATTTTATGGTCAAATATATACATCATCTTAATATGGTAATATATGGTGGAGGAGAAATCACAGATAACACAGGGCCTTGTTTTATGGTGTAATCTCTTTATATATAAAAGAAGAAGTTTGTTTGATTGTTTGTTGGGGAATATCTTCCATAGCTCCCAAGGTATAGCTGCCAAATGTTATATAGTTATTTAGTATCAAAAAAGTAGCATATTAGGCCATATAGCGACAGAGCGACAAATATTGAAAACATCATTTTTTGGTGGTAAACAATTGTTTGACTGATGGAAGGAAACCTCACTACAACACGACATAACGACAACGCCACAAAGCAACAAATCTTATTTTTTAAAGAGCATTTTTGGCCTATTTACCATATAATTTGCTAATATTTAAAAACTGCTACACATTAGCGGGTGATCTGCTTCTATATAATATTACACACACACGTGTATATATATATATATATATATATATATATATATATATATATATATATATAAAGTATTGTTTGGACAGTGCAAACGAGGGTAAAAAAAAGTTAGGCATTTTAGACATGTTTAATTTAAAGTCTATGCTTCTGTTCTTGGCAATTTCCTATTGTGGTTCATTTTATAAAGACCTACCAGACGGCCAGGGGTCTTCATGATACAAGTAGGGCTTCATGTCCTTCTAGGCCTGCTGAGTACATCTTGCTGAACTAGAACTTAAACTTAAAACTAGAGGGCAGATTCAACCCACTTGTTAAGTGGCATAAATAGTAACC